>NC_066247.1:12460921-12787921 GCF_024542735.1 Bombus huntii | reverse complement strand
TTAGCTCCACTGCGCGAGATTAACCGTTCCTTTCTACCAGGCTCTCTTTCTCTCTCTCTTTTTGCGTTTCAGACAAAGATAATGCCTCGCAAGAGAAAGAAATTGGATTTTCCGATTAAATGAAAAGCAAATTAAAAGTACCTGTTAAGAGGCACTGTAAATTCGACCAATCGCGGGGAGACGTACTCTCGAGGAGAGTCGTCAACGGGGGTCGTAAATCCCCGTTACGATTATAACAATCGACACCACGAATTGATCGATCCCCTGATTTCCGGTGGGATAATAAGGGGTGATTGATTTGGTATAACACTGGGATTCACAGTATTATAAAGTATATATTTCCAAGCACTTAGTTACAAAAGGATTTGCGTGAAGTATGCGACTCTCGCGCTATGTGTAGATTGCCGCGTTAGGCGTTAGCTGGTAGACCGTCGCGTTAGGCGTTAGGTGATAGACTGTCGCGTTAGGCGTTAGTTGGAAGACAGTCGCGTTAGGCGTTAGGTGGTAGACTGTTGCGTTAGGCGTTAAGTGGTAGACTGTTGCGTTAGGCGTTAAGTGGTAGACCGTCGCGTTAGGCGTTAGTTGGGAGACTGTTTGTCGCTCTTTTGTTTAATACGGAAGAAAGCTCGGTGTGGGTGTGCCCCTGTGCCTAAAGAACGCGGATTCGTTGGTCCCACTTTCGTTAGGAAAAGTGAGGGTAACGAACCGCGGTGTCGATTGGTCATGCTGCACTACTGCTCGAAGGGATGAGTAGGGAGTCTTCTACCATCGTGGTGCGTAAATGACGGTGTGTATGAGAAAACCTAGCCTGTTTTATTACAGGGCTATTCGGGTTTTCCTAATGGGTGCATACCCGCTTTCTCCGTGTTTTAAAGGCGACTAATAAACCCAAGGACACCTATAAAACCGACTGTGTTTCGAGCATATTTTTAGGTTTTAGCAATTCTTCAAGACAATCGGATTGAAGACATATGGCTAAACAATGCAGGGAAGTGAAAGTTATGGTGGGTCCTTAGATTTATTGAGGGTCGAAGTGCCGTTACGCAGGTCGGTGGTTGTCCGGTCGCGCGGGCTGGCGGGCAGATGTTTTAGGCGTCGTAACATCCTCCCCCCGTTGAGAGGGCACCGATCAAATTTTCATTAAAGGTGGAGTTAATTGATGCAGCCGCCCAACTCCTTGTTGATTGCTGATTGTCCTTATTCTGCTTGATCGGGTTGGTTCGATGATAGGACGAGCTGTGTGGGACGTCGTTCCAAGATGCTCGCTGCCGTATGACTTGTGGTAGGCTGGATGAGGCCGTGGTCGCCAGGATGACTTCGAAGATGCGGTCGAAAGTCCGGTGCGTTGAGGATATGTTGTCTTCCTTGCGTTCTGGATCGCCGTGGTCATCTGCATTGCCTGGCGATTTTCTATTGCGGTTCGCGAACCAGGAAGTGTCGTGAAACAGCTCGGCCCATGAAGTATCGTGAGACACCTCGTCCCAGGAGGTGTCGTTGTACAACTCGCCGATTTCACAAAGGCACGTGAAATTCATGTGTGGTGGCACAATGAAGACGTGAAGGAGGTCTACGGTGGATTGGGGGACAGGGCTCCCCCCGCTGACCCATTCGTATCGCGCCTTCTTGATGATGCTTGGTGGTTGGACCGGTGTGGTCCAGTTTTCTGCGAAAGACAGAATTAGGGACATCTTACCTTCCGTTTGGTTAGGTTTGGATCTGGAGTGGGAAGGTTTTGCATCTCGGTCCAAGATGCTCGGCTCCGTATGAGTCGTTGCCGTCCGTAGGTGCCGTAGCTGCCAGGGAAAATGGATGGCCAGGCCTAAGGGTTGTTGCGTTGAGAGCAAGTGGTCCACCTTGTAGGCTGCACTGACATCGACGAGTATGGTGTTTTGTTTCAGCCCATTCGTCGGTGTGCTCCATTTCGGCGATAATGTAGTAGGAGACGGCATGTCGGCTGGTAAGGTTTCATCCGTCTGTTGATCCAGAGACTCTTGAGCGGCTGTCTGATTCAAGGCGTCTGATGGCGTGTAATCAGATTGTTGCGATGCTGATGATGTGAGCGAGGTTGTCGTTGGGTCTCGGGTGGGTGACACGTTGTGAGTGTCACGCGATGAGGTCCGCATGTCATGCGACAAGATCGGCGTCCGAGTCGATGCGATATTCTCCGTCGGCTCGGGTTTCACGCATGAATCGCGTGTTTTTGTTGTCGACGGGGTTGGTGCTGATATTTGTTCAAAGAGACCGAGGAACCGCATGTCAAGCTCCCGATGCTCTTGCAATAACGAAGTTAAAACCTCAGCTTCCCCCTCATCTAACCCAGCTAGCTCTTCTTGAACCGCGAGTATCCTCCTCCAAATTTCATCGAACGAGCTGCGGCAAGATATTAGGAAGATTCTGTTTGCCTTCCCAGACGCTTCGTATTCATCGAGTTCGCGCCTTATGGTTGCAAGTCGACGGACTCGGACGTCTCGTCTCCGCCGTAACGTGTTGATTGGTTCAGCTTGGGCCATATTTGATTTTGATAACAGGAACGATCTTCCTTGATCAAATGGACGTTGATCTGGGATTCGGATGATGATCGTTACGATGCGGCGTGGGCTCGTGTAGAGGCTGCGCGACGGAGGTGCTTCTCACCGATGGCGGTTCCCTTGCTCAGTTGACTAAGTGGTTGGAACTTGGATCTCACGCGACACTGTATAGTCACTGGTCAGTGCACTTTTTGGTGGCACGAGATCCGGCTCGAAGGACCATGTAAATTCGACCAATCGCGGGGAGACGTACTCTCGAGGAGAGTCGTCAACGGGGGTCGTAAATCCCCGTTACGATTATAACAATCGACACCACGAATTGATCGATCCCCTGATTTCCGGTGGGATAATAAGGGGTGATTGATTTGGTATAACACTGGGATTCACAGTATTATAAAGTATATATTTCCAAGCACTTAGTTACAAAAGGATTTGCGTGAAGTATGCGACTCTCGCGCTATGTGTAGATTGCCGCGTTAGGCGTTAGCTGGTAGACCGTCGCGTTAGGCGTTAGGTGATAGACTGTCGCGTTAGGCGTTAGTTGGAAGACAGTCGCGTTAGGCGTTAGGTGGTAGACTGTTGCGTTAGGCGTTAAGTGGTAGACTGTTGCGTTAGGCGTTAAGTGGTAGACCGTCGCGTTAGGCGTTAGTTGGGAGACTGTTTGTCGCTCTTTTGTTTAATACGGAAGAAAGCTCGGTGTGGGTGTGCCCCTGTGCCTAAAGAACGCGGATTCGTTGGTCCCACTTTCGTTAGGAAAAGTGAGGGTAACGAACCGCGGTGTCGATTGGTCATGCTGCACTACTGCTCGAAGGGATGAGTAGGGAGTCTTCTACCATCGTGGTGCGTAAATGACGGTGTGTATGAGAAAACCTAGCCTGTTTTATTACAGGGCTATTCGGGTTTTCCTAATGGGTGCATACCCGCTTTCTCCGTGTTTTAAAGGCGACTAATAAACCCAAGGACACCTATAAAACCGACTGTGTTTCGAGCATATTTTTAGGTTTTAGCAATTCTTCAAGACAATCGGATTGAAGACATATGGCTAAACAATGCAGGGAAGTGAAAGTTATGGTGGGTCCTTAGATTTATTGAGGGTCGAAGTGCCGTTACGCAGGTCGGTGGTTGTCCGGTCGCGCGGGCTGGCGGGCAGATGTTTTAGGCGTCGTAACAGGCACCGTTGGATTAATATAATATTTCATTTGCAATTTTTTTCAAACAAAGTTCCAGGCTCACGACCGATTTCTACAATTTTACGAAATTTAAAAGAATTAGAACATTTGTAAAGTTACTACTAATTGTTACCTCGTTCGTAATAGGATAAGGGCTTTGGGGTTTGCTTCATTCTTCACGATGATCGATATTATATCGACGAGTGGTACACAGACAGCAGTATCGAAAAAGAGAACACGCGACGTTTTGTCGTTTATTTAACCATTCCTGGCATTCCGGTTGACGGGAATTTTAATTGGTCGAGATTGCAGGTTACAACGCGTCAAATTCCACGCTTCATCGACCGAGATGCTCGCGTGATCTCAGGGTCTATTTCAGCTTCCCTTGTCGCGCGATACTTGGCTATCTTCTAACATCCTTTTTCCCAAAGAAATTGAAAGATAATATTATCCAAAAGGATTTGAACTCTTCGTTCTGCAATTACTTCAGCAACAACAAGAAAAAGATGTCGCGACTTTATTTATTTTTTAAATACGTACCTCGAAACATTACATCTCCTTAGATTTTTACAACGATCTTTTATCTCTCGTTGCGTTACTTTCGTATTATCCTGCGCGTTCTCCAAACAGTGCCGCGCAAATAAATCGAAGAGCCGTACTCGAGAAGACCTTACGCTACGGCCTGAAGACCGCGACTGACGCGGTATTTTCTGGAAGGAAAGCTAGGTGAGAAGCGGCAGGTTTAACGATCGATGCTTCGAGACTCGCCATGGACAGCCGGCCGACGGAATATGCACTTCACGCGTCTCGTCGAGTACACACTCGAGAGCCTCGTCCGTTTTCTCCCTGCCCTTTCCTCTCTAAGCTAAACCGAAAGACAAGGAAAGAAAGAAAGAGGGAACAGCTCGTGCAAAGACTGAAACGTGTTGGTCTAGCTGTGCAAACACACCGGCGTGCAAATGCCCGTTCGTAGTCGATCGAATCGTGCCTATCGAACGCAAGCCAACCATCCATGACCAACTCGCAATTACGCCGGATGAATGAAGGCTTCTAGGCATAAATTAAAACCGCGAGCCTCGAGTGTTACGCTTCGCGTTTCATCGAGAATTGCTCAGCGCCTGCCTTCCAAGTCCTTTCTCTTCGATCGCTTGAACGAGACCATCGTCGGCTATTTCCAGGCTGTGTGTCCAAGGTTTTTACCAGGAATATATGCATATTCGAAGACGATGAGTAGACGCGCAGGGTCAAGTGTTCGACGAAGGACGATTTTTTAGAGTTCTTGAGTGACGCGTGTTGATTTAGTTAATGCGAGGGGAATCAGACCGACGGTCAGACAAAAAAGTGGTCCTTTCGGTAAATAGTTGTAATAACGGTGATTCGTTAATTGGTCACGGATTGGGTCCTTACCTGCATAATTATCTGATCAAAAATTGGAATCGCTATTATTAATTACCTTCTCGTTATAGTCAAATTTATTTAAGTTTTCATGACTGTCCTAGTACTTATGAACGGGACTGTACATAGGGTATATCAATTTCTAACGGTATCCTGCGTTTCGATACATCTCGATGGTCAATATCGGAAAAATTCTACCCAGAAAATTGACTCGGCAATCTGCTGGTAAAAGTTGCCTTGGTCTACCATTTTCTCATTACTCTCGCAAAGGTTTAATCGTGGAAGGAAGAAAAGCTGTAGGAACGTTTTAGGCTTGTAAAAGCGTACATCGAACAACTGGAGAGACTGATATTTTTTCTCCGCTCAAAGGTCGTCTCGTGGCGAGTCGACGCAGCGAATTAACGCGATCGTCGTGCGCGCAATTGCGGGGGTGTTTCGAGCAGTTGACTCGGTTCATTGCCGCAACGAGAGAGTCAGCCTAGCTGGCGGACGAGGCGGCGGCGGCGACGACGACGAGGTCGAGGAGGAGAGAAAGAGGAACGAGGGACACGAGGAACGCGAGTCGCGATTATTGCAAGATTTATTGCTCTCCTTCGTTTCGTCCGCTTGGTGGAAAAGAAACCAGAGAAGAGAGAAAAGACGCGACGCGACGGTGCGTGGTCCTTCGAGAACTCGACTGAAACGTTTTGCGTGTATTTTCTTCCTTTCCTGTCTTCGCTCTTTTTCGCGTTATCGTTTCAACTTTCTCTTTCTCGAATCGCTCGTCTCTACGTTCGCTGATACTCTCGTCTAGACGATTCTTCGTCGCCTTCTCGTCTCGTGGAATCGTTAACGATTCGTAGAAAAGACAACGCTCGTCGTCGATCAACCGACCAAGAAGCATACTGTATAATGTATGGGAAAAAGATTGGCAACTTTTTGTTTCTCTTCGTTTTTACGATTCAGAGATGGTGATTCTTCGCCAGAGACGTTGGAAGTATAAATGATGGCACAGGGGTGGATACCAGTGGCAACGATAATGGTTCTCTAAAGTAGATCTTGGTGATTCATCGAATCATGGAGTTGAAAATAGCGAAAAATATCTCGGACGTCAGACGACGGCATCGACGTAATTTCGGAGAAACACGCTACTTGTATTTTGCTATTTTCTACCTGTCCTCTCTATCAATTTCTTTGTTCCTGGGGATCTGGAGACCGGCGACCGATAAAACGAAATCTTCTCTCAGAAAATACTATTTCCAATCTTTCTTAGAAATCTCAAAATATAAATTCGGCCTTGAAAAGATCGAAGACTTCCTGTCGATCGTTAAAACTTGGAACAGCTACGCTTTCTAAAACAATTTTTTAACGAATTTTCTAAAAAAAAACGAAGCAGATCGAAGAATTCACGTGGCAGACGAAACGTTCGCCTCGATTCTTTAACGATCGGCGGGGGTCTACGTTGCTATGCTTCCAGTGACGCGTGTTGCGGCTTCGTGGCGCTATCACAAGGCTGTCTTGTTTGCTCGCTGGGCGCACAATGAAACCCATTGTGCACCTCGTTTCTCCGGGCAAACGAGTCGTCGAGCGCGTACTCTCCCGCGCGACTTGTTCCCGTTATCACGCGGCTCCGCTCCGACTATCGTCGCTCGCTCGAGCGTACGTCTCCGATGACCCTCGCCTAACGTACCACGGAAGCGTCCACGCTGTTTTCGCGTCTTCCTCGAAATATCTTGTTTACCTTCGAAAACTCGTTCGATGAACGCGATGTCGGAAAAGGGGTTAGAGAAAAAACGGTCGTAGAACGATAATGCGTTTATGGGATGACGTGGGAAATGAGAAGGGGTTCTGACGTCCTCGTGGATTAAGAATGGAATTGGAGGGTCGGTTTTATGAAATCCGATTAACAACTGCGATCTCTACGAATCGATGTTTGTCAAGAATAAAGCGAGATTGGCACGTAAAAATTCCATGGCAGTAGAAATAACAGGATTAAGTAGACTCCTACATAAAATTCTACTTTTCTCGACAAGGACTATGTCTACTAATCGTAAATAATTATGCAAGGCGCGTTATTTGCAATTATAATTAGTTGGTTTTCTCAAACGTACCTCGAGTTCATAAACGTTAAAATACTTGGTCATTGCCGTACCTTGGAAACCGCTATACGATATCTGAGATACGGATGATTTGTTAAACTCGGTCCAGGGGACACGTTTCTAGCACAAATCTCTCATCGACTTAGAATGGATCGAACTTTTCGACGAAAGTGCAATGTGTGCGCACACACCACCCTCTCCATTCGGTCATCGCGATTACATATTAGGTATGCATCGCACGACCGGGCCAAAGAGCGACCGAGCGTGTACAGGCGAGAAAAAAAGAAAAAAAGAGAAAGAGAGAGAGAGAGAGAGAGAGAGGAGAAGAACACGATCGAAGGAACGCGATACAGCAGTAATGACCCAGACGAGTTGCATCCTTGTGCCACATAAAGCGTTACGCACGTTCGCGTGTTTACGCGCGGCATCGACGATCACGCTCGTCACGGACTCTTTATCACCGACTCTGACCCTCTCTCTTCCTTCTTCAGCGTGTTCTCTGCAAGCTAGAAAGGAACGAACGACGATTTATGGCTGCGTTTTCGGTGATACGCAGGATAAGTTTTAAATTTGGAAACGGACTCTTCGATTTAGTCTTTTTCGGATTGACTATAACTAACCACTATCTTTTATTGCCGTCAGAATTTTGCAGCACTTCGAGGTCCGAATATCAGAATATTCGTCAGGTTTAGCTCTGAAATAAATATATATCAAAAAATTGGATCGAATAAATCACGATGATCGAAAATAAGCAAAAAGAATTCCACGATCGAACGGCAAAAAGAATTTCAACATGGACGATGGTTATTAGTGAAATTAACAAAAAGAAACGTTGGTCATTTATTATGGTTATTATCGAGAAAAATCGTTTAAAGCAAGATACGAATTTACATACATCCCGTAACCTCTTTAATTTGTGTTATAACTACGTATGTATTTACTTGCTATCTCTCCGCATACGGTACATTTCCATTAATCAGACTAATGTCAAGCGACGAGACGTTACGACTCCTACGAAGATGTTTCCATCTGCAACGAAATGGAATCTCGCGGAGGAGCAAAAGACTATTCGCTCGACCGAGCAAGGAGAAGTATCATGCCACTTTTATCCGGCGTTTCTTTCATTTTCTTCTTCCCGTGAAAATCCGGGGACGTATCTATGGGACCGTGAGTCCCGAAGGAAGTCAGCTGAGCGCGAAACGCTAGTCGCCGATTAGACATTTTGCCGGGCGAGGAAGACGCACGTCTTTCCCTCGGGCGTGCGATTCGACGAGGGGAGCCAAGAAAGCGGAGACGACACGCGGCGAAGAAAGGCAAAAACGAGCGGACGGTGGAGCGAGGGTCTGTCGTTCCATATCCATAAAGGCAGAAAGGCATAAATAACGCGCGTCTCCGTTTCTTTCCACGAGTCGAACAGCTTTTGACACAACCCTCTACGGGGTGTCTCCAACTTTGTTAATCTCGAAATATTTTCCCTGCGAATCTCGACAAGCTCGCGCAAAAATATTAGACGCTTTTTAGAAATTTTAACGCGCAAGGATTCCAAATTCCGGAATAAATACAGAATACGAAATATATAAAAGTCTTCGTATGGAAACTGGTGGTTGTTTACCGTGATTGGTGAACAGTCGTTTAAAAATATATAAAATACGCGTAACTTAGCGCTCCTTCCAATATCCAAAGCACGAAACGAATCTCTGTTTAAACTCTTCTTCTCCGATTATATCCATAATACAGATAGAAAGTGTAGCGCAATACCAGGAAAGGTCCTAGAAATATAAGCCGAGTTCGTTTATACGCTCACCGTTGCACCGATCTCGTGCGAAACATTTCAAAGACACGGTATATAAATACCGTTGAAATAAAAGGGAAGAAACATTCTACGGTCGAGCTGGCTGGTTTCTTTGGTCTCCGTTCGACGCGCTCGAATTGCACGAGCGCGACGATAAATCAATCGCGAGATGGCTAAACGCTCTCGCGTGTAACCCTCTTTTTCTTCCACTTCTCCCTTGGCAGCTCGTTTCCACGCAGCACCGAGATTAACTTCTTCGTCCGTCGTGGCGGAAGAATTGAAGCTCGCGTAGAAGAATTGCACCCTCGTGTCCCTGAATATCGCCGCATCTCGACATTATACAAATAATTATTCCGTCGACACCGGTATCCTTTCAGCGGTCTGAGGAACAAATATTTGTTCCACTTGCCATCCCCGCCGCTCCATATCCCGTCGATGAAACACGATGTTTTGTTCGGTATCTGATATCCCCGCGAATGCGAAGAATTTACATTTTAATTGCAACGAACGCACGAGAACTGGAGAGATAGCAGGGAAGGGAACCACCATGCCTGTTATTCTTCACCCTTCAAAAAATCAGGGGTGCAAATGCTCCCTCTCTCTCGTTTACTCGTCAATACGAAATATCATATCTTTGGTTCCTCGTCGAGATAATTATTCTAAAAGACGATAAGAGTATGCTAAAGAACGAGTGTACTCGCGGTGTTTTAATCGCTCGTCAAAGTTTAATAGAATCGTGGGAAAACAAAGTTTCGTGAAGATCTTCTCAGAGGATTGCTAGAGGGTTGTACTCTCAAGATACGATTCGAACAAGAACTCGTCTGCCTATTCTTTTCTACGGATACGCTCCTCTACTTTAAGGAGAATGTATAATTTCTAAATAATAAATTATGAAACACGCTCTCTCGTCCAACAGACAACATTGCCAAAGAAAGGGAGAAAATGGTTGTCTAGGGACATACAAAGTGAATCGCGTCAGACGGATAATGCGTGTGTTTCATGGAATGATAATGCGATAACTTACGAATTCTATTTTCAGCGTTCTAATCGCGACAAAGACTCGTTAGGGATTTCAAGGTCTTATCTATATTCTCACAACTAATCTATAAAAATCATTCTTCTTATCGTAAAGCTCTTGTTCGCGTTTAACATATATTTTTTATACCTCGATGGAACAACACGCAACTTACTTCGCGTTACGAAATAACGTTGCGTTTGTGCAACTTCTGCTTGTTCAGTGTTTTTTCTGCTTGGTTCATAATAAATTAAGAAAAGAACGATTGGTCTCAGTGTTCCCCTTCTTCCGAAGGCTCGAGAAAGTTGGTCCCCTTTGCATCGATCAAGCGGTGGTCCTCTTTTTACAAATCGCGGCTCGTTATTATTTTCCTCGGGCAGCTACACGCCGCGCAACGCGGCGCCGCGAGATTTACGAGCGCGTAAATTAGCCGAAACGAAGTTTCCGCGTGGCCCCGCTGCTTCGTCCCTCTTCTACAGGACCCGCGAGATTTCTACCCTTCCGCGGGCCGACGAGCGAGAGACGAGAAGGAAAAGAGAGACCGACCGAGGTTAAACTTTCTCCCCTCTCTTTTCGCTTCTCTCTTTTTCGCGTCGCTGGTATCGCGCGTCCACGTCGGTGAGAAACCAGGCAATTTGTCCTTCGACAAATTAATTTCTTAAAATATGTTGCCTGCCCGTTGTTGCAGGCAGCTTTATTGCACGGATGCTTTATGATCCTGTATTTTTTTCTGTCTTCCCCTCGGCTGACAGCGGCTTTACGGTAGACTCTCGTTTTCCCTCCATTCGCGAAGAACACCGCGTAATTAAAAGTTGCCTGGGCCCTTCGACGCCGCGAAAATATGTCGATAACGATCTCCGGAATAAATTTCCCTGAATACGGGTATTTTCATAATCGTTGTTAATACCCGATCAATTCGCTTGAAACTTCTCAGGGAAATCCGCAAATTAGAAATTTCATACATTTTCGTTGTTTCTTCGCTTTATGTTCATTCGCAATCATCGATGTTCGTATCCTCTCCAAACCTGATTCAACGCTGATGCTTCGAATCGCGTAGTTTGGACCTCTTCGGAAGACAATTTTCGCTTGTTATTCTGAACATATTCGTTGATCTTTTATTCGCGCTGATTAATTATTCTCTTCGTCGAATTCTTGTTAGCTAAAATTATTCTTTTAAAATTAATATTGCATTACCTAATACGAATTCAATTCAAAAACGTTACTTGGAAGAGAACTATATTTTGTATATTTCCAATGATTTCATATATTTCAAAAATATACTCGCCAACGATAGTATATCTTTTACAAGCGTTGACAGTTCTGGTATTAATCGCATACAACAGAGTTACCGTTTCCAGTCGTAAGTCAATTATTTTCCAAACAGCTAAGTAAGAACCGTCACGCGAGCTTCCAATCCAGGCCAGAGCACAACGGAGGATTCCGAATGCCATCGATACTGCCAGCGATGCGCCATTAATCGTGTCTTTTTGTTGCGCACTATCGGCTTAGAAAACCGGTCCCCGTTAGCAAAGAGAGGCAAACCTGTCTGTAAAACGTTCGAGCAATTTAAAACGCGTCCCAGTCGTGGGTCACTGTTAATGATCGTCTCGTTATCGGGACAAAAATGCCTTAATTTCGAGGCTGCTCTCCGATCCATCGAACCGGCAGAGATAAGGCACGTTGAAAAGACTCGAACAAGGCGCACAGACCGTTCGTTTTAATCAAGAAACGAACTGCTCGCATGAAGAAGAAACGGAGAAAGCTTGATACGTGTCGCGACGACAACGGTACCCGCGCGTGATGAAACTAGCGATGGAGCTGATACAATACGTACCGATTACGTTCGAACAATTTGATACTTAACCCTTTTGATACGAATTAAGCGTGTATTTAGTTTACATTGATATAACATTTCTATCGTTTAATTTACGTTGGCTATATATTTATGCAAGTACGCGACTAAGAATATATTTTCATGAATTATTTCCTTCAAACGTAGTTGCCTGTTAACAAGCGTACCTACACGCGCAAATACAAAGACTTTTATCGTTTTAAAATACCGCTTATCTTTTAGTGATGTAATGAAGAGCATATTTGGTTTCTCGAGCTCTCTCGATCGATTCCTCGTTTCAAAAATGGAATATTAAAAAAGGAACAAAAATAGAGTGGAGTAGTGGAAATTGTGAGAATTGACGTGGATAATTACAATATGATATAGGATCGGGAAATTCGTATGTTGATATCGACAAGCATCGATGCTGTATCAGTCCCAACGCTAGGCTACAGCCTACGACCGGTTGCTGCTGCATTCGCTATGCAACTGGGTCGCTCGGAAATATACGCACCGTAACGTTAGCCGATCTCTTTTAACGATCCACGATTGACCGGGAACACCTCGAGAAACGAGGCGATTTCACGCCTCGTCCTTCGCGTCGCGCTGCATTTGGATACGCTGCTGATTACACCTTGGATTAAGGATGATCGCTGACACGGATTAACACGCGTAATATATCGACAGTTGAGCAAGAGAATCGTAATTTTCGAATTCCTTGAATCGCATGAGAGTAATTTTCGCGAACGCGGGAGACCTAGAAAACAGAACAAAGAAGATTAAAAAAGCAAAACGCTTGTTTACTTTGCTGTGTATTACCGTCCAATATTGAAATTGCTATATTATGTTGGAAAACAGGAAACGCGTAGTTATTGCGACATATTGCAGTGGGGAACAGGAAACACGTAGTTATACGATATTTACATAGCAGAAAAACAGTAAACGTAAAATTAGCATCAGCGACTTGAAATCGGAGTACACGCATGAAAATGACAGCAAGTGTCAAACCGAATTCATTGATTTTTATTATACTGTTGTAATAAAAATTTTTATTATACTGTTGTAGTTTTATTATACTGTGGAAATTAAGATTAAATTTTTCCCCGATTACTTACAATTTATTAATATTGAATTAAATATACAAATATAAATTGGACAGAAAACGATGTTTGTTTAACTGAAACTAAATGCGATACTCGTTATCTATATCAAACAACTTTACAGTTATTTGGCAACTCTCGTCACAACGAATCTAACACTCTCTCTCTCTCTCTCTCTCTAGACAACTCGATCAATTCTCTCAACTCTACTCTTCGGTGTCTCGATCAACTCTGACTCTCTCAACACACACACACCTTCTGTTCTAACGTTATTTGTTGTTTTTCTCATATCTATATAAGAACTAGGCGACTTTAGTCACATAGGCGCTCTTAAATAAGAATGGTAAACGAACCACAGAAAGACGACGTACATGGTTTTTTCTAATTTCAACCGACCTCTAACTTAAATTACTTTACGATATTACACTGTATAAAGAATCTTACATTTCATTTTTTATTTATGTTTCATCGCCTGTGGCAGACGGAAGTTAGTCCTTCGATAATTTCTAAACGTTCTAATTTTCACATTGGAAGAAAATCCCAAATTTTTTTAAAAATTACTACTTACGAATAAAAAGAGAATGGATTCCTTATGATCTAGTAAAAATACAGGAGGAAAGCAACGAAGAAAAAGCAAGGGGCTGATATTGCTATCGCTGATAAAACGGTACGCTGGAACGCGACCATTGACGCACGTGCACAGTAGTTTCTTTCAGGGCGGGCACGCGGACTGGTGATAAAAGGATTCCGTGTAGAACATTCGAAACAGCGATCTCCATTGACGTCGATCCTCCTACGAATTCAGCACTCTCCCGCGTGTACCGAGAAAGAGCCAGCGGCAGTAAGTAGATAGTGGACAGACTGACGATACTAGTCAGACGCGGCAAAGATAGAGATACAGGCGAGAGAGAAGCTTGAGCGCGTGTACAAGCTAATGCATAATCGAGAGACGAGCGAGACTGGCCCGATACCGCGTTTATTTCTGCGTTCGCGTTATTTATGGTAGGCCGATAGCGCGCACAGGAAACGAGAATCTCGCGATTCGGACAGACCAAGATCGGAGCAGATAGAAATTAATTAATCGCCTACGGGGCACCCTGCTTCCTCGTTTTCGCTAAATTTGGAGGCTCGAGGGTCTAGGCAGAGTTTCGACTCCATTAACGGCGGCTTCATTCCGGGGACACCGTTACAAGGTACGTGATGGAAGATTGATTAACGGTGAAACTACGGAGCAATTAATCGGCGCGCTTGCTCGTTGGAGAATCGTGAAAGCTTTGCAATAGGACAGAATATTTGTATTTTCCTTGGAGATGTATGATTCCTGGAAATTCATATAATTCGACGAATTCGAGGAATTCCATGCAAGATATTTTAGAAGACACGCGTAAGCAGTGCTATGCGAGTGGACATGATATTTGTGTATTTTGACAGGGAGAACCGTGAAAATTCACGTGTCCGTATAAATTGTAGTAATCTAATGAAATATTTTGTAGCAGAGAAGCAATGCTACGCATAATGCTAGAGTTTCTCACGTAGAACCGTAGAATTTGAGTAATTTTATAAAAAGTCTCGCAAAGAGTAGAATCGTCAAATAACACACGGAGAACCTTAAAGTCTCGTAAAGGACACGATACTTGTATTTTTTACACGGAGTCGGCAAAAATTATGCAGCATCGGAAATTCGAGCAAAAGTCCGTTAGAAATTCTACGTTCTTCGAATAATTGTCGCGCCGCTAATACGAAATGCAGCAAGAAATAAAACTGGTCCCAAGATGGCTTGTACGTGGTAGCTGCACGAAAGAAGCAACTCTTATCTCTTCGGTATTCGTGCGAAAGCCACAATTCCAACCGATCGTACGAACATGCACTTAGGAAAAATCGGCTCGCGACACGGTGACCCGTCCTCGTTTCGCGCGTGACGCAGGCGAGCATGCCGTGCGGAGTCAATACGAGGTACGAGCATGGCCTCGCGATAAATCGCGGAGGAGAGAGGTGCAGAAAAAAGCGCGCTCTCGCAGCACGGTGCTTTTCGGCTTCGAGCTGTGTGTCGCCGAGAAACGAGCGAGCACGCGTGACGATACCGAGCGGAGAGAGGCCAATGGCCCCGCGGTGCAATGGTGCAGTGTGCAATCGACGCGGAGCAAACGGGAGAAGAAGAGAGTAAAAGAGGGGACGACACACGTGTGTGCGCGCGCGCGTTCGCACCGTCTGCCAAGTGATCCGCGAGCGGAACCTTGAAGCGCGGATCGTGTGTGGGTCGACTCAGCCAGCTGAAGAGGAGACAGGTAAACAGGCTTGGAGAACGATAGGGTGACATCAAGAGAGGCAAATGGAATCTATCTGATGAGAAGAGAGGCAAAGGGTGAAAGTCGGGTCGCTGCGAACCCCTTTGTGCTGAAAACCGTGGCATACGAAAACCGCGACTTTTCGATATCGATTTTTGTCGTGAAAACCGAAACTTGAAACAGTAATTATACGGTAATTTAATTTGTATAATTATTCGGGTGAACAGACGTCGCTTGGAGATGAACTTTCATTACGGAATATAGAAAAGTTGCTAACAAAATTCTTTAAAAGAAATTAAAAAAAAAAAAAAAAAAACGATGCTGAGGCGAAGGGAAGGATAGAAGGTTGCAAAGGTAGCAGAAGGTTTGTAGCATTCGTAAACACGAGATGCGGCGTAATCATTCCTATCGCGTGGCGTAAAGCTTATGTGAAAAAACGCAATTTTCCGCAGACGCGAGCGTTACGTATAATAAAACGGTGCGACGATGGCATCGTGCGTGGTTCGTACCACGTCAGCGACGCGCTCCAGTTTGTCCTTCTCTCCCGATACACCGACGAGGATGGAAACTCACCGTTCATGAAATATACAACAGACTGCCTCGAACCAACGACTTCGAACTGGCTCTCTTGGCGTATCGGTCCAGCGTTCGGAGAGAAACCGGAGAAAGAGTCGGGTTTTGTCGGTGAACACGTTCTTCGATCATCCTTTAACCCTTTCACGCTGGATCTTGCGACATTGTTGTTTTACACTTTTGTACTTAAATGTAGAGATATATTTTCGCTTTCATAATTGGATAAAGTAGATACAAATTCCACGTACTTTGATAAAAGGAAAAGTCTATAGAAACGTACGAGATGTATTCGATGCTATTTTTCTGTATTTTTTGACTGGAAAATGAATCTAGCGAAAACCAACTCGCCAGAAGGGAAGTAGAAACGGACGAGAGAGTCTGGCAAACATTCTATAACACCGAGCCATTTTTCCACCAGTCGCTTCCAGAAGTCAGCTTCTTCCCACGAAGAAAGAACCTACGAGCGATTCTTGGCGGAACGCGCGAAAAACTCGTCTGGTCTCTCCTGACCTCCCGTCGGGGCTGTTTCTTGCATGAGAGCGTGCCTTTCTCCTCCAATACTTTCGGTTTCGCCGGCAAATTTATTCGGCGACGAAGGGATCCAACACTGTTGTAGAATGGTCACTCGCCTCTACTTGATCAGCAGCTCGTGGCTTCCATTCGCCTAGCGTGTCAACGCTCACGGCGATCGCCACGAATAACGATTAACTCTTAGAGTATCGTAGGAACATATAATTTCCTATAAAAGAATTGCGAATTTAGACCACTTTGGTAGTCCTAGCGTTAACCTAGAACGTCGACCAATAGGTCAAATTCGCCCAATTCCTAATCTTTCCTCGTTCCGTAAATTTCGTTCCTCTGTTATAAACAACAAATTAAATTCACTTAACGAATATCAAGGATTAACCATATGATCCGATTTCCACGTAAAGATCATTTTATTCGATTCGAAACGAACGATGTCGGTTCGATCGTTGCGTGGATCTCCTAGACATCCTCCTGCTCGAGAACGTTTCTCTCCTTTCCTTCTGTCCCTCGAGGAATCGAGGCGCGCGTAAACATCCGGCCACGTGGGGAAACAGCGTTTGTTGGACGGTCCGCCGATGGAGGATCCGCAAAACGCACGACAACATGGAGGGAAAAATCTGCGAAGCTGAGACAACGCGTGGCTCGATACAGAGAGTAGGCAGCGTACGTCGACATGCAACGGCCGACCCTGACGAGAGGTTTATAGCAGCATCCATTATTAGAACGCTGATACGAGAAGCTACTACGCTTCATAAATATAAATTCGAATGCATAATCGATGAAAGCGAACGCCTACCGAGCGATGGCAACTGCATGACAAATGCATCGAACAGCAGAAAGGGAAGGGTAGGGAGAGCAGATATTTCATCTTCGACATTCCCGTATTTATTAAGACGAATACTAGAAACGTTTGATCTCTGATCGAATAGTTCCTCGGCAGAAGTTTATTTCGGAAACGTTAAATTGTTCGTTGATCTCATACTTTAAGATTGTTCCACGAACAAAACAATCTAACAGATGGAATTGAACGGAGTGAGGGGCTCATGATCGGAGGAGTAAAAGACAGTTGTTCTTTAAATTTCTACGCATAGTTATTAAAAAACAGTTAGTTGTTAATTTTTTTTCTTTTTTAGTAAGAGAGAGCAAATGTTAAATTTCACGCACAAAATCGAATTAAGTTTCTATATAGCAGTGTTAAAATATAATTATGAATATACCATGTTCTCGGCGTTTCCTATTAAAGAAAGGCGAATAAAGAGAGGTAGGTGGTGTTTGCTATCGACGAGCAATTACCAATCAGGCTCTCATTGCTCGGTGATCGATCGATGCTCCCCGATTAACCCGTTAGGTCAACGTCCATGAAAGAACGCGTTCAGGCTTTTTCGTTCAAACGGGGCCAACCTTCTCTCGTAATATAAATAACTCTCATCACACACTAATCTCAACGATTTTTCATTTTACATGGGCGGAGCCAACCACAGGCGCATCATTGTTGACTCGAGAATCGCACCAAGGGCAGGCAAGCTGCAACGCAGCTACGCATTGTACGTTCCTCTGCATATGTGCGTGCACGAACCGTATAGTCCTCGAGAGTTCAAGTTTAGCTTGCATCTCCTTCCTTCGTCGGAAAAGAATTTTGTCCGCTTGGAAAATGAGACTCTCTGAGTATTTCTCTTGGTAGGAAATTTATAATTTTAAATCCAGCGTTATACCGCGTGAGAGTTAAGGAATTAATTATTAATTATTCGATGTTTCTACATACGTGCATATTCGTTCAAGTCGAGCTACATTTATTTTTCAGAATTTACTTACAAAGCTTCTACGATCCACGCACCGGCATTTCACATTCATCTCGCCGTTATCGTACGATGACAAATTTATACTGCTATCGGTGCTCTCAGCGATAGATCCGCAGAAATATCTGTCTATGTATTTCTCGTGATCGAATGCTATCATCGTTCGTTGACGTCGTAGGTGCCGAACTCCCTTTGAATGTCGGCAAAAGTCTTCCCCTTGGTCTCGACCATGCAGAATGTCACGAAAACCACGCTCAATAGGCAGATCATTGCGAAGAAAAAGAACACAGCTGCGTTCCCAACAGCATCGACCACGGAGGAAAACGATACGGTCACGATGAACGCCAGCATCCAGTTCAAACACGCCGCGCTGGAGGAAGCTGTCCCCTTTAGTTTCGCTGGGAAGATTTCGCCCATGTAGGCCCATGGTATGGGACCTGGTTTTTCGGAAAAGCAGTTTAAAACGCGATTGTGCGGCAAAAGAGTGTCATGTGAAATTGAAAAATGACTTTCGAGAGTTTACAGACGAAAACGAGTCTTTATCGACATCCAGTACCATCGAGATTTCAAATTCTCTCATTGATTTCTCGAATTCCCAAACGGTTCCGAATGGGTTACGTAGAGATGGATTTGCGTTAAAAGCGAGGCGATGATGCTACTTTGTTACTAACCGGCACCCAGGCAGAAAGCCAGGATATATAGGCAAGCAGAAACGAGCGGTAACCAAAATAGACGGTCGGCTTGGTCGGGATTGTTGGTCCTCAAAACGAAGAAGATGCCTAGAGCCATCAGACAGAGACACATCACGCCGCAGGATATCATCATGAGGATCTTTCGACCCAGCTATAACAATTTTCCAAACGTTGCTACGCTTTTTGTCCTTTGTGAGTTGGAGATTCGAAGAACGAACGCTGCATTCGGTACGTCGATAAATTTGTGTACTTTGCAAGAAACATTCTCAACCCTTTCACGCTCGATGTCGCGTATAAATAATCGACAGGAAAGATATTTTTATCAAAAATAATTCGATTTTAAAAGGGTTAAAAGCCTGTCAGAAATTCTTCAACGACGAAACGCAGCGTCCGCTCGTCGCAATTGCGAAAGATACGAGCGACAACCTGATCGATCAACGAGGCCGATATAGCGCAGGCGATCACCTGGACGACTGCGAAGATCAACATCTGGAGCAGGGGATCCATGTCAACGCCAGTTTGCCTGAAGATCGTCTCGCAGTAGAAAATAATAGCGTTGATGCCGCTGAATTGTTGCGCGAACATCAACCCATATGCCACTCCCATGGTCTTCAACACTGGTTTCTTCAAGAACGCAGAGAACGTCACCTTCTCGCGCCTGCTTTTGTCTATTTGGTCCTATTTTCAAGTACCAAACGCTGCTTCAAAACGCGATACTCAGTTCATACTTGCCTTAAAATAAACCTTTGATGTACAGTAGAGTTCCATTTATTTCCATTTGTCATCGGATGGAAAGCAGATCATAAACCAGAGGTCCAGATAAATGGATTCAAGCGACAGAAATTCATTTAACCCCTCGGTAGCCTCGAAAAGTCAAATCCATCTAAAAATACCTCTAACTGTTCTTTCTTATCATAAATTGACTCGATGTCTAAGATACGTGGTCGTAATCGTCACGGATCGATAACTAAAGTTTGTAACAACTAAAATTTTGTTCCAACAAATGGAGTTCTACCGTACTGTTTCTCAAGCAAAAAGTATTTCTTCCTGGCTGGATATTTCGCTGCTCGCAAGTGTTCACACTGCCAGCGAACATAATTCGCGAATTGCTTGCGAGCAACGTAAGAATCTCGCAAATACTTCGGTATTTGTAGCAAGTGTAACACTGACTTTAAACGCGCTGATCTCAGGGTCGATATCGTACTCCGATCCACGGAAGAATCGCATCGACTTCTTGGCGGCTTCTTCGTTGTCTTTCGCCATGTAAAACAGAGGACTCTCCGGCATGAAGGTCATGATGCTGGCGAATAAGAGAGGAGCGATACCACATAGAATCGATATCACAACGATGTTCCTAGCGTAGCCGCAGCAGTAAGCATACAGAATCCCGATCACGAGTAACAATTGGAAGAAGACTCCCAAGGTACCTAATCATACAATAGAGTCAAGCTTTTTATTAAATCGTACTATAGTATTTAGAGTAATGCCTACTGAAGAGGATGGTACAACGTTTGAAAGCTTACGAATAGGAAGGTTTTCGTTACCATAATTTACATCGTTGATTATAGATCTGCTGTGTTAAACATCGGTTATCGATTGCCGTTATTATTGCCTGGCATTGCTTCTTCTTCGGAGCATCTTTTTGCCAGCAACTCTAAATATTCGCGATCCTATCATAGACTTTCTAACGTACCTCGTTCCCAGTAGACACTGATATAAATACTATGGCGCAAGAATCTTAATATTCTTTGAAACCGATCGAAAACAACTATATTTTTCCTTCGGTAAAGCGCAGTTCTACTGCAGTTTCCTTTTTCTCTCGTACCTCTGATCTCTTTTTCGGAAATCTCGGCCGAGTACATCGGCGCGACGACGCAGAACATTCCGCCACAGGCGCCGGTTATCAATCTGCCCATGACTAAAAGCACGAACGTAGTCACCCCAATTGTGATGAACATCCAACCGAGAAGGAACGCGGGTACCAGCGACATCATCGTCCACTTTCGACCGATCTTGTCGACCAGGAAAGGCACCACTGGCATCCCAAGTGCTGCACCCAGCGGAAAAACCGACGCGATCACATTCGTCGAGAATGTATCGTACTCGTGCTTCTCTTTCAGCACTTCGACGCACGGCGCGCTCCAACCAATTCCGCAGCCCAAAGAGAATCCGCCCATGCATGCTACAAAATTTACGCCATGTATCTACAGTCGATTTCACACCAGTGAATCATTAAAACACGTTCACAGTCCAAGGCAAAAACATACATATTACGACATCGTACGTCCAAAGAACCGATATATCACGAATTAAAATCTCGTATAATTACGTGTACTAACACGTTGATCGCTACAATGGTTATCGGCGACTGTTAAATTTTTTACGATGCTTAAAACAAGGCAAATTTCACGGACTATTTCACGGAATTTTCAAGGATACGAACGAGCCTGAGTCTTTTCAAGCTAGTCCGAGTCCGTAATCTCGGATACCCGCATACGTCTAATCTACGCGACTATAGACCGATCACACCATAGGGGTTAGGGAACTGTGAACGTGTCAAAAAGATTGCAATTATCAGGCGAATAGGTTAAATCGTTTACATCGAACGAAATAATATTGAAAAACCGTCTATAGGAAGACATTTCGGGAAGTAAGAAAAGAACCTGCGCAAGCAGCGATGTACTGTGGAAGCCTTCTCCGGAAGAGATTTTTGTAGTCCTCCTTGCCTCTATCCGCCATTTTTCGCTAGATACTGTTACCCGATCTCGATTTGCGATTATATTCGCTCGTTTTCCCTCTATGAAAATTGAATGTTTCTCGCCGTCACGTATAGGTACAGTCTGTGTGTTCTCTCATCGATGCTCGAGTACGATGATCATCCTTTTTTATGTGGCTATACGTCTTGAACAAAAGAGCACGTGGAAAATGGGGAGAACGTAGGAAAACGACGAGAGGAAACGTTCGAAAGGAGGAAAGAAAACGATCCTCGGACCCGACACGTTTCCCTGTTCCAATAAACTCGTCGACCAGACTATGGTTCTCAAGGACGATACCTGCGGCGGCCGTATTCCCCGTCGACTGCGGGGACGACGCGGTGGTAATAGGGATAAGGTCCCTTCCTCACGCCCGGTTACTTCGGCTAACGACATTCAAATTCCATTAGGACAGCGCGCGATGTGCGGCTGACAACTTTCAGATTACAGATCGGCTCGTTCTCCTCGGTTTTGGCGAGAGAAGAACTCTTGTCGGAATAATGGCGGGGAGAAAAAGGGGAAGAACAGCAAGGAAAAGAGCTCGAAGAAACGGGAACGATTAAATCGCGAATACGGACCGGGTATTTAAATGAGTGCATCTACATTTTAAATATCTTCTTCGGTGCCACTGTGACTCCGGGTTGACTCGAATTCTTACGAATCCATTCATAACTTTATAGCATAAAGTATTTTTAATATAAAATCTATATATACATGTATATAATAACGATATATTTAGCAATATATTTTTTTTTCACGAGAATCGATGACCTTTTGGTCCATTCTTTTTTTCCTTTTTCTTTTTGTTACAGATAGTTTGGTCCAAAAATAGTAAAGCGAGTCTTGGAAATATTTTTGTTTGGATTTCTAGGAATCGAAGGAACCTCCATTCTTAAGAAGCTTTGAAGATTCTAGATACTTTCGAATATTATACCTATGCGTTCTGTGCATTTATGCATCTTGAAGTTTTGTATACAAATTCTCGGTTTACTTGCCAACCAAACCAAGTATTTTGACTTTCATAATTTTCTATACCTACAAAACTTCGCGTCCGACACCGAGTAAGATCGCAAGCTGAAATCGCCTCGATGAGTTCTCGCTGATTTGCAGGGTGAACGACCTGTGAACGAAGCTTTCCTCTACAACAGTGCATTGACGGGAGGAAGGAAATCGGAGGAAAGATAAAGAACGCGGCTGTTCTAGCTTCTATCTACATATACACCACGAGGCTGCTTCCGACGAGGAACGTCCGCGGAGGGAATTCTAGATAACCGATAACGATACGTACTCGACTGGTGATCGAGCTCTGAGAAACGCCGTGTCGTTGTACGATCGTAAGAGAGGATGCACTGTTCTTCCAGCGAAATCCGCCGCCCTTGGGACCACGATAAGAAAAATAACGCACGAATCAACCGCCTCGTTATCCGTCTGCTAAAATTTGAGACGTCGAAGATGACTTTACTTCAGGCAAACGTCGGTCCAAAGGCTGAAAAGAACTCTTTTGCAAATCGAAGCGCTCGAACGAAAGTTTCCACAGTGCCGTGAACAGACACTGTCCTCCTAAGTTTAACCGCCTCATCTAGCGTTTCTTCGGTTTTCAGAATATACCTCTTGATCGAACGTCCGACTATCCGAATAATATCGAACTGTAACAGGAACCAAATACGCGAAATATACTCAACTATGTCATACTCTCTGTATATTCGATCAGGTTAGCGATCTCGTTAGAAGTCCA
Organism: Bombus huntii; assembly: GCF_024542735.1. Classification (NCBI taxonomy): domain Eukaryota; kingdom Metazoa; phylum Arthropoda; class Insecta; order Hymenoptera; family Apidae; genus Bombus; species Bombus huntii. The sequence goes on along the minus strand of NC_066247.1, from coordinate 12,764,651 downwards.
TCGTTATACACGTGTGCAATGAAGAAATTACTGAACGAATTAAGGAGAAATTTAGTAGCAATAGAAGCAAGCAACAGATGACGTGAAAACGTGTAATTTGTCAGTTGCGAAGGATTTGAAAAACAAATTAGAAGAGCAAGAGAAAAATAATCGTTCGCGACAAATTGTACCGCTTTTCATATAAACCGCGTTGACGAGTTTAGTCGTTCGATTGTTTAAAAAATTCGTGCGTTTAGTCCTTCTGTAACCAATTAATCCGAATAATCGAGGTCCTACTACGTAAATTCGCCAAAGATAATTGCAAAGGCGCACAAGACGTAATTGCAACGTATCACGAACTCATTGCCTTTTTCTCGCCTTTCAAGCACACCGTTTCCATTCGCGTCGTGTCTCGGCTCTCCAGGTCCGCCGGGAGCACCCCGCATTTACATATAAATATAAGTAAAAAGCGTATTTGCATTCAAATGTCTGGCGGCAGGGTCGAGGTACAAAAGTTCGACGGCATTCTCGATCGAAAGTTCGCGGGAAGACTAACCGCGAGTGGAGCAGGTAAATGAAAGACACGTCGATGACGGAGAATTCGAGGGGTCGAACGGAAGATCGATCGAGCCACAAGTTCGACTGCCGATAATAATTCGGAAAATTTGTCCAATCAAACGTATCTTGGGAAATTACATTCCAATGGATATTATTAAAATCCATGTAGATAACATTTAAGTATTTGACTTTAGTACGCGATATATACATGTTTGCTACTTTTTATTATTTCACACTTTTCAGGAATAAAATATTCCAGATATCGGCAAGATGTTAAAAGAAACCGAAATCTTAAGAATATGCGAGAATAGTTGGATATTTGGCAATAAAATTAAAAAACAAATTATCGAGCTTTCAATCGAATCGCATTAGGTGTTCCGATACTTATGGACGATAGTAGTGTAGGTGGGCTGTGCATTGCTGCCACCTTAGCTTTCGAATTCAATTCGTCACGGAAGTTGCTGCAACGCAAAACGATAGAGTCCGGTTTGGGTGTCGATGGACATTAGCGAACTTGTTTTCCAACGACTAGACTAGTTATCGAAACATTGTGATTTCCGTGAAAAATTCGCTAACACATTGGCTATCGATCGTGGGATTAAAGTTGGTTACAGGCATCGAGGTAATGGAGCTGGATAATTGATCAAAATCCGAGTATTATATCTACCGTTCTATCTCTCGCGAGTTAATAGAATGTTATATCGAGTTCCATTCATCGAGGCTCATTCAAGAATAGGAATGAACTACGATTGCTCGTCATGGCTCGACGGCTTCCCCCTTACCAGATGAATATTCCATCTATCCAACGGTTATTTATCGTAGCGACGCTTAATCGTGCAACACTCGCGTCATTTGCCAGCAGTGAAACGCTTTGTCGTCGCTTAATTTACACCGAACCCTCGGAGTTCATCGATTCCGACTCAACGACTGTCTGTTGGCCGTTAATCAAAGATACGAGTTGGTTGTACTTAGGGTCCAAAGATGTACGAACTTGGTCGTTTAATCTTCAGAGACCGGAGAAGAAGATACGCGGTTAATTATCGCAACAGTGTCAGAGATCGCGACGACTCGAGTGCAGCATTCAACGGTAAAAATTTCCTCGTTTTCCACGTCTCTTGGAAACTTGCCTCGTTCGATATCCAACGTTGGCCATCGATATACGAAAAACGCTACAATAGTCGGTAGTCGTCTAAACTCGATCCTCTCCCGCGTCGTCCGCGAGCGCATAGAACGCAAGCAGACCTCCAAACGGCTTACATAAGCCGTCGACTGGCTTTGCTACCTTGAAGTCGGTCGTTGCCGCTGTCTCTTGCAATCGCTGCATGCCGGCGTATGCATCGAACGTTCTTTACAACCGACTGGCAATCAAGACTCACAACGACGCGTGCACGGGAACACACGGTGAAACGAGAGAGGAGAATGCACGCGGCAACGAATAGATTTCAATTTCAACGTGGGAATGCGCCTCTATGCCGGTGCTGGTATTGATCCTCGCGGGACGGATAATAAATTGTCGATTCGAGACCGTGCGTCCGGAGGAGACGTCGTTAAGAAGACGATACACGTCGCCTCTCTCTTCCCTCTAGTCCAACCAAACAATCTAACCCCCTTCGTACGTATTATTATTCCCGTGGCGGATTCCGGAGCTGAACGCGCCACTAACGAGCCAATCTCTGCGCGATGGAACGTTTAATGATCACGGTGTGTGATCTTTGTACCAATCGTCGGGGCAGACCTCGTCGATACCCTCTCGAACATCGGACGTGATATCAGGATGCGATCTCGAAAATTTTCCAGAGCTGGGAATCGCGAAACGAAGGGGCAATTGTTCATCGCGAATGGTCGAGAAGGTGGCTGGCAAAAGCGAGAGATGTATAGAAGCAATAATTATCGAGCGACAAGTGACGGGGAATTAATATCGTATCATTTTAATGAGAGATTGTAAATAGAATATTAATTTGTAAGTAACTTTTGCAATCCAAGGCATAGATCACCTCTACAAAAAATGGAAAGTACGTATTTTTTGTACATGATGTCAATGATATAAGAAAATCTAAATGGTCTAATCTATATTCTTCGTTATTTTGTTACGCTATCGGAAGGCTCGTTTGCATCGTTTCTAGCACCTACGTGTACTCTGTTCGTTTCTTCTCGGATCTCGATATAAATCGTGAGAAATTCGTAGATACGACCATCTTGGCTATCGAAGAAAATGCTGTGTTTCGCGTCTAAGATCGTGTCAAAAAAGGACGATCCTATTACGAATATATGTCCAGTTGAATTTCCTGCAAAATTTCACAGTTCGAAACTGTCGAAAATATACGTGACGCGCGAAGCTGTATAAAATTTGCAAAATAAAACGTGCGTGACGATGTTTCATAGAGAAAGAGTTTTTCTACGTTCAAAAGAGACATAAAAGTTAGAAAACCATCTAAACCTGTATCTATGCCACTAGCCACCTTTCTCAACCACGGAACGGTACTTCACCGAACGCCTGTTTTGTCGCAGAACTTGCAGGAAACTTGCAAGTAACTCACGGGGAAGCGACAAATTCGTTGGAACAAGTTTGCGACAACTTACAACGCGACGGACCAATTGTTTCGAGAAATCAGATCGAAACGTCGAGACGACCTAATTCCGAGGGGACATGGCCAGGGGATGAGAGAAAGAGAGTCACCCACCCTCGCGCAATCGATTCTAACGAGAGAGGCTTAGGACGGCCGATCAAGCTCGTATAAATCACGGCTCCTTCCCCACAGGGTGTTAAGGCGGACGGGAATGGTGTTCCCGATAAAAGTCACCGGACCACAGGAAATTCCTTTCCCGTCGCTACGAATCGAACTTCGGGACATTGGTTTCTCGCTTAGCGGATTACGTACCACGTCGAGCGAGAGTGTATTTCGCTGCGAACTAAGAATACATAGGGGATCGGCCAGTGGATTTACCTGGAACAGAAAAAGGTAAAAGCGAACCATTAGATACGTGTAAATGCCAAATTCCATCGGGGTAAATGCGTAAGAGTTGAATAACGCGTCGAATACATCACGCGCCGACTGCGAGAAAACTTATAAGAGCTAGAACGTCGGTTCGATGTATAACTAATGGAAATAATAACAACACAATGGCCTCGTACAGAGAACGTGCTCGCGTTGATTTACTTTTCACGGTCTGCTACACCGTTATGGAACACCCACGCGTGTGTGTGCGTGTTCAAATACTCGTGCGAGTCTGAATAGCCGTGTGTGTCGTGGAATACGTGCGTGATCGAATCAGACACCAAAATTAACATTCTTTCTAAAATTTTTACGAAAAAAAGTTTATTTCCGATTATACGGAAGATAATGATGGCTCTAAAATTCGAAAGGAATTCTTTGAAAAATTAAACGATTAAAAAATAATGGTCGCGATGATTACCGGTAACGAAAAAAATTTTCCTCGTCTGCAATGATTTTTCTTTATTAAAATCGTTTAAATCGAGATAATTACTAATTCTTATACCGCAACTCTTTTGATGTCGATTAGAACCGTCACGATGTCGATGGCGCGTGAACGATATATCGCGACTCGATCCTAGAGAATCGGGGATCGGAGAGAACACACACGATTGCGCGACAAAAACCGCTCGCGCGACCGTTCGTAAATTATCGCGATCGCGCTTCACGCTCGATTTCAGAGAACCTCGTGTTGGCTTTATCGAAGCCGACGTCGACGAAAACGCTAGGGGATAATTGGTAATTTCGATCCATTTGTCAAACGGAACGCGGCAGCCTCGTTGGAACGTGTCACCACGAGCTACTTTTGCAAACGAGCCACCATACCGTCCACCCACCCATAAATCTTGGCGAATGCCGGCCGTTAATTTTTTGTCCCGCTCAGACTGACCTACAATGTAAGCTCGAAGCACCGGGATCGAAATAACTCGAGTATTCTCATTTTCAAGTTTGGCCTTTCGTCGTTTCAGCGTTGAAACTTAGCAACGGTACTAATATTTTCTTCTTGCCCAGTTGACAGACAATCGTACGAGATACAGTTACTTGCATTAATATTCGCACACGGTACTATCTGCGTACCTGTTGCTTTATATAAAAAGGGGTTGATTTAAATATCGCGTTGCTTATTTCTCGAGAATACAAACCAATTCATCTTCGAAATGAGGTGTAAAAGTGTTGTCCGTGATAATTGTGACTGCAGGCTGTAGATGTCGCTGCTAGGATACTGCTGTATTTTCTTCTCATTTAAGAATCGTGGAAGGAAAATCGGACTCCGGTCGCCAGGATTTGAACCAGGGGGTCCCGAACGTTCGTAACCTAAGGCGCTGTCGTCGTCCGACATTAGTTAGTGTCGAGTGGTGGTATTTGTGCTATCGAGTGCCTCCACAGAAATATCGTGTCGATCTGCTTCTCCCTTTTATCGAAGGAAAAACCGAACCTCGATCGTTCGATAAGTTTGTCGTGATTTTTTAGTAAAACGTTCATAAGTCTAGATCTTTCGAACAAAAACTAGAACACATTCTGCACTCGGATTCTTTAGAATTTAGAATTGTTTCTCTTTTGACGTGTTTGTTTCAAAGATCGAAAACTTGTCGGTCGTGGTGCATTGCATCACATTCAATTACAAGTACGAACCAATACCGGCAAATCGAAGGCTCGAAAAGCAAATGCAAAAATAGCTGCCGCATTCCGACGCTTTACGAGCCGATAAGATACAAGTATTGTTTCTAAACTAGTTCTACGATGGAAAACCAAGTTTTGCGTATCAGGCTTCGAAACGTGTTATTACTCGATAAGATAGGAAAACTGGTCGGTGCTTCATTGTTGTCCTGTCCTAATCGGCATATCGTTCGAGCAACTCGCTTTTCAAACTCGCACTGGCACTGCCTCGGTGATTCATTGAACAACTTTAACACGATATACGTAAAGTAGAACGCAGCGACGTTTTAAGAATCGATAGCTACCAAACCACGAGTTTCGTTAAATACTCGTTCCGGTTTGAAACATATAGTTGGAATAAACTTATCGCATAGTAAACTTATCTACGTATCAGCAGTTGGAATAAACAGAAAATAACGTTTGGAGAGTTATAAAGGAATCAACTTTATTTGATTTATCTCGAGGCGATATGACGCTGACGCGATAGATCAGTGATTCCCAAGTTCAAAATCAGAATTCAACAAGATCTTTCTTCTTTTCTTTTTCCTTTCTTTCTTTTTGTAATCGCGTAGCTGCATCTGCTGTTGTAAATTTTAGAATTTGAATACAAAGTGTGCGTAAACACTTGTACATTTTCTAACGTGCGCTGTGACTACAAAGAGTTTGGGAACCACTGCTGCAGATGTATAGAGCGTCGCAACTCAAAATAATGCAGTTTTGTATTCCATTACTCGCCTGAAGAATCGCAAGTGTGTCAGCTAATGGTCGTGAAAATTTCAAGTTTCGAATTAGTCGATAATTTTAGAAATTTTAACAATATTCTGATCGTTTCTGTGAGCGTCCTAACATTTCTGACTGTTGGTGCACATTAGACAGTTATTAAACCGTCGTTGCACGCTTGCACGTTTTATTTCCATACCAATGCGTAGATGATTCTTTGCAACAGGAAGATGAGACAAAGAGCTTTAATCGAATTCATCAACAATCAGGCAAGAATTGTTTTCTATTTGCAACTTATTTCTCAAAGTTTGGGCGTCCGTTTGTGCCACGCAATTTGATTTCGCGTTTCCTTTGGCGGTTTACGCGCAGCTGGCCGAAACAAATCGATCGATTGTTCGTTGCAGGGCTGCGGGTTGAATTCCACAAAACGACTAAGAAAAATAACCAGAGAGAGAGAGAGAGAGAGAGAAAGAGAGAGAGAGAAAGAGGGAGAGGGAGAGGAGGAGAAGGAGGGAAAGAAAATGTGTTTTCCCATCTTGCGCGCTCCTGTTCTCTTCTCCCCGCCGTTATTTCTCGGCGATTCACCGTTATTGACGACGCGGTCGCGTTAGAAAACTCGTACGAATTTAATGTACCATAACAGAAATATTGCGAGCTCTTTTGTGACGGTGGTAGAGCCGACTCCGCGGGAAACTTCTTTCTTTTTCGCGCGTGCTGCTCTTTTACCTTTCCAGCCCGTTAACCACAATTCGCGCCAACGGTGTACACCCTTCCTTGCCTTTTAGGTACCGCGAAAGTACAAGCGATCTAAATAACAATTTAATATTCGATATATAGGAATATGTCGCCAGACACCGATTCTTCTTTTATAGTATTAGATCGTTTCGAAGCTTGGGGTATTTGAATTGTATATTTTGAAAAAAATATGGGTTTGGGATACACAGTGGGTCACGAAAGTATTCGTCGATACTGGTAGATTCAGACTGCTTTTATGAACGTATCGTGCGCGTTATGCGAGATATGTGTATTTTGAAATTTCATTGCCATTCTACAGGATCGCGACTCTACATACTGAATATGTCCTGAAACGTTTGCGGCGAAATTGTACGTAGAGATTCGAAATGAATCGAACAGTTCAAAATCGAGACTCTTGGAGAGATTTTTTGTTCGACTCGCGAGCCAAGATAATTTCCGAAGCAAAGGCGGTGAAAGCTGGATTTCCTCTCTTAACGATTGCGAGAGAAACGCTGAGGAAGCAGCAGCAGCCTGGGCTAAATCTACATTCTGCTGCATCCGAATCTCTTTCTTTTTCGCACAGACACGCAGAAGAGGGTGAAAATGTCCCCGGGAGGCTTCTCTCCCGCGAGTTGCGCAAAAAAACGTCCGCCTCTAGCCGCGCGAAGCACCATCGTCCAAAGTGTCCTCGTCTTCTTTCAGATTTATCATATTGCTCGCGTGTGGTGCGTGCATGAGAACCGGCGTAGGTTTTTCACGAACCGTGAAACCTGCTTGAAACGCGTTTTCCAGTTCCAACTGGAACTTTTTCCACTAGCCGACTCGTCCCAGCTTTCCTTCGCTCTTTCGATTTTCTTTTCCGACGATTAATCGACTCCGGATGGGGTTTCGTTCGGTCGAAACTCCAAGGGGATTCCTTGGTAGCTCGCAAACATCCCAGACAAAATCGACGGGACGAAAACCAAATGGATCCAAAGACCTTTTCTTCAAAGTTTAGCAGCTTCTTTCGCGAGAAAGCGGGATTTTCATTGGGACGAGACGACGATGGTCGGGGATCCTCGGCGTGTGAATCCGGCCAGTGGCCCTTGTATGCTCGTTTTTTGCGTGGAAAAGGAAACGAGGAAGCAAAGAAGGAAGAGGCGAGTCGCTGGAAAAAAGAACTAAGGGGGGCCGGCCCTCTTAATGCCTCGCGGCAAAATTCGCTAAACGCTCGAAAGCAGCTGCTCCTGGCGTTACCAGTCATTTCCTTCTTTCTCTCTTTTTCTCGCTTCCCTTCAAAGTTTTTCTCCCTCTGAACCACGGTGTTTGTCATCTCTTCCACCTTGCTCCCATTACCACCCTATTTCCGCGCCTTCAAGATCCGCACTCTGAACTTCCGGCGTCCTGGCCTCGTGTCTACGCCTTCGGAATTATTCCACGACAAAGGAGGCGAAGCGCTCGAAAAATAAATACGCGCAAGACCGAAAGACAACTGCCACGGAACGTGGCTGAGTCGTTGCCGTGTTTCGATCAGCGATTATTTTCCCGCAACCCTCGTTGCTCTTGTTCGGTTCTCGTTGATAGAACGGTCGGAATGTTGGAGAAATAAATGAGAAAAAACGAGTTGTACCTGTTGTATTAGAAATGTTTGGGTCGTTATAAAATTACAAATTTTACAATGGGAACATAGTCGCCAAGTCCTATCGATGACTCCTTCCCACGTGTTCTAATTCATCGAGCAAATGTAAAATCATCGACTCTTTTATTTTTAATGATAGAATGCTTATTACAAATTCCAGTCGGTTGATTTCACGTAAATAAATTTATTTCAAACTTTTTCATCCATTTGAAAGTCTTTGCTTTGAAAATACACTTCAAGATTTGCCATCGATCTAAAAAGATAATATTCAAATGGCCCGATACAAAATACATTGAAAAAGTATCCGTGTCGAATTTATTTACCCAACTGGAGCTGGTCTTTGATCGTTTTTCCACTTTCACGCCGTAAGGTACATTAGCGAACCTTCGATCGTTCTTGGAACGAGCTCGTCGCGCTTTTCCAATTTCGCAAGCGAAGGTAAGAAGGGAGAGGGCAGGCGACGGCAGACTAGTTTCCCAAGTCCCAGCAGGGAAGCTCGACTCGAATTACCTTTAAGCAAGGGAGGCAAAAAACCGAACAGCTCGAGGGTCTCGGACAACGCAGCGTTCAAAATCGAACGCGCCCTTTCCTCCGTACAATTTGCATACCTTTCCTCCGAGAACTGAAATGACCCTGTGAAACGAGCATAAGGGTCCTTTCTGCGACGTCTAATGGTCTACGTCCCGTCGCATCTGCTCCAAATGGCACGGTACTAGCGTGGTTACGTAATTTTGTAACCGAGAATGGTTCTCCTCCCGCCCTTACCTGGCGAGAGAAACAACGATGACCGAAAATTGGGACTTTTCCGTGCCTCAAATATTCCTTAAAGCTTCGTAATATCGTTGCAAAGTAATTTATAGTCGTATATTATTATATCAGTCATATCAACGTAATGACTTAGATTTGTCATAGTAGGATTAAGAAAATGATCGATGTTTATCGGTTAATTCTACATCAGTAATCGTCGATGTTATTATCTGGCCATAGGCAACCCAAAAAGTTTGTATCTCGAGCAAAATTTATCTCGTCAATTTCTTCGAAGCAAGTTTTTATCTTTCAAGGGTCTCTGAACGTTTCACTTAAAAAGTGAAAATATCCCCAAAATGTTGTCTAAGTTTAAAACAGTAAGAGAAAAAATTACAGTACAAAACTATGCTTGCCCACGAAGAGCTAAAAATTAGATAAGGCAACGTGTTCCTCTTCCGATATCGCTTTCTAAATCGTGGCCGAAGGTCACAACCATCCACGGAACTTTCCATCTATCTTCACTAGCGCGTAACACTATCACAGCGGGGAATTATCAACGAGTCTGGGAATGCGGACAATTTTCCTCGTTGCTTGGTCGAAACGTGACAAAACGAGAGAATAGTGGAGAGAGAGAGATAGAGGCGTCAAAGGGAGAGCCGGGGACACGATACTTCGCCGGGCGTTAATAATGAGCCAGCCATTCCAGCGGCATCGGTGTCACGTCGCTTTGTTCCTCCGCGTATTATTCGGTCGCGCGCGTATCTGGAATAATCAGTCGCGTTTTACCGAAATAGCGACGCGCATTGTCCCGCAGGGTCTAGACGACGTCGGACGAAACGCGTTGGAATCGCAATGGAGAACAAAGACCGCGTCGAGGACGAGAGAAAGGATTGTCAGAAAAGTTTCACCAGTTTCTAGACAACTAAAGGGAACCAAGGAAAGTTCCTTTTCTAGATCGTGTCTGCGCATTCGCTTTCCATTGAGTTCATTTTGCTCTTCTTCTTCTTCTTTTTCTTCTTCGTCTTTTACCGACCTTCTTTTTCACGGACTAGTTCGAATTCTAGAGAAAACTTTCCTATTAATCGAACGGTTCCTTCGCGTCCTCCACGTTCTGCAGTAACATGGCGAACTAGTCGGTGGAAATACGATTTTAATCGCTTCTATGAAGTTTAGAAAACTTTCTCCGCGATAGTAACCTATATCTGGTGAAACCTACTAGAGAAAAACACCATATTCTATTACTTTTCACCTCGATACACGGTAGCAATACACGGCGAGCCTAAATTCGTAGCGCAACCAAAGTCAGCAAGATTCTATGGCTGGAAATAGGAGAAAGATGAAAATTCCGCTTCTCGGGAAACCAAGTTTCGACGCTTGTCACGAGACAAAAGAGTAACAGACTCCGATATGACACATTCACGCGTGTCCAAAGCACTTCCGAGACAATGATGCAGGAAAACAGCGGGAAAAAAGGTGCAGAGGGAAAAGAAACGTCAACAAGAGAGACAAAAGGAATCGATATTAGCCGCACCAATTCCATTCGAGCGATACAAAGCGTGATGAAGGTTTGGGGCGCATTATGATCGATGAAATACCGTATTAAGGGTCCCCATCCTAGAAACAGACGCACCTGCCACTCGTTTGTCCTCGATCCAGTACCTTTTCCGACCCCCCGGAAAGGCGCAAGCCTACAATGAGATTGTTTTGCCCCGTGTTCTCTCTCTCTCTCTCTCTCTCTCTCTCTCTCTTCTCGCGGACGCCTTTGGTCAGGAGTTTCGTCTCTCCGGAGAATAGACAAGCGTATCCGATAGCCGTGCTTATTGGATCCAACGTTGGAGACGCATCTTTCCCTTTCCACCGGCAGCGCAAGGGACGATTCTTCGTTAAGAAGATTACTCGATCCGGGGACCCCGAGATATCGAGATCTAACGTTACCTGACCGGCGATTATTATTTCACGAACACGAAGAGAATTTCGTTTGGGGCTTGCGCGACCCCACGACCGAAGTAATAAATCGTGCACCGGCCTCCTGGTCCCGTGACAGCAGAATCGAAGCGTTTTAGATTAGATAAGGCAACGTTTCCTACGAGGAATGTATTAACGAAGGACTCTTGTAAATTAGAAGTCGATAGCCACTACTCTTCCTCGTAAGTTACGAGGTACGTGAGTTTTCTAGCGAATGCGTATAAGTAGGAAGTTTTACGGGGATTAAAGCAACGTTGGATATCGATGATGGCAATGTGAAAGCCAGGTAGTTTTGATATCGTAAAGAAGGAATATTTTCTGCGTCGCAGTTGACCTATCAACAGGAAATGCATGTTACTTCTAAACGTAATAAAACACTGTTTAGATGTCAGTTTGTGTGACATGATATTATAGGAAAGTAATTAGGAAAACGTTAGTCTCGATTTTCTATATTTTTTAATGTAGAAAGTATTTCGATAGAAATTTTTAAAAGAAGTTAGTTGGCAGATGCGCGGAAATTAACTGCTTGGCGTATAAATTGATTTCAAGACAATTGTTGAAAATATATATACAACGGTTACAAAAACGATTTGCATATGCCTATCATTTCCAACGAAACGCTTTTTTATCAGGTTTTATACGTATCCCATTTTCCTAACATCAAATTTTTCTAATCATATGTAAATATACACCTGCTACTAGATGATACGAAATTTAATATACCTAAATCTAATTGATTAGGTTTACCGGTATATAAATGCTATCACACAATGACGTGCGAATACTTGTTGAGGCGACTGCATATATACGAGACACGAGTAATAAGCATGAAATTCAAAATGACACGAAGAATGATGTACGTAATTGTTTCGAGCAGTCTACTTGATTTAATAGCCTCTTTCAATCCTCTGTTAATTAAAAATATCTCCTACGTCATGCCAGGCTTTGAAACAACTTACACATTTTGACACGATGCGTGTATCACTTCACGTTGAAGTAATAAATGTTATCTCTACGTTGAAGAAACGAGGAAATTGGCATAACTGAGTAGCAGATACATGTTATCTGCAAAGAACACACGTTTGTGCGAGTACGTGTTTCTCCAGGAAAACTAAAATATAAAAATCAAGACGTCGATTGCTTCGAATTGTAAAGGAAAACAAGTCCGGAAGATGAAAAATCATATGAATATTCGCGATAAAAGCCATCGGTACCTTTTATACTTTTTCCTTATAAACTGAGAGAAACTGATTGCTCATACGGAAACGGTAATCCCGCGCTGGGAATGTCCCCGACGTTTTTAATTCTTTCCTGTTAAAATAAACAGCGAACGCTGAAAAGATCCAACGAATAGTCAATGTATAATATTTTAATATAAAATAGAAACGAACGAACGTATCGTTTTCTCGTGGCTGTCACGATCTTGCACAAAAATGACGTGTCGCTATACACTATATATCAACGATTATGTTAGAATTTCGAGATCTCGAGTTTGTACACACGTTCCGTAGAAACCGCGAATTTCAAAAACAATATCAGTTTAACGTTCTACTAGCTTAGAAAATTCTTTGGCGAAAGATCGTATCGTTTAATGAAAATCGACTTAGAATTCCGCTATCTTGGAAAATTCTTTGGCAAAAGTTTCGACGAACTAAAAAATGAGAAACTTCAATTTCGAATTCACGATAGAATTAACAGATGATCAGATTTAATTACAAATAGAAGAATGATTCGAAATTTTTGCTCGCCAATGGACAAACCTCGTGAACCAACAAAGATAAATTCATATCCAGCGGTTAATACTTATTAAACGATGAATAACACAGCCGAAAAGAAACTTCTTAACCACTCACCTGTAAAATCTCATCGCAAAGAAATCACTTATTCTTGTACTTTTATCGACAGTGACAGACTCGTAGCAGAAGTGGAACAATTTTTTCTGGACGCTTCGAGTCCCAAGCAACGATAGGATTCGACTGTTCGGGACGAGTTACCGCGACTAAATATGTTCCAGCGTCCCCTGCTTACGTAAGCCGTTACTTTTTCCTCCTATCGCCTACCACTAACCAATCTGGCCCGAGCATTCGCTTGATTAATACCGACACGTGAGGTGACGCCTGGAAGAACCCGTGTGTGGGCCCACCTTCGGTCGAACGTCACGTAGAATCAACCGCGAATCCAGTCGGTATTGTTTCGCTTCCACGGGTAGCTGTAACAGGTGCCGTTTTATGGTCTTGCGGCCATGTGACTTTATCGATGATATTCGAGTAGCAACGTAATCGAATAAACTGATTTTGTCGACAGAACTGCGCGAGAACTTTATCTGCAATCATCGTATAACAGACAAGGGGCTGATTTTAGGCGCAAAAGTGAATGGAAAATGTAAAACAAAATTTGTTTATACGGCAACTTTTACAAATCGTCCACACAGAGAAAAAATTTATACCAATCGTTTGCGTATGAGTTTAGAAAATTTAATCTCTTCGTAGAGCTTAATGTCTTGACGGAGGAAAGGTGGGAAAAGGCAGTGTACGATCAAAGAAACAATTTGTTCGGCAAAAAAGAGAGATTTCAAGGGTCGGTGGGAATACAACGAGGGGGGAGAGATTCGCGAGAAAATCCCTCTTTTCCGAATAGAATCACGCCGAAGAAGGAACAGGTATACGGAAGCGTTGTCCGGTCGCGTATCCTCAAAAGCTCTCGTTCCTATCATATTTATGAGATGCCTCGAACCAACTGACTGCGACACCATATATATTTTATATATATATAGGGACGGGGTAAATCAGCGTGGTCAAAAAGTGGCTCTCTGTCCGTGTGGAAATCTATGTATTCGGTCGCGCAATAAGACGTGACCTGCACGAGTGGGAAATTGGCTGAAAGCTCACGTCGCACGGTCTTCAAACGAGAAAAATCCGGAGCCCTCCCTTTGAACCTGTCGATTCTGCGAAGGGGAAAAGGGAAAAAGGCGTTTTCCGCGATTCTATTGCCCCCTTCTCCGCTCCCGGTTTCTCTTTTGCTTCGTTCGTTTTATCCTCCCTTGTAGAGATCGACAGAATTTCGATCCGTCGGCACCCTTCGATCCATCCGAAAAGTCGCAGCACATTGGCACGCAATCAAGCGGTAGTTTGAGCCGACCGACGCCTTCCGAAATGGTGGCGCGTACAACTCACCCCCATTCTTCTAACCCAATCGAATTCATCGCGCCGCATTAGCAGCTGTCGAAGCCGATCAAGGTCGTTATTCGATGCGAGCTGAAATCTGGCCACGGAAACGGCAGCGAAACGCGGCAAGAGCCTGCACGATCTCGTCCGCCTTTTCCTTTGTCCGACGACAATGCGACGAAATAGCAGGGACATCGGCCTGCTATTTCTCTTCCCGGTCCCCTGGATCAATGGGACAAATTGGCACGAAATAACGATTAGCAAGGGCATCCATTGGCGAACCCTTCAAAAAAAAAAAAAAAAAAAAAAAAAAAAGATAAAAAGAAAAACGCGAAACCTGCATCCGCTGACAGTTTTTGATCGGAATACGGACATGGCAAGGGATCGATTGAAAACCAAATCCTCTATTGTTGGCTGAATCTGTAGAAGCCGTGACAGCAGCTTGGGAACGTTTCGAGCTGTCGCAGGGTGTCGTGACAATGACGTCGTGAAGACGGAAGGCAACCTTTGATCTCTTTGGTGCCTGATCACGTTGCAGTCTCGATCGGTCTAACTCTATTGAAATCTCGGTTGTTGGATACATTTACAGAGTTTCCGACAGTAACTGGAGATTGCTCGGATTTGTCGCAAGACAACGGACAGAGATGATACTATGTATCTACGAATGAAACAATTTTCGATACTTCTAGTTCCGACTACTCTAATTATATCGCAATCTCGAACAGCAACTCGGGACCACTTCGAGTTATCGTAAGACGGCGCAACAAAGACACCGTTTTGACGAATGGAAGAAAGCCTTTGATCGTCTTTGGCGTGTGATCATTGTGTTCTAATTCTACTGCAATCTCAAACATTCAATGGATTACAGAACGTCCGACAATAGCTTGATATCACGTGAAATTGTCATAAAACGATATAACAAAGACGCCATTTCGACGTGCGAAACTTCGATGTGTTTGGTCGTCGCGTTCTGATTCTACTATAATTTTGACTATTCTAATTCCATTGCTGTTGGATCATCGCGTACGAATTCTGCTCGAATCTCATTACTCAGGAGCGCCCGAACTTCTACGCCATTCGAAGTGCAACCACGATCGACACCGTCTTCTCCGTTACGTAACTCCGTCGCGTATACACGGCAGGTTCCATGACGGAAAAAACGACCGAGGTAAGAATGCCAATGCGATTTTCCGAAACGTGTCCAGCTGCACGATGTAACGTTACAAGATCGTGGAAGTTTCTTGACGAATTTCCCCGTGACCGACACGTAGGTAGAGGAATCGCGGAGAAGTCATCGGATCGCGTCAGACTGCTGATTGTTACGCAACACGCTCGCGCGCGAAGCCGGTTACAGATCCGCACACGCTGTGTTCCTCGATTCCGCGCGTATTCTCTCTTTCTCTCTCTCTCTCTCTCTCCTCTCGTTCTCTAGCTCACAGCAAACAACTTATATAATACCGTATATTTATCCACAGGCACGAGTTTACTGCACTACCGACACCGTTCCCTCTTGTCTGCGGTTCCGCCATACGCGCTAGAGAAAAGCGTAAGCTTGGCCGAGCGATACCTGTTCATTACGTGGCCCCGGGGCGGTCTATCCGAGAGAACACGTGACGCGTCGCTGTCTCATTAAGAAACGACGCTGGTTCCTTTCGGATCGGCGAGTTATTGTCGCGACAGGCGGTGATTACTTATCGACGTGTGTCGCCGTGGAAACACAGGCCTTTTCTAATTATCGCGCGAATAACATCCTTCGTGAATCCAGCGTATTTCGCTGTACGCGTAATCGAAGAATCAACAAAAGTTTATGTAATCTGCTAACTATTGGTAAATATTTTTTTTTCAAAAATGCACGGAAGAGAAGTATGATTGATTTATCGTGAGACTTTCGTTTGTAAATCTATCGTGTATCTTTCTTCGCGTATTGACTCTTGGAACATAATTGTACACGTTAATACGTTCTCGACTACTTTTCTAAGATAAAGTACCGATAGCGATCGAAGAAAATTAGATCAATGAAAAACCACGAATCGTACACGCATTTGAAACGAAGCATTTACACCTCGCATTCAACATCGTATCGTCGGTTACATATTCAAAAACATTTATCAACGAGGTTAAAGATCTCTAAAAATCATCGCTAAAAGGGACGTATGTTCCTGTACGTAGAAAAATCCCGATCGAAGTAGCGTTAAACGCGTCCCAACTAGTTTCTCGTCCACGATACGCAGCGACTACTCTGTTATTCCGAGCACGCGGAGGAACGATGTTCGTTTGGAACGGAGTGAAATTCCAGTCGCGGATATCCAGTGGATCTCAAGTCTCGCCTATTCGCTGATTCTTCCTCGTCGAACAGATGAAATACGTAGCAGCTGAATGCGTGTACGAAGGAAAAGATAAATGCTCGTCGAGTTGGAGAGACATCCGGGGACGCAAGAGTTACGCTATCGGTTGGTGTGAGCTTGCACGCGCTTCGAGCGCGCACGAGAGTCGGAGACACGCGCGCACAGGTAACTGTGACTGTTTGAAGAACACGAGAATAGACACGAGACGGTAAACAGCGTCGATCCCAGACGATAGCGCGTAACCTAGCCCAAGAAAAACCTGATTGCCGAGCAGCTATAACATTCCGATACGTAAACATACGATCCGAGTGTTTGCCTATTGCGTCGCGAATGTTTCCAATCTCGTACGTGCGCGAGTCGCGCGAAAGAGAACCGACAGGTGCGAGTGAGATGCGTGGAAGGAAGAGAAGCTACGGTGTGGCTATAAAAGGGTATTTGCACGTGCCTTTATTTTTCAATGAAACCTTTTTTTATCAGCTTCTACATTTCATTCTCGTAATATTCAATCTTTACCCTCGCATGGTAATATCATCAAACGGTGAGAAATTTAACACGCTTGGTGTCAGGTATTACGCGCACAAATGCGATAACGAATAGAGTACCGTGCAATTACTTTTCGTAGCCACTGTAGGTATAGTCACGGATAGTATCGCAACACTTATCATGGGAAATTTTTATACTGTGCGTTTTATATATTTTGAAATTTTATTAGACACGATCGCGTGTTTGGACATACTCGTTGAAAACTTCACTTTTGCTCGGTGAAGCAGTACGAAGTCGAATTGATTTGTCTTCCACAGGAGGCGATGCGGCACTCCGGTACGAAGCGGCCAATTATTCTACGCGAAAGACTCGTTATCCAATTTGGCTAACAAGGAGAACGATTGAACCGTCCGCCTCCGATTTTAACGAGCTTCTGGATGTTCGCGCTACGAATACCATGTTATCTTTAACCCCCTTCGACGTATGCGACACTCTCAATCTTCCACGTTATTCGTAATTGCGCTAAAACTCGCGGTATAACTATAATAATCGTGATTACAGGAAAGTGCAGCTCCCGGCTATCGAGTCAGGCCCGTGCGCAGAAATTTCACTTTTCTACGCGGAATATATAATTTTACCGAAAAAGGTGAAAAAGGTTGGAAATTTCTAATGGTCTTGATTCGACGCGTATCCTCCGATTCATCCTCAAAGATTCACTTTATACTTTGTATTCGATTTTAAACGGTTGCGAATCGAAAATAACGCCATACGTAGTACTCTGAATATAATTTATAAGACTTGGATTTAATTTTACGAAGCGGATACAAAGATATATTTAACTGCAGCGTGGGTGATACGACGCGCAATACACGGTATACATAGTCTTGATAACTGACTACTGTTTTATCACACTACTCTCGTTATCGCGATTCGAAATAGGTCCTTGTCTTTAAATGCGTTTCAACGATTCCAATTCTAACCGCGCATTCGATCATTTTTGTGGTTCATCGCTATTTAACGTCCACTTGGACCAGCGTAATCGTTGCGTGTCACGGCGCAGTAGGTCCTTAGGTAGCTTCGTGATTCACGAGAGGAGAACGGAAAGAACGTAGAAGGTAAGCACACGGTCCATCACGTAGAAGCGCATGGCCACGTAGCCAGTTTATTGCGCGCGAGCGTGCAAGTTCATAAGAACGTGACGTAACAGATAACGTGACACGACGCCCATCTCTCGACTGGATCGCGAGGCAATTTCTGCTGACAAGCTCGCTGGAATAATGCAACCTCGCCGAAGGGAATTACGCTAACCTGCTGTGTAGAAAAAACAGATTCTTTGATCGGCCTCGGCGCGCTGAGAGAAGGCGAACAAACGTGTTCAACGAGAACGCATTCTAACGACATAATTACGTCTGTTTTTTTTTTTTTTTTTACGAAACAGCACGCTTCTGGGCTACGTTGAACCGTGAACTTTACTCTGCGAGATTACGACTCGTTTGACGACTATATAGATATAGTTATCTGAATGTTCGTTGGCCATCGAACTGTCGTTATGGAAAAATGGTTCTCAATTCCAAATTTCACTCTTTTCTATCGTATAGATACCGTAGTAGTCTAATACCTCGATCGTCGTCCAACTCGCAGATGCCTCAACGCAACGGTGTTACGCGTTGAAGCTTCGAGCCTTAATACGTTGAGGTTCTAAAAGGTTTTCCAAGCGAGGATCTAGCCATACCGATTCCTTTTGGCGAAGTACGGTGAAGATCCGTTTTATTTCGTCCTACGTTTCGGATTGCCGTGGTTAAGATGGCTGGCTGATCTCTTCTACACTATTTTTGAAAGCTAGAAATTGGACCCGCCAGCCAATTAAGGTTTGACCAGCCAACGAAGTGTAGCTATAGCAGGTATACAGGTAAATTTACAGCGTATAAACCACGTGCTTGGCAAAAACGTACAAGTACAGCACGATGCCAAAATAAAAATAGATACAGAATTAGTTATTAACCCTATAACGTAGAATACTTTTCGAGCTACCCGAATAGAAACGTACAGTTTTGTTTTCAGCAGAATTGTTTCCTGGAACTGGAACTACTTCCCTCTAACATATAGCCACATATATCACGCACAAATTCGTCTATCTAATCAAGGTAAAAAGGAAAAAAAAAAGAGAGAAAGTACACGTAATCGTGTTTTTATCTGCATAAAAGTAGGTTATTATCCAATATTACCTAAAGCATTCGCATGTTTTTAGTAATCTAAAGAGTTATACGCGCGATACCAACCGTATTTACCGGTTTGGTAGTTCCAGAGCCAACTTGTTATTAGATTATTTGTATCACGAAGCGCAACACACGCCGACGCTCGTATTGACGAGGTCGGGGTCGACATTGAAATCCGTCGACGAATCGGGATCTACGCTAACCTAACTCGAGCCGACAACGATAGCTCGTGTGCGATAACTGCTTTTATCAGAGTCGTTCGCTAAGCTGTGGCACACGCACACGCTTCTAGAAACTTAGAGAAGAGAGGGAAACGGATCCTCGCGTGTATGTGTCGGTGAGCAGACGCGTGCTGGTTGGCTGGTGCGTAAGAATAGAGCTAGTAAATAGCTCCGGCTGCTCGACGATATTACTAACCTAGCCCAACGCGTTACGACACCGAGTTGTGCCGAGTCGACCCTGACGCAAAAGTAGCAGCGTGCACGCGCGCACCGGCCTAGCCTAGCTTAGCGCTTAGCGGTCGTTGACTGAATTTTATGCACTCGATGCAAGTGCGCCGTGCTGACTCTCTCTTTCTTTCTCTCTGTCTCTCCCTCTCTCTCTTTCTCTTTCTCTCTCTCCCTCCCCTCTGTTGCCACCAACTCGAGTCGATTCGTGGTGCACAGTGTTTCGAAACGAGCGCCTGTGACTACGAAAAAGTCACTAACCTCGCACTATTGAATTACGATAATTACCATTTTCTTCCAACGAGTAGAAATTACATAGAAAACTGTAGCGTAGCTGTCTAACTGTAATGTAAATACAATATCTTCGCTTTACCAACGTAACAAAATGTCAATTCTACACGTTTTTTTTTCTACAAAAGTATCCTCTGTCACCCAGTTCTCTCGCAAATATTCTTCCCATGAAATCCAATTACGGACTATAGCATTTTCCATGCAATATCCCACGATTGGCAACAATGCTCTTAAAAAACCATCGTCCTGTTTCAGAGAGGCTGGTCTGTCGGTCATCGTTCGACCCAGTGTGCTCGCGTTTGAAAAAAGATTACCAGTCGGAAAAGAGAAGTTCCGTAATCCTATTGTTTGCCGCGTTTCACCACGGAGGAAAGGGGAACAATAGAGGCATTAGCCGCGTGTTCGGTTGGTCGGTCGATCGTAGCCGCGACTAAAAACCATGTGCCTTTATAAACACAGCAGCAGATAACGAAGCTGACGGTGTTGGCTCATCGAACAACAGATATCTAACTTGCTCGTAAACAGCGCGTAGTGTTCGAGAACGAGCATCTGTCCGAGAAAAGTCGTAATTTTGATCATTTTCTATTATCTAAATCGTGTTTCTTTTTGTACGGTTTCTATACGTATAATATATACAATATATGTAATTAGCACATAGATGTCTTTTATCTCTATCGTCTTATAACGAAGGAAATTTTAATCGATACAATTATTTCCACGCGATAATCGAAGAAGGAGAGTCTCGTTTGAAGAGAGAAGATAGCCGACGAATTCCTGTGTTTGCGTTCCTCTAGAATAAATTAGCAAGCGCCACGGCTTCCTGGCGTGCGGCTGCCGGACGTTAAACGCCGATCTCGAATTAGAGTTCCCGTTTCGGTGCCAGCCAAAAAGGTGTTCGTGGGCGGTGATGCGCTCGCCTTACCGCTCGTCGAATCTGACGTTTCTTCATCCTCTTTGCCAATACCAAACTAACCGACAAACACAGTCGAACAGCCAAATAGAAGAACGCATTGTTACGCGAGCTTGGGAATTTTTCCATTGGGTAGATCGTTCGTACACACGCGGTGATTCGCCGAAGTATTCAAACGTTCGCAGAAACCTTTCATCAGATTGTTATAGAATTCTGTAACAAATTCTCTCCCAAGAGACTACGACCGATAGTACGAAATTCACAGAAATTTCTTTTTCCGATCCCCAAATGAGAACGCATAATACCAACGTGAATTTCATCTCGTATAACGCACAACGTCCATTTATACCAATCTCAAATATACCGAGTGTCCCATGATTTATGGACAAGTATAACTTTTATATTTCGGTCGTCGGTAATTCGGATATTAAATACGAAAGTTCGATCGCCGAGGATCGTAACTTTCGGTTCGAAGTTCACGTACGTAAAGGACGAGGGGGAGGGCACGGGTCGCTGAAAAGTAGCGAGTTTCGTAAGAAATATGCGCGGATCAAACGGGAGATGGCGCCATAAAACGGTTACAGCGTCTCTGGTGGCCGGATGCACGTGGCTAGGTTGAAATAAATTCCAGCCTAAGTACGCGAAAAGTTTTAATGGGGCCGCGGTATTTACGCCGGGACAGCCCTTCTTTATTCCGTGGAATTTATGGCGCGGCCATGTTCCGCATTAACGGAGTGTCCCTCTCTGTTTTCGCAAGAATACGCAAAATCCGACGTCATAGCCTCGAAACGCGGTATGCAAATGCGAACCGGAGTTCTTAATGGTCACCTTAAAATTCGGAACGACCTCGGGGAGCAGGTAGGAGAAATATTGAAGCTTCGACTCGTAATGCGAAGCGCTTTGTCCTCCAATGTTCGAAGAAATAACGAAACAATGTGACTTCGAAGATTTCCTCTGGCATAAGAAACGTGCGGAGAATCTTCTACCGATAGAAGAATGAATCCAACGGACGTAATCGAGCGGCCACGAGGCACGCAGTTGAGTAACGTCTCGTGCATCGCGATTATCCCGAGCAACGTGTCCGAAATTCAACAGGACACCCGGGGCTAATCCTGTAAATAAGAAACACCGGATTCGTTCTACCGCCTCGTACACGTTTATTCGAGCCGTAAAAAGCTTTCAACCCTTTGCGGTTGGATTATTCTCATTATAAACGGCCACTCGCTTAATTCGCCCCTACGGTGAATTACCGGAGACCAAGCAAAAGAACAATTTTTCGGCCGATCGTGCCACGGATCTTAACGGATTAATTGTATCGGTAGATCGTGGATTTTTGCGCACTTGTGGGAAATTAATATAGAAAAATACGAAGAATATCCGTCCTAAGTAGAGTGGCTGGTGAGAAAAATAAGCACTTGTTAAATTTCGTCATTTTTTAAGTACTTCTACTTTGCTTGATTTGCATGGCGTCATTCGTTAACGCGCAAGATGCGCGCTATTATTTTATTTCAGGCTGTGCACGACCTCGTGGTCCGTACGATACCGAGGTAGGCACTAGGCGGATATTACACGGATAGGCACTCATACACGGCACGTTCTCACGCATTTACAAGTATATTTTGAAATCGCGTGTCCGATGCGGAAACATTGTCGCAGGTCAGTTGAACGTGACGCGAATCACGCTGTCGCGCCGCTTGCCAAGAAATTCCTCGCAAGCACCGGACTCGTTTAGTAGCCAAGCTTCCTCGATATTGAATGGACCAGAGTTGTTTTCCTGCTCGTTTGAAACGTCTCATTTACTATTTTTCTCCTGCCATCTCGTTTCCTCGGTTCGATTTGACAGGTTTAGTCGTTACGTGTTTCTTAAACGCAAAAAGGATACACGAACGCCGCCAATTTTTTCAACGAAACAGCGAAGCGACTTTGTAAAAAGTCTGGGTCGTTCGAAGAAATTCTCTGCGCGAGATCGAGCTTTGTTTTTCTGTCGTGAAACCTTGGTAAGAACTCTGCAAATATTTTGTATCGAATAAATCTCGTTTCGTGAGCGCGTCGTCGTTCGCTCGAGCTAGGTTCGGTGGCGAATACACGCGAGGCCCGCGAGCATTCTTCTCTTGCTTTGGAGTCGTTTCACGAAAAACGCGACACATTGCAGAAACAGAAAACACGGTTTGCCTTTGGTACGAACCACCCACGTTTAGCTCACGGCATTGCGGTAAACCCTTCGTTTTACTTGTCAAACGTAATTCACAAGAATATATCGCTGAGATTTTATACGTAAAAACGTGAATCGATCAAAACGTAGCTTAGAAAGTGTTAAAACATGGTAACATATAACTGTAGCTTTGAATGTAACTAACGTTGGAACATCAGCGTGTCTCGGAATTAATCCAATCTCCGCAGCCCAAGGATTAAAACGTACATAAATGGAGAAATAAATGGTTAGCACGATAAAACTCTAGTGCTTGTTTTTCCATCTCCTTGCCAGGTCTCCCGCAACCCTTTTCTTTGTGTAAAGGTGACAAAACGCCACGATTAAGAACAGCCAGTCCAGCGAGGGTCCAACCGGATGGCTGATGACACGCCCGAGACCTCTTTCGAATTAACCAGCGGAGCAGAGGGTCGTTTTTCAGCTTGACCGTACACGCATCGTGTAACGTATCCCGCTTTTTTTCGCGTTTTCTCTTTGACGGGTGTCACATTCGGCGCCTCTTTCGCAATTTCTTTCACCCACGGCCGAAGAAGCCGTGTTTCGTGTTCGTTTGCCACCCCTTTCGTGTCACACCAACGTCATTAAAGCACACTAAATGACGGTGGCACTCGCGTAACGACGATTCTACGTGCATTAAAAACGCGCAGTATGTAGAAAAGAAGAAACGAAAGACTTGTACCAACCGTCAGATGAGCGAACTATCGAATTTTTACTAAATCTATCTTTTATCCAGCTTGCGAGATCGAATAAACAATCGAACAAATTCGCGAAAGAAACGTGTCGCTGTAGTACGTAAATTCAGTTAAGAATTAAACGCTAAGAAAATGGACGAAACGTCTGACAACGTTAATTCGGTAGATCCATAGCGATCTTAAGCTGAATCTCGCTCTTGATTCCATGCGCGATAACCGTGTCTAATGAAAAGCTAACAACCAGATTCGTAATCCACTGAAAACCACGAAAATCACATGCTCGAGTCGGCGACCCCATAACTTCGAGTGATTCGATCCCCGAGAGAAAATAGAGGAAGACAGGATTATCCGAGTCACCTAAGTTTCAAATTCTATCTCGAAACTCGATCGTTGTTGTAATACCGTACCGTATTATTATCTCGGACCAAGTTTTGGTAATTTCCTAATTTTCAGTCGAACGTTCTTCCGACTCGAATAACCCTATCTCACCCTATACTTTTATTCTTTGCGCGAGCTTTCAAGACCACGTTACACCGGTGATTTCTCTGATCGTGATAACCCATATCCGGGATCACTCGCGGCAATTACGAAACGCCTTAAGACCGTCGAGACTCGCCTCGTTCCTGCAATTTGCATGTAAAGCAGCCGTAACAGCCCTCCTCGCTCCGTTACCCCGTAAGATGGCCAACAACCAGAGTTTAGAATCTCTCTGTTACGTGTCAGGACATCCCCCTTTCGACTTACCGTGAGAGAGCTCGATTAAAAGCGACTTAAAGCGCGACTTACGCTCGCAGGCGCGCCGATGTACGCGGCGGATTATCTTCGAACTGATAGCGAACGCGTTGGCGCGCGTCCCGCCGGGACAAAGCGGCGCGATCGCTATCTCGATCGACCACCAACAGGCAGGCAACGTCACGAAACGCGGCGCTCGCTCGATACACGCGAGAGCTCTGCCTCCGATATCGATCGCGATCTAACGCGGATTCGCGTCACAGTTCCACCAACGAGACACTGCCAGTGTGTGTTTTATTTGCAAAGCCGATATACGCGCCGCTTCGAAGCCGGATTTCTTCCTGCTGGTACAGCATCTCTCTCGTTCGTTGCAGATTACGCGGCTCGCTGGTTTTTAATCGAATTTTCCGTCGAATCGATTCCCGCGCCGATAATCCTGTCTCGAACGCGACATCAGCGCGACACTGAATCACAAAAGTATTTCAACGTTTACAGAAACTCGACGAATTTGTCGCTAAATGCACTACTATTGCTACTACTACTGGCTATATCGGCATCAGTTTGGAACATCCTCTTTAATGCTTCTTACGATTCACAAATTAGAGAATTTAAAGAAGAGAAGAGAGTTTGTTACGAAAGAGACTGGCGCTATGAGCCGGTTTTGTTGTCGCGTATTGGCTTATTTGCTTACAGTTTTAGCTTACTGTGTACTATTTTAAAGATGCATAGATTTTTGGAGTCGGTACGGCATAAAAAAAATGGAGGCAAGTTGACAAAGTCGGTGGATGCTACGAACGAAGAGAGGTCGGATAAGCTGCGAGCCATCCGATAGTGGAAATTTATGTCGGTCGTGAGCGAAAGGCAGAGGAAAGAGAGGGAAGGTGAAATTCAATGGCGAGATAGATCTAATCGTCGAGGAACACGGCTCCCGCGACTCGCGTTTCACCGCTCGAACCGACAATAAAGCTCGTGTCGCGAGACACCCTCGTAAATTTCTGGTTTTCTTTTAGAACTCGCTTTTTCGCCGAGATCGAGATCCGCTACTACGACTACACGTTTAGACGTGAAAATCTACGATCGACCGTAATACATCTGTAACCGTAGAAACGCGAAGAAAATATAAGATCCTGCGGCGGAAACCAGTCAAAGACCTTCATAACCCATTTTATCGGTGAAAGCTCGCATTCTTCCATGGTTGGCAATAACAGCGAGCTACGGGCGGACGACGCGCTCGTTTCGCAACCTTCCGGAGGGTTATCGAGACTCGAGGAGAGGCCCAGGTGAAAGAGAGCAGAGGCCCGTATCCTCTCGAAAGACTCCAAGACGAGCATTTTAATATGACAGAATCCTCTTACCGCCGGTCCCCTCCCTCTCTTTCTCTTTATAAAAAGTTTAATATACCGGTGTTGTCCTGCAGCCCCTATCCCCCGTTTCGCATCCCTCCTCTCTCTCTCTCTTTATCCCCTAAGAATGTTCACTGTCCTCGAAGTGGAGAGGAAAGGGAAAAGAAGAAGACGCGGGTGCTTAAACCTGGAAAACTTGCCGGAGGACGGCAATAAGCCATCTCTCGATGATCCCATCCCCGTTTTAGGCAAGCTCCCTATAAATCTTCATTATAGTATGCCACGGAATCGCGATAGCGACGTGGAGCCGCGCAGAAAGATCGGATAAAGTCGACCGTGTGGAGAGAGCTTCCTCTTGCCTGGCAATGCCGATGATAGATCGAGAGCACGAAGAGATTTCGAGGAGAAGGGAAAAGGAGGTGGGAAACAGGGTCGTCGATGTACCGAGAGTCTGCGATGAAACGCGGCAAGCTGGATCGAAACGTCGAGACGAAGAGCGAAGCAACGTCTCGCGACTTCGACACAAAGCCGAAATCCAGTCGAGGATGAGATTTCGTCGAGAGGCCGAGAAAGGCCGCAAAAACGCACCCTTCTTGCGCTGTTTCTCCTCTCCTCTCTCTCGGTCGTTCTCCGTCTCTTCCACCTCGTCTGCACACCTTTTCTTCTTCCTATGTAGCGACCGTGCCAAGTTGGCATCCGAAGTTCGCGTTACGCAATCCCGGAGCGAAATCCCGAGACTAGCTGTTCTTTGCTCCAAGAAAAGCCAACGATCTCCTCTCGGCCGAAGCAATATCTCTTCTCTTCTTGGACGACCGGATGATATATACGCGTCAGTTGAATCACGTTGCACCGTGTACTTTATTCGTGGAGTACCCCCTCTTCCACGTTTGCCATGTTCTTCCTTAGCCTCGTCGTGTTTTTCTCAGCTGCTCTCTCTTTTCTAAGATCGTTACTTGGCATACGAACGTACGCGTGATATCGTTCGAAGACTATGAAGCGATCGATCTTAGAACGAACTTGAAACGTTACGGTGGTTAGGCAGAAGAGTGGTGGCATCGCGTCCAGCGTTGGACTTGCAATCTCCCACGATATGGTTGGGTTAGGTACACGTAGTTGTTTGCTATCATTTCTTAAGGGAAACGATAAATTATAGTAAAATTCTTGTAACTAAAAGATTAACTGGAAGGTTACAAACTTCACAGTGTGATCCTTACAACGATATATCAAGAACAGTGTGTGTACCACGCGCTGTTTGCAAAACTACCTAAGCCGCAGTCGTACCTTGGCACTCGTCTCTCGCCTCGGGAACACGATACAGCCTCTCTTCCAGCTGAAATAGCGCACAATACCGCGCGTTACAGCGCCACATGGAGAATTCGAAAGGAGGACGCAGCGGCCAAGGTCGCTTTATCCCCGTTCAACTTTACGACCGACAGAAATTCGATTTCTCGTGTTCGCTACCCACCATTCTACGTGTCCTTTATACCTCTACAAGCCTCTGAAAACACCTTCCTGTCATAGATACAAAAGCTCGAAAAGCTTCAAAAAAGCCTGATATCTTCCGAAGAAAATAGATTCGACCCAAGAAAAAACAGACTACGACGGATTTCACGCGATCCCGATGTACGTGCACGGACAAAGATCGCGAGGGAACGTGGAAACGGTGAGAATCGTCATTTGCAGCAGGCTCGCTCCTGGTCGCGTCAAAGGGCCGCCGGCTAATCAGCTCCCCAAACAGAGACCGAGGCTAATCTTCCTCGTCTCATCAGGGTTGGACGACGCCAGGGGAAAGCACGGAGAAGGCGGAGGATGAAACACCCCTTGATGTACGAGCATGTTTGACGCGGCAGACTATCGGAGAATATTGTAAATCGCTCGATAATCAGCCCCGATCTTCTTCCAATATTTCCATCAATTACCGTAAAACCTCTACTGCCTTGTCTTCGAATCCGTTTGGAAAAATCTCTTCGACTGTGTGTTAAATTCCCACGACGAGCAACATTGCCACAAAAGTTGAACTATTTCTCGCCGTAACCTTTGGTCAGTTCGGCTTCGAAGAGTCTCAGTTAAGGATTCGAGATTCGTTTTACTTTATTACGCTGCGCGAACGTCGATATGTTCGAATGCATAAAAGTATGTACGCAGAAATATAAACGGTTCGACGTGAAAAAGTTACAGATCTGGAAATCCGAAGGTCCCAGTTTAAAGACTACGCGCAACTCGCTCATCCTCGACGTCTATGCGAGACACGATCAGCCGGACGAAAGAGAAGTTGTTTCGGTGTGCGTGCGTAGGAAAATGACATTAGCCCTGCGGGGGTGTGGTACTCGAAGAAGGAGCGGCGCGAGAAGTTGCTGCAGGTTCTCCCCCGATGATGGCCGAAGCCCGTAAACGGGAGCCATCGGGCAGACAGCGTCGTGGGTCTGGAGGAGCTCGTACATCAACTTAATGCGCGGTTGACATCCCGCAGGCGTGCGCCGCAACGCTCCCTTCGGTGCACAACGACGACGACAAACCTGAGAGACAGAGTCGGAGAGCGAGCTCGGTTGGCCGTCATACACAATGGCTTCCGGTTCTCTGGAGAGAAAGCAGAGGAGAGCCGCCGCGTGACGTTAGGGTATGCTGGTGTGCGGTGGAGCGGCGTGTCCTTTTGTGGCCGCGTGCACGAGCGAGCTGATGCGCCGAGCGAAGAGAAACATAGAAAGAGATATAGCCCGGTAGCAATCGTGAAACGAAGGGCGAAGGGAGAGGAGAGAGAAAGGGGGCAGAGAGAGAGAGAGAGAGAGAGCGCATTGTGCCCTAATCACGCTATTGTCTGGCCGCTGATAGTTGACAGTCCGCCGGCAGGCCGCGTCGAGGATGACGGAAACGACGAAACCCATCGTTAAGCTGCCTAGACGGGGGAGGAAACGGAGGAAAGGAACGCGTGGACGAGGAGGAACCAAGAACGAGGGGACAGGAAGGGGTTGTCGCTTGATTTTCGACCGGACTCGGCCGTTTACCAACAAAGGGGTAAAATTGCTTCGGAGGGCTGCGTCTCTGATTACGACGATGTTCATGGAAGGGAGGATAAGACGGCCACGGAGACGAACAACAGGGCGAAAAGGAAATTTGAAACTCGCTCGTGGAAAACGAGCACCGTTCCGAGAGAGATCCGATCGATGATACTTCGTTAGCGTCGGCGTAGCTGACGATTCGTTTCAACGGTCTCTTTAACACGGAGAGAAGAAAGGAAAGCAGGAAACGAGGAGCGGCATAAAAAACCATCCCCCTGAAACGACGAAGGCGTTCCGCCGAAAAAATCCAGTCGGATAAAAAGCCGAGGAAAATCGAGTCGTTAGATCCTGTTGCTTCCGACAAGGCGTAAAAAGAGCAACGATACCGTCGCGCCTCGGTGGGCAATGTCGCGCGAAACGCGATAGCTATGCTTCGGCACCGAAGGCATACAGGGGGTGGAGTTTCTCCTTCGCCCGTGAAAGTCATTACTTAAGATACGACCACGCGGAAAAAAAGATCCGCCGCAAAACACACCTTGGCTCGCAGCTCTAGCGTGCCACACCCCTCGATTACGGTAGTTGCGTGGGTTGAGAATGTCGGGTGCGCGGCCAACAGCCACGAAGAGCATACAACGTCGGGCGAACTGCCTCTGAAACCACCTAGGGAAACAGGGATCTTAAAGTCGGCCGTCCATATCCGAGTAGGCTTTAAACTTTCTCTGGTAGATTTCTGCTGATCCCTCGTCGCGGAAGTAAACACTTCGGACAGACTACGGTGGTGGTGTCCGAATAAATGAACAGCCCTGGGGAGGGATCACGATCGTACATCCGGACAGATATGTTTCGACGAATTAGTCGTCGTTGCTCGTAGATCGCGGATCTTTGCGTATCTAAAGGTACGGAAATGTACGAAGTGTACGTAATATGCGAAAAAGTATATATATAATATCGTTATGATATTTAATAAACGAAGCAAATGTCCACTTAGCTTCGATCTCTCCAAAGACGTATTTCATCGTTAATCCCATTTGCTTTTTTTTTTAGTCAGAAATTTACGATCTCTCGATACAATTTTCTCTCCACTCCAAATATCAACCTCTATGATGGAAAGCTGGCTGTTTCGATTAAGTCGCGTCGAAAACAGGCGAATAAAGCGATTTGTTACGTAGAGCGCGCAGGGTGGTACACGGAGTCAGCAGTCGATAAACTCTTTTGCCAGCCGGAGGGAAGGCGAGGCTTACCGGCTCTAAGTACCCGACGTAATATTAATACCCGAGGGATGCATGCATAATGCAGCACGCGAGGATAGGCAACGCGTGGCGTACAACGTATACGGAGAGAAGGCGTGTCGGTATCGGGCTGATCGGACACACACCGGTTAAGATCTCGGCTGTTACGAGAGAACTTCTCTTATAAGGCTGTTCCGTGGTGTGACTCAATTCCAGCGAATATGGTAATCGACGTGTTTCTTCTGCGCGCCTACCATACACGCCAAGAACCGGTATACGAGACGTAGAACGCATCGTGTCGCTCGCATTCGAGTCAATAACGTCGCGTACGACCGATAATCGTGGTTAAAGACGACGTTCTGGTAAACGGCGCTCGAAGCAAAGACAAGACAGGATAGACGATCTTTCTTTCATTTTCGAAATTATCATCCCCAGGCATCGGCGTAAACGTTGGAGACGATCGCTCGATCGACCGACTTCCGAACGCCATTCCCCGTGCTTCTTTCAACTTTCTCTCTTTCTGTGTGAAATGGGTTATGAGGGCCGAGCAATCCCATGGTACGAGGGCGTCGACGCTGCATTCTCGGCCAGCGAGGAAAGAATTCGGGGGAGAAGAGACACGCAGAAGAGACGCATCACGGGGTTAGCACGGCAATACGGAAGGGTGGGAGTAGCAGGGTGGCGGCTTAGATCCGCTCGCGTCGCCTGGGTGTCTGCCGCGCCGGCTGGATCATCGGGGAAAGTTGGCGACGTCAGCGGAGTCAAGGCCGCGAAGCGTTGCAGCGCCGTCGCAGCCGGTGCTCCAGAGCCTCTCACCCCTTCCAGCCCTTCTTTTCTTCCTAGCTTTCCACCACGCACACGCGCGCATACACACATACACACACAGAGTCGTCCGTACGATGGCCGTATCTTCGAGAAACAAGCCACTCTCGGCCCTCTTCGTCCCTCTACCACTCTGCTAGGGATCAGCCTGTCCCGGAGGGGATGGAAGGGGTAGGCCGTGTCTGTGCTGCAGTGACGGTCGATAGAATTGTCTGCGCACATGCGCAGCCAAACGCTCGTCAGCTGCGCCATTGATTCCCGCCTCCACCCCCTCGAGCCACCCTCTAACCCGTCACTGTGTAGACTTAAAGGGGAGAGGGCGGAATAAAGGTAGCTAATTTGTATAACGTCAGCTCGGGAACACCTCGTGGATGTGTCAGCGAGCTCGCTACCAGATTTTCCAAACGATCCGAGAACGTACGCGAGACCCTTCTGCCACTTCTGCCGTTTCATTCTCCGCGCGAAATCTTTCCTGCCGAGGGTGACCTCCTTCGCGCCGATGTCTCGTCCTGTCCCGTTAAGAGGGATGACGCTAGGGTACTCTGACGATAGGATCCTTTCGTCCAGGAGGATCATAGTCCGGAGAAAGGAAACGTTTCCTGGAGAACGACCATGAAAACGAAGTCTAGCCATGACGCTCTTTGTTGAAACTTCGCGAGATACGGTGTGTACTGCATGGCAACGCTAGTCTGACGAGAATCGATTCGATGCAGTCTCGCGCGATCGCGTGACGTCTAGCGCAAGTAACGAGATTCATATACATGCGCTATCCGTATGCTATACCGACATCCGGAAAATTACAATATATGCTATCGTTGTACGAAACGCGACGATCGATCTAGATCGATCGAGGAATATAACTGACTTGGCCTTGGAAAAATGGTAACGAAAAAACTAGCGATACGAATCGGTTGAAAAGGTTGTCGTAAGATTTGGCGAACGCGGACGACGAAAAATTAATTTTTTGCGCTTAATCCGGAAGAATTTAGCTATAAGAATATAGTCACGTAATTTTAATTTTTTCATTCCGCTTTAACGTACGTGGACCACTCGCTCTTCTCCGCTGCCAATTCTCTCTCGTTGTTTCACTAGGAGAACGTTGGCGATTTAACGGTGTTCGCGAAAGAATGGGAAAGAGCCCGTACACATCTGGACGAATGGAACGGACAGGCGATAAAGACGGACACCGAAAAATGGAGGCGGAAAGAAAACGGTGGCAGCCGAGTACGAGGAAACAGGATATTCCCCGGGTACTCCAGGGAAATTGAGATTGGATCCTGGAGGAGAGAAACCGAGCGAATCTACTGGCAACGCGAACTACGTGAAACGAGGGAGAAGCCTCTTGCGGATAGTCTGGCACGTGTCGAATCGAAATCGGGCGAAGAGAGGGAATGTCGTAGACAAGGGACAGATTTTCCGATCGTTGTATTATCGATCTCCGTTCCAGAGATCCGGCAACATCTGTGGTTCCTCCTCTTTCGTGTTCGCTCGAATTTCGACTTCTTCATGCACCACTCTTTCCATACTTTCGTTATCCAGTTCTACGCCGGTCGTACAAAAGAGAAACTTTCTGGATCCTGTCGCAACGACGAGGTCAGAAATAAGTAGAATCTGCAACGAGAATCGAGACAAGGGGCGTGTTAACGTTCCTCCAACTGAAACGAAGCTTCTACCTGCTAGTCAGTCACTTTGTTCGACGTTGCGCCTTCATTGGCTTCCGAAGTACGTCGTCAGGTAACGATGGCGCCGAAGAACCATTTCCTACCCTGTGAAACTCTAAAAGTTCGCCAACGAGGTCCTCGCCCATAAGACGATGGCGGTGAAGATCAAACTCTCGGTGGTGCGCCAGCAGGAACGTACGAGAAACAATACGTCGAAGATTTCTGGTTAATAATGTTCTTCTTATGGCGGGCCATGTCCCTGTTCGCGACCAGTTGATAGTTTAACTATATTACTATTCGTAGACAAGTCGAGATGCATGCGATGGTACGTCTAGCACGATATAAACGATTAAAATTCTAGTTATAATATTTGAAAGCTATTCGTGATCAGAATTTCCATAACTACTCGTCCCACTCGTAAATTATTTCAAAGCTCTACCGTAAATACGATGCCTCTTCCATCCTCCAACAATTTTGGCTAATGCGGATGCAGAATTATAGACTCCCTAATCCATCGTTAATTCCAAAGATCTACGATTCGAGTACCGTTCATCCATACGAAACACCCTTTAGCGACAATCCTAAACCAAGCTTATACTTGATATTCCGCGCGAATCCGCTCGATCAATTAGAATCTTCGACGATCTCTGGTGCAGGGAGCAATAACAAAGCTCAGATATATCCTATTCCACTCGTCATCCCCGATAGAGCCACGGTTTTGGCATTCCAACGCCGTTCTCGCCCATCAACTTGCCAGGGGTTGCGGCTAATGTCGTTGATATTCAAGACTCAAAGTGCCAAGGGTTGCGTTAATGTCACCAGGGGTTCGGTGTCCGAAGCGACGCTGTTATCCGTCCGTGTAGCCGATGTCGTGGTCCACCAAGGGAGAGAGAAGCCTGGGATAGAGGCCAGAGAGGATCGTCGTGCCATCGTCCCAACCCTCGATCCGCGCGGATAACCAAAAGGGTTAGTCCGTACAGCCGTTCCAGAGATCCTTACGACGAGTCCAACTATTCTGGACATTCTCACCGCGACGAAAAACGTCCTGCCGACCCGAAACCCTTCTTTTGGGGCCGGCCGATATCTCGTTGATAAACGAGTCGGAAGACTCGCCGAGAGATTCGCTCGCAACTTTTCACCCCGATATCGTATCACTATTTTGGGGAAAAAATACCATCGTTCGAGGGTTAACAAAAAGTAATATCAAAGGATGGCTTGCTCGGAGCTTATCGATGATTCTAAATACGCGATACACGATGGTACGTAATTTAGTAGCGGAAATTTAATAGCAGCTCGATGGTTTGAGAAACGAGACTCGAAATTTGAGAAGATGCCGGGTGTGTATTCCCTCGTAAGTTCTTCTCACTTATTTTCCAAAGGGTTTCCATAGTTTAATCCTTCCGAAAATATTTCTGAAAATCGATCCAACCTAGTACCGTAACATCTATCGGTTCTTCGAAAATGATACACATTTAGCCGAATTCTAGATATTTACCATCCATAGACAGCCACCGCTCTCTTAGCAGCTATTACAACTCCCCACTATTCATCGCGGCGGCGCCACCCTTTGCCCTTGACATTCATCGACCGATAACGAGCCCGAACTTTCCTCCGCAACCTTGCACGGTCATCGCCCAAACCGATATCCATTACCACCTTCGACAAGTGACAAACAATTAACAAAATTGCGCGGAGCCCAACGGCACTACGTATATTTACTTGGAAACTTAACCGAATATGTCGTTACTGCGAGATAACGATATTTTCGTGAGAATGATCGATCGAGACAAGCTGTTGCATCAATTCCTTCCCTTCCCTTTACACTGATCGTGAAATTAAAAACTTATCGATGATTCTGGCTAATAAAATCTACAAATTTGCAAGTTGAATAGAGGATTTTCTATTCGAGGCTCGTTGTAATTTAACGGTTAGAATCTAATTTTGCGAGTGACGGTAATTTAAGACCCGTTGGTCTTTCGGAAGGGACGAATATCGGCTTCCAGGAATACGAGTAAAGCCCGAGACTGAGAAACGGTACCTGAGACGACGCATCGAGACTATCTCAGGCACTCGGTGAGGGTGGAGAGAATGGGCCATCTTCATCTTGGGGAAGACTTTAATAGGATGCCATTCCCCACTTCCGGACAATGCATTCAGTACAAACGGAACTTCTAAGCTCGCTATTGCCGTTCACAAACAGCCCCTGGTTCGTGAAAATAGCGAAAATTCGTGGCTCCGTCGTGCATCCGTTTTCATCTTTCTTTTCTAGCAATCGCATACCTTGGAAAACTCGAAATTGCGCGGTCGTCCACTCGCGTGTTATCCTCGAATTCACTACCCAGTCGAGAATTTAACTCGCGAGTTCCCGAATTTATTCGTTAGATGTAATTTTCTTTTTTGCTTGCTATCTAAAAATTAGAATTTGCCCACGAGTCAAATCTGGCTTTTCAAAAATAGTATGTTACACGATGCGAATGGAAATGCGAGGATCGTAAAGTGAAATGAGGTACCGTGCGATCATCCTTGGGGAATAATTATAGGAAAATTTAGACTTTTCCGATCGATACCTATCGAATACCTATCGAACCATCAATTTTCGCTAAGATATTTCAATTAACCTGCGTAAAAAATAAGCTCTGTAATTGAGGATAAGTAAATCTCACAACGATAGATCATGCGAGCGAAGACAGATCGAAAAGGCCAGAGCCTTTAGCCACTTTCTCGCCGCTTCAAGTCATTTATTTATGAATTTACACGTGCATGCGTCGAAATGTTAACTCAATAGAGAGGGAACATCGAAAAAACACAGTCGACCGGTAAAACAACGTGACCGTTCTCTCCAACGGCTATCTCTCTTTGGTCGATTTAACGCGAGGATCGAAAGGTCGTCGTTCCGACGCGTATGGGGTTCGCAGAAGTTCAGAGACGCGGTCTGTCTGGCTGCCATCGTGGGAACGTTTATCAAAAGGCGCTTTTCTCTCGCTGACAGTGTATCCAGGAGGGAAAACCAGGGTGTTTCTTCTCTCGCTGCGTTATATCGACCTCCCGCAGGCAAATTTCGGCGTTCGTAGCCATAAACGTTCCTTACCAGCCGCCTATCGGCCGAAATAATAGCGTAATAAATCTAGTAACTTTTCGCGAGCCACCGTCCCGAAACGGTCCGAATGGAGAGCACGGGGCGTCTCGCTTCACCGAATCCCTCCGATGGGAACACGGTATCTCCACGCTATCAAACAATCAATCTATTCCTGCTGCCGTGGGCGATTACGTTTGCAGTTAATAATTCAGGCCGGTGTTAATGAAACCTCGAAAAACGGGGGTTGAAAGTAGTCGGGATGCTTATGAAAGGATCCCAGACAGCCATAAGAAAATATAGCCATTTCTGAACAGGTTAGGAAGCATTCGAGATTATGTCACAAAAATATTTATATATTTATAATAGGAATTTGCAGAAATTTCCGCAAACTAATCAATACCATTGTCGTCCTATGAATTCTTTGACGAGTTAGACAACTACTTTATTTATCGTATGTAAAGATCGTAAGCATTGAAGTCAATGACAGATTGACAGCGCATAAAAAATATTGCCTGCAGGTAGCACCGAGAGTCGATCAGCTCGTAAATCTCGTTTCAAATTTATTTAAAGTGGAAATACCGATCACTGATTTACAGCGTATATTCGTTATAGCGATGTACGTAATATGTTTAAAGGTGATGTTCGAACCTACAAACAGCGTAAAAAGAATATGGCAAATCGATGGCAACGCTGAGCTGTGTTATACGGTATTTCTTATTGGCACGTGGCATGAATCGAGGCAAACGATGGCGCAAAAACTCGAGACAAATCGATCGATCGAGAGGAAAGAAGCAAATCACCGCGTAACGTCTCGTATTCCAACTATTTCTCTATCGAGACTCTTTCCCTCGGAGTTCCTGGGGGACGAGAGAGCCAGACGATGGTAAGGAAAAAGCCGACGGGTACAGACGACGAGTCTGGACAAAGACGGCGGGACAAAAGCGGAGAGAAGATGAAGGGAAGAAAAGGAGGGAGAAGAAAGGGAAAGTAATAGGACCGACTGGGAAACGTGTGTCTCGTGATAATACGTTTCTGCTCGCTCTTCGTTCCTCGATAATTACTCGGAATACCAACAGCGGGTGGGGAAACTCGAAACGCTACAGCGTACAGACACTACCACAGAGGATATCTTCCCTTGGTCCACACCAATTACGATCTTTCGTGGTGTAGCTTTCCACGGGAAAGACCAAACACGGGATATTCCGGATCGAAACGAAATCCAATAGAATCTATTTGTCAACGAATAAAACTTCACCGTTTAATTTGGGAGAGAAAAAAACGCGTCGTTATATCGGCGGTAACTGAACCTTGTTACGATAGCAGAAATTCTAGAGAGTCGTTTCCCTTGTTGGGAAGATACTTATACGCGTGGTACGCACTGCACACATTTTACTTTGCTTCGTTTCTTCCATAGAAGCTAAACAAGGTGGACGACGCTTGAGACTTTCTAGTGTATTTATTATAATACATAATATGTACCAAATTGGTAGAATTGTGTTCGTACGTATCTATTAATACACTGGCCGCTACAAACGAGTCCCGACTTAACCAACTTGATTTTATCGGACTAAACGCGCAATAATCCTGTTAGCTAACCGAATAGCTCTCCGAATCCTGTTATCTAATCAAATACGCTGTTACTGGTCGAAAAAAGAAGCGAGATTCGACGTACTGGAGAAACGATCAACATCATTGAGAGCAATCGTACGGCAGAAAAGGGTATCGTAACGGGCATCGAGCAAGCCAATGTCCTGGCAGTTGCCATTTCCATAACGGGATTTTATTTCCATTTTCTCGCTGGCAGCAGGCTGAGGTCGGAACCGCGCAGGAAAATAGAGACGAAGAGACGATGTGAGGTGGCACGCGAAAAAAAATGGAGAATTTATGCGTCGCCAGGAATCGAAAGAGGTGGAGAAGTTGGTCGCCGGATCCCCGGGATATGCAGGCGACCGGGAGGTACCTTCCGCTGAATATCCGAGCAACTTTCAACGGGAAAGCTGACATAATGCGATCGAACGCTTTCTCCTTCTGACGCAAGAAACCCGTGAGGCGAGCGCCGGAAAATTGAAAACTCGTAATTGAAAATAATCGCGATTTTACGACTCTCATACCGATCAAGCAGCGTACGATCTGTGCTGTGTCTTCGAGACTGTGTAGAAAAGAAGAAGCGTGCCATAATTTGTTGTTTCGCTCTTATTATTATCGACATTATTCGGTATCTATTTCATCGAATTGATTATATTTAACGAGTAAAAACCTGTGTGCGAACCAATGGTTTTATATTTGAGATAGAAGGGCGACTTCCTGTTCCGCGAATCTGATTATATTCTAGTAATATCCTGATCATATCCCTGTGAAACGATGTAGCTGTTTCGATCGAGGTGTTTCTCTCGACACTCGATACATTGTTCGGTCACACAATCTACCTGTTCTCGAGGCACACCGGATATTGAAACTCGCGAAACATATCGCCACGTATCGAGCGGTTTCGCTTAATGGCTTCTTGGATTGCAGGAAGAAAACTGCCCTATTTTTCCAGAAAGCTGACGCGGAATCGATATATTATTCGTTGGTGGTCTGCTTTCGCGTAATGGATCTCGACAGGATTTATCGCGGATTTCGTCCAACTATATCTTTCGTCTTTCGCTGAAACTTGCTTGCAATCGATGACAAGCGAGTCCTCGTCTTCGATTTAGACAAGAAACGAACCGTGTGAACGCGAACTCGACCAAAGCGTTGCTAAATCGCGTTACAAAATCGCGTTCAGGCGCGCCAACGCTGCAGCATATATCACCGCCCAAGAGTACACGCACTTGCTTTCTTTTTTAGTACGTACGATAATTTAATTAGTGTGTCCATCGACACGCATACAGGATGATTATATACTGCGTATCATTTTCGATTGTACCTTTCTACTAAGTGTCTTTTTAACGTTAAAAGATATCTCAAGTTCGAGCAAGCTATGGAAACGTTGTCGTCGGTATGCACGATGTCGCGTTTCAACTTTACGCTAAATGTCTTCCGAACACGTCCCGAATCTTATTTGTTTTACGAAAAGCAGAAGATTAAGATATAAAAATTGGAGAATCGAAACTTTCTACTCTTCCTTTTACGAAACGCAATGGTTTATAAACCAAGCGATTAAAATCCAACATTGATCGTTATCTCTGTCGCACGAAAAAAAAATTAGCTTTCTTCGTTACATCCTACGCACCAAACAGTGGGAGCAGCAATCGTCGAAAGAAATAATTAACAGAGTGGGTGGTTGTTCCGTGGCCCAGTGCCATAGAAACGATTCATCGAAAGGGGCCAGAGAAAAATTTAATGAAAAGAACCAGCGGAGGCTGGCTAAGTGGTACGTGGATCTCGACTCTTCGTAGGAGCGAGAGAAAGGGCAGCTTTTCCGTTTAAGGAGAGAAGAAAGCCGGCCGAGCAAGAAGGGAAGCCCGTAAAAGGCGGTCCGAGACGTCGGCAACCGATATAATGCGAGTCCGCGAAAACGGAAGCGAGCGTCCACGGCCAACCGCGTCCGTTACTTTCGTCCAGAGCCACCACCAACTCCCCTTTTCTTTTTCGTTCGCACTGGCCCGCCTCGATTCCACTCCCCGACGTTCGTCGAGTTTCTCTTTGCTGCTCGGCCAGCCCTGGGCCGAACGATGGCTGCGGAAAGAGCGACATTTGTCTCGCCGATTATGACGTGGCTCCTACAGCTCCTTCTCTTTCAGTTTTCATCGTCTCCGCGTTGTTTCTTTTCGTCGCCTTCTGCTCGTTTATCGTTTCTGTCGCTAGAAGAGCCCGCGTGCCGTTTTGTCGGTCGTTAAAACCATTTGTCAGGATTCACGAGGAAATGGAATTCGGGAAACGACGATCTCGGTGCAGGATGATTCGTGGTATCGATCTTTGTAGCGATGCATGAGAGATTTGGCGACTCTTGGGCAATTCTTGGATGAAAATTGAGGGAAATTCGAAGCAAGGATACAAAGGACGCGATAAAAGTTCGTTTACGTGAACTTTTATCCGAATGAAATGGTAGTTAGGTTGTTCCGTAACCGGGATACCTTGAGGGATTTCAAACGCGACGAATATATCAGAAACAGGAGCACGATAAATTTCAAACGTAGTAGAAAATCATAAAAG
The DNA here is from genome assembly GCF_024542735.1 of Bombus huntii. NCBI lineage: Eukaryota > Metazoa > Arthropoda > Insecta > Hymenoptera > Apidae > Bombus > Bombus huntii. The sequence goes on along the minus strand of NC_066247.1, from coordinate 12,724,928 downwards.
GAGGAAAGAATAGAGGAACCCCTACCGTACAAATTTCAGTAATTAGGCAAAAATGACTTGACGCCCAACAGCTTCTGCAAACGCATCTCTTCTACGCTAAAAGGAAGCCAAAGAGTCTGAGAAACCGATTCCACGCGCGATATCTTTGCGATTTCGTTTCATTCGTAGATTAATGACCGCACGAAGGAAGGAGAAAATCGTTTCAAATTATCGTTCATAATTCCGAGGGAGGATGAAAGGTCACATGGACGCTGTAACGATGATGACGACGACGACGAGGAGAAAGTACGCATCTGTCGTTCATCACTCCCCCTGCGATTATTGGCCCAACCAGTATCGTCACAAAGGACCCACATTATCTTCGGCGACATTAAAGCATCGCGTGGGTCAAGAATGATTCGTGCCATTTCCGAACGAAACAAATTACGTTACGAAAATAAGCGTGTACCCTCGGACCAAGTTTGACTTCTGTTGGAGCAGGAAGGATCAAAATGAAACGATGGTCGTGGCTTGTTCCCTAAGCGGCCACGAAAAGGAACGACCACGCTGCGGGTTTACGTATATCAAGTTCAGGGCCAAAAATAGTTGTGTGCGTGACGTGGGACGAGAAAAGCACGGGGCTATCTTGCATCGATCCGGTTGAGGTAGGTCTCGGTCTCAAGGGAGCCACGAGACTTATCCCAGTTCAGGGAGAAATTTCAAGGATATTCCAGCTCACGCGCGGGTTCCTCGCTTGGAACCAGATTTCTCGCGTCATTACCATAAAATTCTCATTAGGAATCGCCCTCGTAAATCGATCATCCGTTAAACCAACGTCGATCCTCAAGCATCAGATTGTACCATAAGGTAGCGTGTGTTTTGTACCACGTTAACCATAAATCGTAACGTTCGTCTATAGGTTACATTTTGTACATCGTTTTATAGCATTTGTTCGTTTCTTTCGCGCGTATCTATTTTAAGGCGTAGAATTATATTCTGACGTTTAGAAAAGTATATAATGCGAGGGGAGAAATAAAATATGTATCCACGTGTCTTTCAAAATACGCAGTATCGTATTCTCCTTGTTTCAATTTCGAGGAAAGCGACTCGAAGCGCCGAGCGAAGAACCTGGTAAAATGAGAGGCAAGGCGGAAATAAAGGGGAAACTGAACGAGTAACGAGAATGCGTTCGTGGAAAAAAGGGTAGTCGAACGAAAAAATCGGCACAATTATTTCTCTCTGAAATACGCTCGCTCGCGAGCAACGAGTCGGTGAATTGCGCGGGTTGCGCAACAGGAAGGCGAACGTTTAAGCTAATGACCTTTAATGCAAAGCTCCATTGTGTGCGTCGCGAGACGAGCTTGGAACGAGGGTTAACGCACAAAATGTACCCATCGGAAAACAAAAAAGGAAAAAAGGAATAAAGCCGGAGGGACGAGGGGAGGAAAAGAGAGAGGGGCTAAAGAAAACGAGAGGAACAGGCCGCACTCTCGAATAATAACCAGCGATTCTCGTTTCAATCTGCGACTGTTTCCAATTCGAATATACGCGGTCTGATCTAAAAGTAACGGAACTACTTTTATAAGCGTTTTTGTAAAAAAAGAAAAGAAAAAAATAGTTCCCTTGGGAAGCGATACGTCGATGGTGATGTTTTTTTCCTATTCGTTGAAGCAATAGGAAAGTTTAACCCACAGATGGGGTGAAGGATCGATCGAGTTTGACTGTCGCAAATATCCAAGTTGTAACACGGAAAAGCAAAGAAAGTGGTCCCATCGTTTCTGAGCCCGACAACGTATGCAACTGTGCGACAATACGTTAAATATACAAAAAACAATAACGTTCGGTTCTTTAACAACTAAGAAGCGCAGAAGGAAAACGTAATAATCAAATAAAAAACTAGAAATCGGTGGTATAAAATTCCTATGTCTGCGTGATATATGAAAAACATAACTTTGTCCATTCTTCTCCCCGCGATCTGAAATTTACTTTAACTTCGATTCAAACGAGCGACCGACGATCTCGCGAGGAAACAAGTTCGTGAAAAATTCCAGAATCTGATAAAAGTTGGACCGTTGCGTATGAAACGGTTTGAGAAGTATGGGTATACACACTGCGGGGGTAGTTTCTCCGTTTCGACATAACGAAATTAGGAAAGCCAGATCCCTGGAACTGCTGGCGGAAAACTCAACCGACCGAACTTCTGCGTCCATCGTTTCCTGCTACCTCTGAATTTAATCAGCGCCGACAAGCAAGGGGCTAGACGCGCGCCTCGAGATTATATTACTTAGAAACTATCTTAGGAATAACACGGTTCTTGCAACGTCCATGGAGAAATTCGCCGGCTTAAAGAGCCACCCTCTCCCTGCGTTCGATGCGGCGCCAGACCAATGTGGTTTAATCCTCGAGGATCGCAAGAGCCACTTCCGGTACCAACGACGCGACGCGTCGACTGTTATCAATTCTCTTAACAACATTCGTTCGTGGAATTGCATCGTTAACTTCGCTATCGGCTATAGTATGCCAGGTGAAACGATGAGGTAAACGCGAAGCGGTAAATCAAAAGGAAGAATGCAAATTTTAAGCACGAAACAAATTATACGACGCTTCGAGATGGAATTAATTATCAGCGTTATACGAAACATTGACAATTTCCTAAAGTATCTTCGAATCGACTGAATCTTTGTATCATGAACGACGGTGTATATAATATTTGTCGTCCTACCGCCTACTCTATCGTCTATCATTTTACATTTCCTCTTCTATTTATTCATCGCTTTATGGCTTCTTGTATTCGTAAGAAACGAACGAATAAAAAAACAAAATATATAGTTCTCCATATCTCTGATGTTCTCCATATAAAAAGAAAGGAAACACGTTCAAAGATATCCTAAAATTCCCAAGCGATGTTCCATCGTGCAAAGTTACCCGAGGAGCCGTTCGAAACCCTATAAAACTCGAAACAGCAATTAGCCTGGCACGGAATCGATTTCCTTTACGACGTTTGCAAAAAAGAAGTCGATATACGGTCGATCTCTCGATATCTCTCCTTACTTGCCGCCGAGAGTCTCTGTTTGGCCGACGACATGGACAAGGAACAAGACGAGCAGGAATCGGTGACATCGATATCTACCGGTACACACACGGTGCACGATAAATTCCGGCTGGCGTTTCCTATTAGCTCCAACCGGTTAAGCCCGCTGTCGTACATCAGCGTCAGTTCATCGGGAATCAATGTCCATCGAATCGACGGAACGAGAAATCACAGACAGACAGACAGACAGAGAAAGAGTTAAACTCGGAATAGGGATAGAGATTCTCGAGTACTGGAAGAAGCGACTGAACCGCAGGCAAAAGGTTTTCAACGTCGTGCTTTTAATTAATCTCTGCTCCCCCGGTCGCGAGTGCCATTCAGAGAGAACTCTCGCAGCCGCTACTCTTCGCAAAGCGAAGGAGGCTCCTGCCTTCGTAACCGCCAACAAAATATCGCGCCTGGTATACACACACACCGTCCAAAGAGTTTTGGCCAAGGCACTTACCCAAATTTTCCTGTCTTCGTTTTCCGACCGTACTTCGTTGGACGAGTCTCTTTCTCTTTCGAGTATACCGCATAATATCGGGATAAAATCGTACGTCACGCTTATCTGCGAAACTAGTTTTTAAAAAAAATGGCGGTTTGTAGCAACTTGTTACAAAATTTCGTCGTCCTATTGGGTATTTTTAAAAAGAAATCGCCTTTCATCCCAACAAATTCTTTTCGCTTTCGGCAATGTCGTATTTAAAATTCATCCTACTGAAACGTGAAATCGTTTTTAAATCTTCGAACACGGTTTACGTTCGAGCGAGGTTTAATCTGAGCAGAGATTACGACTCTTCCCAACGCGCTACGCGATTGCTTTGCAATCCAAACATTTGCATTTCGCAGATAGAAGGGTTGTAGACGAGTTTTAACGATGCATCGAAGAGAGAGTATAGAGAGAAACGCGTGCGAAACAAGGATCCGAATTACTGCCTCGTCAACGTTCGATGAATCTGTGTGCTGATAGAATACCGATGATGGCAGAGTACAGAGGTCTAAAAGTACATAGTAATCTAGCCACACCCTAATTTAAAAGTACACCGGATAACAAAGTAATTGCACCGTAACACGCTACCTTTACGTTTTCATCGCTCTGTTTACTATCTGCTCTAACCGCGTCTTGTATCGGGTATAAACGGGTATATCTTTTAGATAAACGGAATTTTTATGGTATATTTGGATGGATCGATAATATAGGGAACTCAAATTATCTAGAAGCTCTGTAGGAGTGTGGGGGTTCAAACCTGGATACGGTTCGTTATAATACAAGAGGGAGGAACAGGAGAAATACACACAGAAACGGTCCTGTCGTGATTTCCAATTCGCGCCAGCAATCCCTGGTTTTAAAAGCGACGTGACCGCGGGGCAAAGGGTGCGCCAGTGTCGTTTCCATATTGGTATTCAACGCTCAAAAGGCAAACCTTGCATTCTGCAGTTCGACAGCAAAGGGTTGTGTTCTGATCAACCCCCGATACTGACGAATATACTAGGGTTGATTCCACGAATCGCGGCTATCAAGCGTGGCTGAAAATATTTCGAATCGTTGGGAAAATTTAATTTTTTACAGTAGATTCGCTGCAAGTATGACACGGTGTTTGGAAATATTTCGCTGCTACTTGTTATCCCTGTCGGATTTCTTACAAGTGGCTTTACACCGTAGTTCCGAATCAACGATGAAGCATCTTCGGCTATTACAAAATTGTGGTTGCTTAGTTACAACATCTTTGACGCCATATACCGACGTATTACCCGTTTACAAGAATCGAAATTATTCTACGTGTTAGCTTCGAAATACATTTAGCTACACAGTAATAGTATAGCGTTAATAACGGCCCTGGTTGTTATGGCTACGTGTGGACGTGCTCTGTTGTGCAACGAATCAATTCATCTCAAACATGCGGCGTTAAATATTTCGATCGAATTGCACGAAGACTATCCCTAAGCGTGCGTTGTTAGGTGATGCGTTGCCATGGGAGGACCTCAAACAGAGGGTGAGTCGTGCAGTTTGGAGGGTCGGTTCCTCTTCGATCCACCTAGAATTACTGCATATGCAAAGCCGTGTATCCGCTACAAAACATCGATCGTTCCTCGCCTATTCGAATCTCTGTCCAACGATCAACGAAGCGAACATCGAAAGAGAGAAAAGCGAGCGATAGCGCTTGAAAGCAACCGACAAAAGGGGCTTATTGCGCAATAGGTCGCGGAACGATGGGAGAGCTCTTGGCAAGATAACGCCGCACACGCTAGAAACTGGCTCGCTTTTATTTCCCGCGAACCTTAAAGCACGGAAACGCGCGACTTTTTCGCGCGGACGTTGGAGAATCCCTCGCGTGATTCGTCTCGCGCGGCTCGAACGAAAGGAATTCGCGCCGTAAACTCGCGTTACGCCATGTTGCATTCATTGTTGCTTCTAATAAAGCATGCGCCTTTTCTGCGTTTGCAAAAGGAATAAATAACGCCCGGAGCACCGTGGACGAAGGAAAGGCGAACAGGCAGGTCCCTTTTATGGCCTATCTTCCTGGAGAGCTGAAACGCAGCTTCGCGATGAAAGGTTATACGAGAGAGCCAGACGTGAAAAGAGCACACGCTGCCTTCCCCATTCTGTTATGCCCGTGCGTATTTCACAAAACGCGAGCGTAGTCCGCGAGCTAACGATATCGTAGAATTTGCGCTCAGGATGCTAACGACCGGCTATGTAAGTCGCAAATTAACCCTCGCCGATGTTTTTCGGCGGTAACCCTCGTGGACCAACCGTGCATTGGTCCTGGCAATGAAAATGCGAGAGGGTGGCTACTTCTGTACGCGTACAGTGGCTCGCAAAAGTATTCGAACGCTTACGACGAATTGCTAACTGAAAGTAATATCTTCTGACCTCTTTGTCGAATCATCAGGATATAAATCTAAGTTACTCATTAAGAGTAGTAATAATATTTTAATATCTACTATAAGTTTTCTATGGCGATTGTTTACAGTTCGCGTAGATAATTTTGTGAGCCACTGTATACTTCGTTATGGTTGCTCGTTTCGGAACGTTTCACCGCCATTTAGCGGAGTTCAGAGGGGAAGACACGCCGGCTATTTTACTAGTTATTCTCTTTTTTCAACTCGTGCCAGTCGGCGCTCGAAATGGTGGGTAATTTGAAAGTCGAAACGAAGGTGCAACAACACGCTTTCAAACTGGCTATTACATACGGGGCTATTACACGGACACGTATAATACAGGGTGGTCCGACGAGAGTAAAGTATCTTTGGATCGAGCTGTTTTTCTGCTACATAAATCACGTGCTCGACGATTACTAAATTGACTTTCCTCGTACATATTAATTTCATTCGCCCAGCCCTATCGATCCGTCGGTGTATAATCGCTTGTTACCGGGCGAATTTATACCACTGTGTAACCATGTCGTTTAATCAATTTGTAATCCATCGATTCATCGCCACCGCGTGCGTTGCAAATGCGCAAACGGAAATACGAACTACGAACCACCGGTGTGACGCCACTGAAATCGTTGTGGAAATGAAAGCATATTGTTCCCTTTCGTTGCACCTTTAAATTTCCCATGCACGTGAACACTCGCGCTTTAGTTACAAATCGTCGGAATTTAAAAGTATCGTTTCCACCTTTTTTCGAGAATCAACGAACCGTCGAATTAATCGCATTACAATCGTTCTACGACCTTAAATTTCTAACGAAAGATTTCGAATTTAAGAGCAGATATACGCGTATTTCACGCACTAAACGAATAAAACGAATCCCATGCTTTAGATAATTTACACAGCCCCGAATATCACGCATATTCGATACATTTTTCCTTTAAATTTTCCAAAAATGCGCAAACACGAGCAGCATCGCTATAGATCGTCAGAATTTAAAATACGATATTTAAAAATGCAACGCATAATTTTGGATATCCCGTGCATTCTCATCAAATTTTTCACAAACCCATAAATATCCACCATCTACTCCGAAAATCGTCAAAAAATTCTCTGCACGATCGCGTGAAACGTACGATGCCGTATCAAACAGGCCCGTATCTTCTTCATCGATCGACCTACCGCAACGCGTACGCGTCTCGTCGCCAGAGGGACGATTAAACGCCAGACCAAGAGCTTCGACAGGCTCTCCCTCTGAAATATATATGTATAATATTCGCGTGTGTGCATACACGGCTGAATGCGATGGAATCGAGATTCCGGTGTAATAACGAGTCACGTGAACGTGCATCACACACGAACAGGGGGTGTAAGTGCACGAACCACCGCGTGGGAAATGGTATTGATTTTGCCTCGTATTTGGGGTAGGACGACAGTGTTACGGCGTAGTCCGGCAAGCCAAAGGATTCGTTACAGGGTGAACGCAGACGAAAAGCGAAGCGGATTTCGCGTGAGAGATTATTTCGACGAGATCTCAGGGTGGAGAATTCATACGCGACGCGCATGGCGTTCTCAAGAGCTACGTTTAAGGATTGTGAGTTCCAGCGCGATACGTTTCTTGAATAATTTGTTAACAAATTCTGAGCCATGGATGGACAAAACTGAACGTAGAATAGCTCTTTTTCTTTACAATAACGAAACGAACGTACGACGCAGAATTGAGGAAGTTGAAAATTCAGCGATCAATTACCAAATTATCGGAATTATCAGGGTTGAGATAACTGCCTGAATAATATACACATACTACGTGTTAAATGGAAACGAAAGGATACGATAGCATCAAGTTCTCGTAATTTATGTATTATGCATATATGTACTAAAAGATACGACAAATTTCGCGTACTTGCAGTTAATTGATATACAAACGCGTACAATAAATACAATGGCGTACGAATGCTTCTTGTATCTATTGTATAAGAGTAAAAGGGAGAAGAATGGAAGCGAAGAATTTCTTAGACGGACTTAAAGCAAGAGGATCTGCCGGCAGTCACCGTGACCTTGCTCTATCGCGTACCTTCCGCTTTAAGGAATCCCGTATAGCTCCTCTTCGCTTTTCCCGCAGCTCTAGCGAGGTTACTATTTCAAACTTTCCCCAGTGTACAGCGTGAGATCGAGTCTCGAACACGATCCGACAAAGTGTACGATACACGAGATATTAATTTAAATAACGCAATGCAAGATTAGTTGTTCTTTTACCTTAATGTGATAGGAGTTGAGTTTAGTGCGTGGCAGGCTGTTGAAAGCGCTGAAATCCAGTCGACGGGAGAAGATTCCATTCGCACCGCAACTTTGCCTGCAACGGAACATAGAAATATATATTGTACTTTATACTTTCTCTTTAACGATTATATATTATTTCTAACAATTAAAACGACTATAAATTGCATAAATATTACGATGGTACCTAATACACTTTTCCTATACGTTATATTGTTCGACGAAATTTTTGGGGTTAAAAAAATACAGCAGAAAAAATCGGGGATCCTGCGTTTCATGATACGTAATAATTCCGTTCCTCCCTTCGCTTGATAACCCTCGACGTGTCGCATAACGGGAGGGTCGCTTTTTGAACTCGTACGTTTATCCTCGCAAGCCGATGAAAACGAGCTCGCTGAAGATACGTAGCCTGCGTTCTACCACTCGTCATTGAGTTTCGCGTGCGTGCCAGCCCAGGGAATACGCGTGGATACGCGTGTGCCTACCTTCCCCGGCTCATATGCCAGAAAGAAAAAGAGTCGCGGAATATAAACCCAGCCGAATGGAAGAATTTGCCGCCGGACGAATGCGAAGCGTACCTCCGCCCTCGATCGACGCGTAAAACTTTGAAATCTCGCAAAAGGGAAACTGAATTCTCGAAATTGCTCTCGGCTAGATAATGTCTACAACGTCGGAAGGGACGTGGAACTCGACGGTGGTAGACGAGGATTCGGTTCGAGGCGACACGAGGAACGCGCATCGTTGGAACACGGGAGAGCACGTATCTGCGTTTCACACTCGGCTGACCCTGATGTCTGATTCTGCAAGCGCCTGCGACTGACGTCTATCCCAACGACAAGTAACTTCTGTCGACTAGATTCCACGACGAAACGAGTACGCTCCCTGGTAGAGCATGTTTTGTTACTTCGAAGAGGAAATCGATGCTGAGGAAACTCTGCAAAGTTCCTGGACGAGAATATCGTTGTAGCGATATGCGTGTACCGTTCTATCTATCTCCGGTTCGTTTACGTTCTACGTTGTTGGATCTCCATGCATATCGCGGTCAGAGATACGTTAATATGAATATTTTTATTGTGATTCGCGACGTCTAAACTTGACACACGCGATTCCCGGAAGTCGGCCGGATTAACTTCGCTCTTTGCAAATTTTGTCGATTTTGTTGTCTCGATACAATGTTTAGAACTGCGAACGATAAACCGGAAGAATTTTCGTCCAACTTGATGTTCGTAAAATCGAGGTGCTACTCTGACTTACGCTTTTGTAACATTCATTTATTAAGACATCGAAAAAACGAGAAATCTTACGAGAAATTCATAAAGAATAATTGTGAAATCATTACAAAATCGACTGGCTCAACTTCTCAACGATTCGCACGTGACACACGCTCCGATGGAAAAATACAGATCGTATTTTTTCAGGCTCGTAGAGCGGATGCGAAAAAATCGTGGCGATGACCGTGGAGATCGCGCCTATGGACGGAAGTTACGTCAGAACAACAGCAGGAAGACACGAGCAAACGAAACAGGCGCGCAACAGAAAGGTAGGCAGAGAGTCAGCAGGCAAGAGAGCCGGATGAACGACTGGCATTGTGTACGGTGGGGGCCGACCTTAACCTTGGCCTCCACTCCAACGAGTCCATCCTCTATCGTCGCCCGTATTCGTAACTTTCGGCAATGTCAACTCGGGGTCACGAAAATATTGCGCGCTATCGTCGCATGCATCATGCATACCGCAGATGCGTAGAAAAAAAAACATCGCACACAACTGTATTATGCAACGCGACAGTCGGTGCATTCTTTTTAGCTTCTTCGAGCGTTGTTGTTCGTGCATTGACCGAATTCGCGAACCGTGGAAGAACGCAGAGGAAGAAATATATTCTCCTTGGAATAGCGAAGATACTCGATCGACGGATAGTTGAGATCGTCCGATCGTTCTCGCGATTAATTCAGAAAAGGGGGAGCGGAATTATAAGAGGAATTTTCGTTACGCTCGGATATATTGCAATTAAATAAAGTTGTGACCTTGGAAACACATGATTTATTACATCGTTGCACACGAAGGTCACGGCAGAAACCACAACGTAAGTACGTTTTTGCTGATTTTCCTCGATAGACGTTTATTTCGCATACTAAATATCATAACGTATACTTTCAATATTTCATATATTTTATCGCGAACTTTAAATTTAGGGTGTCGTTAATCGAACGAAGTAACCGGAACGTTTGAAACGTCGAGAGAACGAGGCTCGTCGAATTCGTCGCTCCAAAAAAGGATCGTACTCGATGCTGGTTGCATTTGCATGCAAGCAGAGCGTAACGAAGCCGCGTAATCATTGCTCGAAAATCGATATTTACGTTCGATCGCGAAAGACCGAGCTTGCACCGGCGTCGTACAAATATAGGGGGCCGTGGTATCTCTGTGTGTCGTTAATTTATATGATGCTAGAACCGACCAAAGCGACCGGTTATTTTCAATCACTGCCACTTACACGTTACTCGTCTCGCCGCCGATCGTGTGTGTTCGCCATTCGATGACTAACGCACAGCATGGGTTACGCAACCTCCACGAGAAAGGAGAATCGATAAAGTCGTTATTTCGTCGGGACACGAATACCGTCGTCGCGTGACGATTTCTCATGAAATCGCATTAACGCGATTACCGACGGTACATGGGTTCGAAACTGGGCAACGAGAGTCGAGCATTAAGCCGGTGAGAGATGGAAGAACGCGGAGTTTCTGTCTTCGAAAGCGTCAGCATTCTGTATTTATGGCGCGCGAAAGTATTTGAACGCGTGTAGCAAGAGAAAATTTGAGAAACTTTTTCAAATATATTACGCGCGTTACACAAAAGTTTTTACGATGTCATTAAAATTTGGAAGCAATTTGAAAATTTATAAAGAAGAATAGCGAAACAGACACGTGTACGTATGGTATTAGTCGTATGTATTAGTACGTATGGTTTAAAAGTCCAGTTCGATTTATTTTAAATTACTCTTCGTAGATTCGCTGGAATTAGTGTAAGATGGAATCACCTCCTTATATTTTTATCTTCCTAAATCATGAGCGCGGTGTATCTAGAATCCCAAAGATCCATTAGCATAGACCGCCATTTCAGCGATTGCAACAAAATCGCGATGTCCGTACTCGTCGACAGTCTCTCCGTTACTTTCTCTTTAATTGCCATCGGTGAAACATAATCCACGTAAAAAGAGAATCAGCCTCGTCTCTATTCTAACCGGGAGAATTCTTTAAAAAAAGACTATACTTGCTAGCCATTAAAAGACCACGATGCAGTGGCGTGCGTACGTGACGATCGCTAAAAAAAAAAAGGGTTGTCCCGCGGTTCAATTTATTCCACTAAAGAAACCGGTTTTCAAAGCTAGGTCGTGCGTATTATCGTGAAAACGGCTGGGACAGAAGCGACACCGTGTTTCTCTTGATCAGAAAAAAATTATTATCTAACCTTGACGCCGTCAGTAGGCCGCGCATGTCACTTCCGAATTGATGGGCGACCTGGAAAGGAAACTGGCTTATCGCGAATTCCTTTGGATTGTGCACGCCTGTGTGTTTCGTCAAACGTTCACGCATTGTTCTTCGAACGTGAAAAACCGCTCCGTCGTTGTCGATATGCGTCGACGTATCTCGGCTTTTAAAACAACACTAGTTTCTTTAAATAGCCGCCTCTAGCGGATAGGAAAATCGAGCCGAAGAGATATCTATTTATAGACAAGTCGTCGGTACGATTAAACACGGCCATTTGAAATTGTAATCGACCAATTAGCAATCCTTGTCGCCACGAATATGCAGATTCTACGGTCGCGGTATGATTAGGAAAAGTTCCATGACGTTGCACGTTACTTACGTCACATTCTTCAACAATGTGGAAATTTGGAACGTCCGTTGCACGATTGGAAACTTTTATCTTCTCCGGGATTTAACTGGAATCGAACAACCCTGTCTTGTATCCATATACATGTTTATCGTGTATACGTAATAAAACGAAGTAGAAAAAAGAAAATCTGTACGATCCGTTTAATTTGTAATCGTAGATCTCGAGCCAGATTCACGACCACCTGCAATCCATTAGAAATAGCGGAAAATTTTTAAACGACAAGCTCGAGATTCGTTAAAAAATGCAAATACGTGTAACTAAAATAACGTGGTTGGATACGTTTCATTGGGTCAACCGTAGTGCAAAACGATCTATGCGGGTTTCTTTCGTTGACCTGGTATGTGGGAAGTCTAGAGTGGACAACCCTTCTCCATTGACACCATCTCCTCGACGATCTCGTAACACGAGCCACGGTTACGGGAGTATTTGCGAGTGAATCAGTTTTTGCAATTCGACACCATACGATAATACGTCCGTCACGAACGCACGGATCAGTCCATCGTAATCGAGGTTTGTATTTCTAGGAAGTGTTTCGCAATCGATGATTCGTTCGAAAGCCGGCGTATGAATGACGCCCGGCGTCGAGACGACGTCTTACAAACTTACACGACGAGCATCGAACTCTGGCATTGCGTGCACAGACGGATCGTGGGGCTTATCCGTTTATCAAACCGAATATTTTCTCGTAATTTATCGCGTGGACGACGATTAGTCGATTAATTACACGCCGGTTCTTCGAAACGTGCCGAGCATTCCTCGGAAAAAGTTCGATAAAATATCGTAAGTTTCCTAGGCGTTCATCCCCTTCTTCCCGATTCTACGCGCTATATACAATTTTTGAAATTTTAATTTATGCCATTAACTTATCGTATTTTAGCTACATCTATCTTTCATTTCTTTAAATAAATTACGCGGTGTATTAAAAATCGCAATTACATCGCTTTAGCTTTCGACGCCTGACAACGTATAAAAGTTCACATGCACCGTGTCACTGAATATTACGTTCCTCACGAGTCAAACGACAATCTTGAAATGAGCATCTCGAGGAACGCGTATCTAGGAACTCTCAGAGTAGTGAAGCAATCTTCGATAACAGGCGTGAAGTTGGACGAAGAAAATGTTTTCTCACGAAGATGGGGGGATCTGAAATTCAACGTGACCAGGTGGCACGGTACGAGTGGTGGGACGAACCAAGGACGCGTACGCGTCTTGCAAAATGATTTGCGAACTCGGTGCGGCCATTGCAAGGTCGTGAGCGTTACGCGCATCCGGGCCGCAGCTTGTTAAGCTTTTGAAGGCCAAGCGAGCACATCCTTGGAATTTTAATCAATCTATTTGCCTATCGCGTCGCTTTCGGCACCGGCAATTCTCGTCCAAAATTCGACCCACTGTTGCGTTTAGCACAGAAGGACGTCACAGTGTGCCACTGTATGCCAGCGTATGCAAATTGCCAGGACGAAAAGTGTCAAACCACCACAACCTCGACTTTTAATTAAGTTTCTCGAAATAGTGGTAGTTTAGCAGAATAAATGGAATCATAAAAAATGTGGTATATCAGGTAGAAACTACGTGGCACGGTTCTAAAGTCAATAAGGAGCTGGTTTTCGAAGAAATCGACACGAGAACGAAGGAATTCAAAAGCAGCAGGGAGCCAGGAAGCGTCGACTCGAAATTGTTTTTTCTGTTTCTTCTATAAGATATAGGGGACCGACAGTAGAAAAAAAAATTTGAAAGTGAAATATCTGTAAATATACGCAGATAACTTTCACATGCCAAAATTATACGCGCTCGTACAAAACACGTCTAAGCGCGGCAACATCAATGGGTATCGCTTCGTAATACCTTAAATTTACGACCAAGCTATATCATAGCGTTCCTATTTAGCGAACGAAGAATCAGCCACCGTCATTTTCGCGCTGAAGAAACACGCGACAGCCTGCTACTGCTGGTTGGGGCACGCGTGACCCACGAGACACCTGCGTACACATGTCCAACTCGTTCGTATTTATAGTCGATAAACGACTTGTTTACACAGGTATAGTTTCATACGCAGACTCGGTTTTACAAAAAGGGGTCGGATGAAGATGGTGGCGGAGAAAGAAAGAAGAAAAAAAAGGTGTAGAAGTGTTCGTGTTGTTGCGAAGAAGAGAACGAGAGCTGACTATGCTGACCGAAGTATTAACGATGTTTTTCACTTGGAGCATTTTTGCGCAGTTAAACACAAGCGATAAGAAGTTCCCTGACTCAGATGTCGTTCCGTTCCTATTCTCCATGACAGTATCTCGTTCCTCCGTTCTTTTTCGTTCTTTCTTCTCGTCGTTCTTCATCGTGTCGCGTATTTAACTGTTAAGTGTTAACATCGGTACATTGCTCAAGCGACGACAGAACATCGTGAGGGCAATTTGAGATGCTTACGACGATTAGTTTACTTATTGTAGATATAAATAAGATAACATATTCCAATACATTGACTCACGAAAATATTTCACCGCTTATCTTATCGTATGTTTATCCCATATCGTACATGTTATGTAAAACATATTGAAATTTTATAAACAGTTCGATCGTCTTCGAAGAAGACTACGAGTTTTGATAATTTTAGCGAGCACTCGCAGGGTTGATATTACGTAGAATGATACGAAACTGACGTCGATGACGGCGGATAATGATGGTTGGTGTTCGCGCGTGACACGACCCTCGACACGCGTATCTCTGACGCAACACGCGCGATGGGTAAAAGAGGAATCACGCTGAAACGCGCATCACGACAATGTCACGAGTTCGCATTAGGTACCGAGCTGTGTACTGTCAGATAGCGGCACCGATTATCGGCCTCTACAGCCTGATAATACTTCTACGTCAATAAGGTCGAGGCAATGTATTTTCACAGACAGAATAGCGTCAGAACAAATTTCTGTCGACGAATCTGTTAAACTTAAAACAAGTATATCTATAGTATACAAGTGAAAGTTCGAAAGATAAGTAGAATAAGAAACAACGTCATTTTTAATACCAAAGTATTAAAGTATTTCACATATTATCTCGTCTGTCGTTCGCATAACGACTTTGTCGTTCTTCAAATAACCGTGAAAATTATTATTCCGAAAGTTTCTGTCTCTCTGCAGTGGTCGACCAAAGCGATCAACAGACTAAACGAAAATGCGTATGAGCTGCAACGTATTGTTTCGATCGACAAATTGTCACAAAGTTGCAAAGCGAATAATCCTGAAGAGTTCTGCAGTCACAACGTCCTCGCTAGCTAGCTAGGAGGATGAGACTGGCGGGATTCGCTTCACGAATTACTTACGAAGGACGTGAGGATCTTACTAAGGAGGCTGTGGAGCAGCTGCCAGCTGCAATTTCCTCCGAGTACCGCACTCACTTTCTTTAGACAGTTAAGATGGGCAGAGGTGAGTAACCAACGGCTTCGAATTCTTCCAAAGCAACTCGCAGGTGTGCGCTAATGAGTCGAACGACGATAATGGAAAGTCCATTCTCAAGAAGGAACTCTGACACAATGAACCATCGTCCTGATTGTCCTGGGGTGCTTTTACAAGCTTTTCATAACAGATCCGTATACAGAAAACTCTTTCGCTCCTGTACCGTGTGAACGGTGGAAAGTGTTGGTTGCTCCACGTGGCCAGAAAACATCGATCGATAATTTCCACTAGACTGGAAACGAGACCCTGACCCTTTGGTCTGTATATCACACCAAACTATCGATGTTCGTAACGGTTTCCTACGCGTAATCGAATCTTTTTCAATTTCAACTTTTTTTACAGTGTACAACACTTTGATACAACGAGAAATAATTTTCAAATTACGAAGTGGCTGGAAAAGTACACGTTTGTCCCTAAGATCGATTAAAAGGACAATTCTGATATAACTGTTGCGCCGTAAAAAACGAAACACACGAGTTGTATTTTCGATTTAATAACGTAGTCAGGATTCACGAACCTCGTCTATGAGAAAGATCGTCGACGGAAGAACAAGCAAGATTCCCTATTTACGCAAGACCAGAAAGAGATGCGTTTAGCTACTTCTTTACAGGCCATTTTCGCCACATCAGCTTCATACGCTGAAAGGCAATTAGATGGCCCGCCGATTAGGTCAAGCTTTCGCGTTCAAACGGAAAACTATGCGTATTAATCTGTGTATACGCGCACTGAATAGTCGGATAACACGTTCGAAGAGTGGACGAGAGCGGAGCATTCGGAGGAGTCGCTACAAGAATGGATAAGATATACGGAGGGATCGCGAAGACCGGTTCTTCCGGTCGGTTTGAGGCTTCCTATTAATAGGAAGACATACATATGTAAGTATGCGGAATGGAGAGGCGCGAGCAAAGAAAAAAACTAACTTTCACGACTGTCAATGCGAGAGAGAAGAATCGTGGGCCGACACCGGTCACTGATACGTGCACCGAATCGACAATCCTGATCTTCTCGAGTCCGCTTCACTCATAAAAAGTATTTGCACGCTATTGTATTTGAAGACTACAGGGGAAGAACGATCAGTTACATACCAAGATGGTCGCAATTATCGCGTCTCGTCGTAGTATTAATGAAATTTCAGAGTCCTTTGTATAATACACGTACAAATTTTCTATGCGTGCACGGAGATACTTTCGTGAATCACTGTAGCTATCTTCGATTCGGAGTGTACACAGTGTACATATTTACAGACACGCGTTTCTCCCTCGATATACAAACGGTCACTCTTCCCGAGAAATATCCTTCGGCTTTTCCACTGGACACGGATACTTGGTCCGATAGAGGGGGAAGGGTTCGCCATGGAACCTGAATACACGAATGATACTAAGCTGGGGACAATTCTTTCACAGAAGAAAACATGGGATAATAATTTGGACGTTAGGAAGAGTCAGAGTAGTTTTGTCGTAGGGTAAACTAAAAGTTGGACGCCTCCGGTGGAGTTTTCCTAGTTGTTTAGGATCATTCGCACTTGATCGCTTCCTTAAGTTGTAGCTGTGGTATAATCTGGTCGGTTCGTGGAAGGACAAACTCTTGTTTGGAAATAGAATTATCCTCCGATTTTTCGGAAGCTTCGGGAAAATCTGCTTGATCCAGGATGAATATTTTAACAAGATATCGCCGGCAGCGTCTATTTTGTAATTATTATTAGTTACCATCGTCGATCTTTTGCATTTAAACGTTCGAGAAGATTTCGTTGGAAATCGCAAAAGAAATTTTTATGAAAGGTCGTATGGAACGTAAAAAATCGTGACAGCGTAACTTGCATACCGAGTGCAAAGGATTACCGTAGCAAAATTACACTAACCACTTAACGCCATAATACTGCTGTATTCTGCTGTGATTTAATCGCGTAGCTTGTAGAAAGCCATCTATCGTTCCCTCGGATTTAAAATAGAACCGCGAGAGCGTGTCGCGTTTAAAAGCCAGCGTGTTTGATTCAGCCGATCGAAATTTGTTTGCTCGGCTAATATTATGCCAGATCCTTATCATTTATAGCGGTGAGTTGTTTTCGCGGCTTGTCGTCGTTTTATGAAATCGTTCGCACAATCTAAGAACCTTTTCTTTCTCTCACTCTCTCCACCTTTGCAGTTCGTTTACCTTTATTTTCTTTTTCTGCCTTGGCCTTTAATTAGTAGTTCGACGCTTCGATCGAAATTACCATACAATTAGTCATGGGATCCGAAACGCTTCGAGTCCTTTCGAATCCGTATAGCTGACGAAAGATTCGAATCGCTTGAAACATGGCTCGAAGCGTAGAAAACTTTTGGCCTTTGTATTACGTTACGGACGTTTGCTTATCGTGAAAGTTTTGATAAATTTAGAAGTCGAAAGTTTCCATAGGTTTTAGAAGCTCGACGAACGTTCACAAGTATCTTACAAGAATTTTCAATATCTGTATATTTTTGTATTCGTTTCGGGGTTTACCGACGTACTCGCGATTGTCGTTTGTCATTAAAGTACCGATAGAATTACAAAATCGTCCATATAGCGCACGTAATATATCCATCAAAATTTTCGACGGCGAGTGTCCGATTACTTTCGCGAGCCGACGTAGAAAGGGACAAAAAGGTCTTCCTCGGCGAGCATTTCGTCAAGTCCTGTCCACGCTGCGCACCCTTTGTCGCGAGCTGCCTTTGACACTATGTCGCTACCGACATGAAGCAACGGGGCCGTGTAGCTTGAAAGCGTGCGATTTTACGTGTCAGATTCAGGAATCGCCCTCTCGGAAGCAGAGCAGAGAAGAGCAGAGCAGAGCGGAGCAAAAGGGGGACAACAACACAGGCATCGCGTCGTCCAAATCGTTACACGCTTTGTGCAACTCGAGTGACTTGTCACCGATGCCAGGAACCGGCCAAATCGAGAGGGTAAAGCAAAGTAAACCGAGCCACCATGCGCGTTCCTGGGAGAATCAGTCGATAATCGCAATAGAACGTTTATTTGCCTCCAGAGACTGCAATGACGACGAGGTTTTTGCGTCGATACACCCGTCAGGGCAAACACGCCTCGGGAGAGGAAAGCACTGTGGGGAAAACACAAGTATTTCGGGGAATATAATGGCGAGTTTACAAATAATTATCCCGAAGGAGACGTACCTCTGTTTGCTCGATTCCTCCCTTTAGTATATACCCTACGTCTTCTCGATACGCTTCCCAAAATGTTTATATCCGTCTGTACAAACCTCTCGTCCTTTGATATTAAAACCGAGCTAGCAAACAGATACAGAAATATATAGGAAAGATATTATTTCATTGTCTCTGTTGTACATTACGAATACTACGAGTCCTATTAATATAATTATACAGAAAGTATAAAATACACGAATAAAACGTGTAAAGAGACGAAGCACGTACAAGAAGTATGCAGTTTGTAGCAACAATGTCTAGCGCCAAAGAACAATCTAGTTTTCATATTCGTATTTCCCAATCCAAATTTTCACATCTGTCAACTTGTAAGAATCTCGATGATTGTAACTTTCAGGTAAGATCCTTTGTTGCGTAGCGAGAAGAAAATTCATACGTCAAAGTTCTCATGGTAGTTTGTCATCGGCGAAAAGAGAAAAGGCAAGCGCCTTGATTACCAGAAATTAAGCGATTCGCGAGCGTTTCTTCCAACCTCTCGCGATAACGATCCGTGGTTTACGCACGCGAGTGGGTCCCAAGCGACCAAAGGAGACGTTACTGTGTTCGAGAAACGATGAAACTGGTTTCTAAAACTCGGTCCACGGTCACGTTCGACCGAAAGAGAAACTGGGAAGCGACGCAGGTACAACACGAGCACGCAGAGAACGCCACGGACGAGGTTGACACGGATCTCAACGTCCAATAAACCGAAATGGAGTCCGGTCGTGTGTCACGGAAGAACCGTAAGGACCAGGTATAAGGCGCTCCTTGTACAGGGACTTATCCCCGTTGTGATAACGGGTCGAACGAATCTAAGGGTCGAAGAGAGCGAGAGGATTACGCGAATACTCGTCCACTGGTTAATCCGCCCCGAGTTTGCTCGTACGCAGTTATACGCGCAACGAATCTCTGGATTACGCGTCTGACACGTTCAAACGACCGGAGAGAACGCGAATCCACGGACAGAGTTTCAGAAAATGGCTTCAAACTTATTCCCTGGCGCGGCTCCGCTTTAGAGTATTCGCTCGTTTAAAGGAAGTTTCCGCGAGCAACCAGTTGGTTATGAGCCAGATTTCATATCCTGCTAGGCGAGTCTCCATTCGGTTATCTACCTCTGGGCGAGTCGGAGAATCTTTGCAGGTAACGATAGAAACGATTTCTAGATTTAGTTCGATGGTCTATGGAGCTGATTGCCTACCTGCGAGTGGTCTTTGCTGAGAATCTTTTTGGGTTCTGTAAATTCCTAAAATGCTTTCGATTTCTTTATACGCGTAAAGCTCTTACGCGTCAATCCTATTATCGTTGACGATAATTTTGTAACGTAAAAATACAATAAAAATTTATCGCGGTATTTGAAGTTTCTTTACGATCTTCTTACCTTGCAATCTACCTACGTATCTTTCAATAACAAGTGTTTAAGCGTTTAAATAACAAGAATTTTCGTTACGTTCTCGTAGTAACGAAAAGATCAGTCGAGATTATTTTCTGATAAACGTTTCTCATTTTACTGTACGACAATGATCCGATCCAGGTCTCTCTATTATCTACGCTCGAGTAAGAATCTTCGAGGATAATAACAGAAATGCTTGCAATTCCCGAATCCTACTTCAACCGTCTAGAAGTTAATTATCTACCGACAAATACTCTTAGTAGAGAATGTTTTGGGATTTTGTAGATTCCTACGATAGTTTCTGTCCCAAGTACGGTCGAAGAAGCGGGCTGAAAATTAGAAATGACTGGAAGAAAGCAGTGCGGAACGAAAAAAGAAAAGAAAAAAATGGCGTCGTGAGGATTCCAGCTTGCTCGGTGTAATTCGTCGAAAGGGCATGGGCTATTATGAGACTCTCGCACAACGGTGCAGGCAACCTTTGTCCGTCGTCTCTAATTAAAAAATTCCTTCTAGTGGTGCGATAGGGACCCACAGAAGTTGCGAACGGGTTAACCCATTCGAAATCCACTGCGGCGCCATCCAGTCGTCGAGACCAATCGGTTTCGTAATGGTCCGCGTGTATGTTTTGCGAATTCTCGCATAATCGTGTTACGTAAGTCGAAACGAATTTTGTATTTAAAGTCGAGATACACCGGCTGGCGTCATTGTTCCAGGTATATAATTCGAACGATCCCTACCGACCACGATTCGTTCCCAGTAAACACAGCGCTGCTCTATTAACCTTGCTGTTGTTCTCCTCGTTTCTCTTTCGCGTTTCAGTCTCCGTTAAATAGAGGGACTAGCTATATCGGTCGAATTTAATCGAGACTATTCTATTGGAATTTAAGCGAGTATCGCATCATACTCTTAAATAACGTGGAAATTTGCGATACTAGAGTCCATGCGCAATTTTTGACTTCTCGCAGACTCGAGTACGATATCGGTGCCGCTGGTTGAAAATTCTATTTTGTACGCTATGCATATGTATATGTATCGTATATTGTTCTTATGTTTCTATAGTAAGACGAAGCAAATAAAGCGATTTGAAATTTGTCAAGAGAAAAATCCACGTTAATTGAGATCGCGTATCTTTTATTTTCCTGTTCTCGAAGAAGGAATCAAAGTATGTGGAAAATAATAATAACCGGTAAATTAGAATCGAGAAAAATAGCCGGCTGAGCTGTTTTCCAGTAAATCGACCATCTTTTAGTCGTTTGATGTTTCGAGAAATGAGCACGAAAAAGAAGCTCGGGTAGCTATTCACTCGCAATAGAGGCCAATTCTCCTCTTAACTCGAAGGAAGGAACAGGACGAGGAAAGGAAGAAAAATCGGCGTCTCGAGAGAGGTAAACACGACGTTAACAAACCAATTAGCAGTAAACCACCCTCAGGCCCGTAATAATTTACACTTGACTACGCGCGATATACAGCACACGATGCTGTTAAAGAAATAAGCGAAGGAGAGCGAAAAAATTTCTCTCCATCTTCTCGATTCTTTTTGTTTTCTTTCGCTGAGCCAGCTTCTAACCTTAGCGAACGTACAAGAGAGAAAAAGACGCGAGGAAGCTCGGAAAAGCGTAGAAAGGCGAGCAATGTAGGAAACGAAAGATAGCGGGTTCCCGTAAATATGGATTCACAGTGCACCTCCAAGGTATACATAAAGCACGAGTGAACGGTCTTTGTTCCTGCGGAAGTAGCTGCAAATGCTATTCCTTTTTTTCCTTTTATCCGTTTCCTTCCCTATCTCTTGTGCCTTCCCTTTCCTCGGTCGTTTGGTCGAGGAAAAAGTTGGTAATTCGTAGAGAAAGAGAAATGTAGCAGCGAGTCGACGTCCAAAGAATAGAAGAAATCTACTCCTCCATTCGTAAGTATCGAAACGCTTAAGAAAATTGAAATAAACCCTTCAGAATTATTGTCCCGTTTGAAATATTCGCATATGTAATACGATGATCGTAACAACTATGTCATCAATTTCATATAATAGAATTCTCTTCTTGTCTATATCCGTCGTGTCTTCCCACTGCTACTTTCACTTTCTATATTCAACGTTGACATTTTATTATTCTATGCATGCTATAAACAATTTCAGGTTCCGAGCAAACTTCTTCCAGTCTCCCTCGCTTCCAAGTTCAAGATTGAATTTTAAAATAGCCAAGTTTAGGTGACTCGAATAATCCTACGTTACTATATTTATGGACGAGAGTACACATCGAGATTCTGTCAAGACTGTGCGTCACTGGAAAGTGGTCCCCTACGGGAGAACGGTCCTTTCTTTCTTACAATGGAAAAATCACGTTCACGTCCGAACGGATTTTTAATACGATCCTTAATATGCCGCAAAAAGTTAATGGAGGTTTAATTAACATAGCAGCGGATAAGGGGAATCGGGAGAGAATTATTCGCGAAATCTTTGACGGGCTTTTCAAATTAAATCTCGCTGCTCACTGTCACGGCTACCCAGCAGCTCTTGTTATCCATGGTAGACGGCCGCATTATACATTTATACGCTTGACATTGTTCGCTTCTGACGCTGTTAGAATATTCCTAGACTCGTCTCTTCGTCTCTATGAACACTAATGCAATAGTTGGATCTCCGTCTGCACGTATGAATACGTTCAGAAAGAGATGGACTCGCCGAGCGGTAGAATTTAAAGGAAAAACGCTTCGCGACCCCGACAAGCCCCCTCGGGATCACACGTCAATTTACCAAATCTTCCGACAGATTCTCCGACGACCTATTCTTGACGAATATATACGTCAGTACATTCCTCCTCGTAAGTATAAGGCCACTTATGTGAAACGGTTAACGATTAAAAAATCGTTCAAACGCTTGAAAATTATTATCTCATTTGCAATCTTACTTTGTAAAGAAATCAGATACTTGGCATTACAATAATCTCGTTAATTACGTATAATTAAATTCCTTTTCCACTGATTTTTTTTTTTTTTTTTTTTTTATTACTTCTATTATTATTTGTAGAGTACGACCATTTACGCGACATCATACTTTGACATTTATATTTTTATAAACGCGTCGTATTCTCGTTACTATTTCTTTTACTACTTATTATCTTCGTTTTTATGGATTTTGATAATTACGTTCACCTTCCTACTCTTTCGTGAATGCGTCGTTACTATTTATAATGAAGTCATTTATAGGGAAGAAACGCAACTCCAGAATGGAATAGTCGTAATTTAAGAAGCAGCGAATATATTAAAAGGAACGATAAGAACATACTACGTAACCGCGATAAGCCATTAAGTCGCTTGGTATTTCGCTTTATCGTGAGCATTAGAAATTCCGATGGATCAGATATTAAACGTCAAACGAGACTCGTTTCGGTGGTTTTATAATCATTCACGTGAATCGCAAATCCGACTAGGTAAACCGTTTCCCATGGGCTACACAGCCGGTTCTCGGACCGGGCGAAACTTATTATCGGCCAGATTTCTATATCGGTCGACATTTGTTTCCGATTCCCGAAAGTGGTCGGCAATGGAACCGGTCGAACCGGTTCCCTCGTAACATTTCGTGTCGGCCAGATAAACATTTTTGCAATAAAACACTCGGTTGCGTATCGTGAACGTCGAAACAGCCGTGGGTTCGACCCGTATTTATCGCGTTGCCGCGACAAAGTCGATCTGTCGTAATTTGTCGTCGTTGAAATTTCAGTTCGATCCCGACAGGAAGAAAAAATATGTAAAAGAAAAGAGCGGAAAAACACGATGAAACGATATTTCGTTCGTTCGATGGAAATGGGCAACGAGGAAAGGGGGAAAAAGGAAGAAAGACGCGAGAAGAAAGAGCGAGTTTCGGCGTTCATGAATGTTAATAACGTTCGGGGAGGCACGTTGTTTTATACCGGCTTTATGAGATTCGAATCTCATTTGCATAAATTTGACAAACACCTCGTTACGAATGCGTCTGCACTCGACCGCATTCGCGTTGCGTGAGTTCCTTCGAAAAGAGCGGAACGAAACAGGCCACTGGTTACGAACCTCGTTTTTCTTGGTCCCTTTGGTAATGAAAGTTCTGAATTAAGTTTCTTTATTACCACGCTCGCGTTAATTGTCAAGAGAAACAATTCGCGTTCCCAGTACCGAACTTGGATTTCGCACGGTTAATTTTAACACGCTCGACATCGGCTGCAATCCATTTATTTTTAAACACCTAACCGTACCACGCGCTGATTACTCGATGAATCATGCGAGTGTTTCGCCGTTAAACTCGTAATCTTCGTGTACATACCCTGCTTCGTGAAAGTATGTGAACACTTGCCATGAAAATCTTTTACGTCCTAATCTGTACGGTGTTATACAAAAAGATTTTGTAGTTTCATTAGCATCCTAATAACGCACGTCTACCGTCATTATGTTGACAAAATTTATTAAACCATTGCAAAATCATATATAAAAATTACAAAACATTTATTGCAACGTTTAATGAAAAACTAGTATACCGCGTGAATAGTTATCATACGTATATTATAATTGCTGCTAAAGATGGTCTCACAGAATGCACTTTCAAATTTCTTTCAAAATTTACCGATACGATCATGATAAATCTGTTCCATTACAATGCTAACGATGCGTGAAAATGTTTCGTATAACACATAGAATGTATTCATAAAAGGTACCTACCTGTGTTTGAATATATTCGCGAACCTGTATACTTCCCTCCTTTTTCTGTTACGAGAAAAGGAGAGGGGAAAAAGAACTTGGCTAAATTGACTGGTTAAAAATGCGCCGATAATAAAGTCGCCCTGTTATTATTAACCGCGATATACCATGAACGAAGAGCAACACCAGGGAATCAGAGGTGAACTCGGGGGTGAAAATTTGAAGTTCACGGTAACCCTGCTGAGCAGCCTGATATAATAAAGTTTAATCCCTTTATAAACTTTCCCGCTCACCGCGACGATATAACCGCGCGTTTCGTTCGAGAAAAACCGTCAGCCTTAACTAGACGCGTTGAAATTACGCATCAGCGTAGAAGAATAGAGGCATAATGGAGCGTAGAGAAACCAGAGAATATAGGGAGAGTTTTCCTTAACCCTGCTGTTTTTATTAAGTTTATACAACTCGAAATAAAAATTATCTCGGTAGATATTAATATATTGGGAATAATATACATATAACAATATATAGATGTTTGGCTTTGGAATTCGATACGAAGCATCTCGTTCATTTTACTTGAAATATTTTACAACGACCAAAGAAGAGAAAGAGAAACAAGGCGAACGACGAAAATTAAATACACGCAGAAAGGGGCAATTTATTTCAATGAAGTTACACTAACGGTACGTTTGAAAAAATGTCCTGTTGTACAATTAGAAGGTATCGATCGTACGAACCTTGATGGCATTTCACTCCGATTTACCCAAAAGAAATCACTAAACGAGAACAAATATTTATGGAACAATTATTTCGAATTCTTATTCTGTTCCATAAGAAGGAACACGTAAATCGTGCTCTTATGGCCAGTAAATGTCACGATTACAATTAAGAAGCAACAAAACCAACGTTTACGAGATTTTCATTCTTTCGGTTAGCTTCGTTTTCGGCTCTTTTATCGTCCCCCGAAGTATAGGCTCGGTATTATTCTTTAATTGCACGAGACCGTTCGAGAGCAGAATGCAAACGCGTAACGAGGTAAATTGTAGCCGCTGGCTTTCAAATTATACTCGCATGATCGTATTTAATCGTACGATAATTGCCAACGAGAAGCGAAGCTACGTATTAACGTCGGCGCCCCTTTCGAAACGCATACGTTTCGCTTCGTAGCAAGGGTAGACTGTACATTACCACCTTCCATAAGTATTTAGCCATCTAATGGAATTGTGCGAAAAAGCTGATATTTTTGTTATATATTACATATAAATTTTACGTTTTTCTATCGTTAGTGCCGTGCCCTTTTGCCATAACTGAGATCAAATGTTCTGTTAAACCGAAATTGAGACTGCATTTCTATCTGAGTACATCTGACTACATATTTATCTGTAACGAATAGCTGACACTTCATAAAATCTATATAAACTACATCGTGGAGTACACGTATTTCAATTGCTTTAAGATGCTAACTTTACACATTGCCTGCAGTCTCTTAACTCGAGTGTCTTTTCAGAATCAATTTTCATCTTCTTCAATTATTTGTCATGTTTCGACCACTTAATTTACGCCACTTAATACTAACCTCCCGACGTACGATTTAATTGAAATAAGCTCGTCGCTAACTCTATACGCTTGCCCGAGATAAAATCAGAGATCAAAATTAGATTAACTAGTTTTATTTTGAAAGTATATTTTATACAATTAGGTTAACTACTAGGATTACAAGGAATAACAGGAAATCATTCTTGGCTCGCATGGCAACGGAATTACAAATAACAAATAGATATTTTATATATTTGCAATAATTTGGGAATGTCGAAATACTCGATACAAGTACTGTTCTTATTCCTGAAACAAGTGCACACGGTGGCTAGGCGGTGGAATAAAAAACCATATTAAATGGAAAAACAAACAGCGTCGGTTGTTTGGTGGACGAGCGGTGAAATTTCCGATAGCAGTCGATCCGTAAAAATTCTATTTTCAGTTATCGACGACTCGATTAACCTCAGTCCCGCCCCCCTCTCTCTCTCTTTCTTTCGCTCCTCTGTACCACCGCTTTGTAAATCGAATCGAACAATTACGAAATGAATAACTCGTAACCGATACGACCCCATTCGATTGCGACTGCATAATAATCGAGTTGAAATGTCAGGGTTGTTGCCATCGTGTATGCATGTATGTATATATTATATACGGTGTGCCAGGCCTGATTTTACAGCCAAACTTTGTAATTATACTTTGGACATGATTACAAAAAATAATACATAAGCATAGAGGGCTTAAAGCTTCGTTAGTGCTGGAGTGATGCACTTTCGTTGCCCCAGCAAAACACTGATTTTGGTTGCTATATTAAAAGATAATTGCAAATAAAGCAATTGTTTAACTTCCGTCAAACCTTTGAATTTTATCAGCTTAAGCTACATACTTGGAAGCATTGCTGTAAAAGCTGTAAGGCAAAAATAATCTTACCGATCGACAAAATCATTAGCTATTAATACCTACTACGTATTAAAATGTCCCTTGATCTTATCCGTACCCAATCCTTAATTGTTTTAGACACGTTGTGTATCTTAAGCGCTGGGAACAAGATCTAAAACAGCTTTTCTATCCGCGAAATTCAATTCCTGGTTACGATAAGTGGTACACATTGTCGTGTTTAAGTGGTAGATAAATAACTATGAATATTTAAGGAATAATTAATGTCGATGCTCACGAGATGTGCCAAGTAATCATGTAGTCGAACATCAACGTAGTTGCTTATGTCTGTACTAGGAGTAGAAGCAATTATTCATCGTCGGAGGGGATCGTCGCGTGCTGCTCACCGAGCGGAAGCGTTTCTGTCGCGTGGTTCTGCGGTGGAAAACGGTCATTACGTGGAATCGCGAAGTAATAGTGGAAATAAGCCGAAAGAAAAGGGATCCGGGATAGGAAGGACGAGTTCGGGGATTGACCCTGAACCCCGACCCTTCGGGCCGACGAACCGCCCCAAGGATATCTTAAAGACGACGGGGCGAGATGTTTCACTCGTTCTCACTTTTCGCGCTGAGATTCACCTGAATCGTACGTGTTACGTATCACAAAACGTAAACATTGTATAGTCTCGATCGACCATTTACAGTCTGACCAACATTTGTCACTTCGTTTTAACAGGTTTGTAATAAACTACTCTTCAAACTTACTCGTAATTTGAATGAATTTTCGTATCTTTGTAATGCATAATTTAGTGGATGCAAAGAGTACTTGGTCACAGCGTCCTTTTCCAGCGAAGTGCTTTTGTATAAAATTCTATATTTCGTATTATCAAATTTTTGTAGTCGTGTAAAAGTATTAGGAAACGAGACGAAATTTAATATACTCGGACCTAATAATTAATCGGTATGAAAATATTTATCATGTCATTAAAGCGTTAGTGAAATTTCAAAATATTTTATACCACGTATACGATAAAAACAGATGAGTGTTCTAGTACTTTCGTAAGCCGGTGTACGTAGTTCCAAACGCTTTAACCCTTTCGTCTTCGCGATTTCCATTTACCTGACGCAGCCGCGAACTCGAGCTTCCCGTCCAGGTAGTAGTAGTATACACGTTATCGCTATCTGGTAAGCTTACACGCACGCGTCGATCTCGAGGAATCGTGCAACTTTAGATCGCGAAACGAAACGAAGAATTCACAGGTGCCCCCCTCGAGTTTATGCGAAGCAGAATTCCTCTCTCCGACCTCGACAGAAAGTCGCCGAATTATACGAACGAGCGTGTTTTCCCGTCGAGTAAACGAAATGCTCGAAAGAATTTGAGAAATTCCACTCGAAAACGGTTCCTCCCCCATGGACGATATTGCCCCTCAACTGCGAATTAAACTAGAAAGCGCGCATGGAATTTTACCGCATCGCCAAAAATTCAATGATTCTTCCCGCCGAGTGCCATTCTCTTTCCGGGTGCCCTAACCGTAAATCTACATCGAACAATCGGGATATCCGAACCTTGGCATCCTTCAAAAGCATGAAATTTATTGAAACAGCAGCCTGATTGGATCAACCGACGAGGAATTTGTAGAAAGACGAATGGATCTTGCGTTCGGTCTCTGCTAGTTTTTAATTACCATTAGGCTAACAGCCGCGATCTCGAAGTTGAAGATTGATTCCCATTAGCTCCGTGCATCCCTTATTTACCGTTAGGCAGTTCCCCCAGCGATCCACTCTTGT
The DNA here is from genome assembly GCF_024542735.1 of Bombus huntii. Lineage (NCBI taxonomy): Eukaryota > Metazoa > Arthropoda > Insecta > Hymenoptera > Apidae > Bombus > Bombus huntii. The sequence continues at coordinate 12,695,976 of NC_066247.1, read as the reverse complement.
TCGCCAGTCCCTTTGAAGCGAGGTACCGTGGTCGATCCCTCAAAGCGATAATTCGTAGGCGGCAGTAAAGCATCAAAGTTCTTCGTCGACGAATGCTTTGATACGTCTACATATATATTATATATATATACATATATATGTATATCGTATTCCGCCTCTTACGAACAGCCTAATGAGATCGTAAAACGCGTGCAAAATAAGGATCCACGAGTTTCCACCCCTCGTACGAATTATTCGATACAAAGGATGGGACGAGGAGACGAAGAGGGGATGAAAATCGCGTAGGAAGAACGAATTCAAATGAAAGAGAGAAACGAGTGATCGTGGAGACGGCTGTGTAACACTACCAACCACCTCTCTCTACTGTCGTTATTTATTTTTGCTTAAAACGCGAGTAACGCGACGAGGGAGGAACAAACCCCTTGGCTCGTCGCACTTCAGCGAAAGCGGGATTTATAGGTCGCGTTGCGGCGCCAAAATGTCTCTATATGCGTGGCATAACGCGAGGGTGATCGCGAAGCAGTCTGGATGAAAAAAGAATCACGACCGGCATAAATTCGAATCGCCTCCCTGGAAAAATGTCGACGAAATATCAACGAGAGAGCTCCGAACACACCCCTTCTTCCGCTCGTGCGTTTTCTTTACAGTGGAGAACCATTCGCAATTTGCAATTCGATGGTGTGTTCGAGATAATGGATCGCTCGAAGTTGGTCCTTTTAATCGAAGCATAAAGGATTACAACACGATGGAGTTCCTTGCTTCGGTAGTGTTCTTTGAGATAGAAAACCATGCATAATTCGTAATTCGATAATACATTCGAGATTACGGATCATATAATATCGATGGTTTTAATCGATTTTTTTCCTATGCAACCATTGACAAATTTGCGATAGCGAATCATTTGGAATTGGTCGTTTTAGTATTACAACGATTGGCTAGTTGCGAGCGTAATTTCAACACCAAAAATTAACAAAATACAGTTTTCGTTATACTTGTGGGGATGCTCGATATCTTCGATCGTTTGACGTTTGAAATATACGCGGAAAAGTCGCAAAACGATGGGCGGAGACTTTTCGATACGAACGTGAATAATCATGTTTAGTCTTACGCACAAAGGAACGATGCAACGAAATAAAGTTGCGAGATTTTTAAATTCCTAGGAAAAGAAATTGACGAAAGAGAAAAGTATGGAAAATAACAAGACGAAGGATAGAGTTCCAGAAGATTAAGCTCGCGGTGCCCATCTTCCGAGGATGGAAGAACCCGAAGAGCTACAAAGGGGGACTTTTTAACAACATTCCCGGCGTTCGGCCCGTTTAAATACATCGCGGTGGCGTGATTCCATGCAGTTGGCCTTGGAGGCTGTTAGAGCGTCAAGCTCCTCTCTTCGCTCGCTGGCCCTGAGGAGGTGGCCACGGTCAAGGCTACGAGCACTCTCTCTCCTCTCTTTCTTTCCCTCTCTCCTTCTTTCTTCAACCATCCTATGCCATTCCTCTCTTCCTCCATCGCTTTACCATCCTCGTCGCATTACCCCCAATGGTAACCAATACCAGCTCGTATCTCTTGTTCGACACGTGTACATATACAGGGTGTTCCAAAGAGTTCGTATCAAACTTGAGAAATATGTAGCGGTCTTTCTTTCTCTTCCGGCAGACACACTTTAGATATTCTACGCTTAACATAACAGTTTCTTTTTGAAATTCTGACACGAATAAAACTGCAACTCACCCCTCTATTACAACGCTCCCGAAGTTTGATCCAATTTTTTAAAACACTCTGCATATTTCCATCTTACATGTACATCTATAGGTGAGAAAGCAAAGAGAGGGAGAAAGGGGAGGAAGAGCCGCAAGTCGACCGGTGCATTTCACTGCGCGTGAACCACGAACTGCGAAATATCTGCCAGTGCGATTCGCATCGGCGCGTTCGAAACGAAAAAGGAGATAGTCGCCTCCCTGTTGCTTGGTTCGATCACGATAAAGGTGATGGGACGCCTGGATCCAACGATGCACGAATTTCAGGACTCGCTCCTTGTGTACACCTTGATGGAACCAAGTGAGATTTCGCGTCGATAACAAGGAAAATAAATAATTTGCACCTTGGAGAAACACCAAGATAAAGGGCTTATCAGATTGCCGAGTATCCGTACCGTGAACCGTTGCAACAATTTACGTTAAGCACGGTTTCGTGCACGACGTAGAAATAACATTGTCGAAAACGGAGAAAGTACGAGGAATTATTAAACGTCATGCTCGCTGGTTGACGACGAAGATTAAAGAGAAAAGTTTCCAGATACGAATCCAACGCCGTCAACGGGATCCAGTCAAAATAAAGAATCGCGTAACCGATGAATACAGAGATAGATACATACATTGTACGATGTGTTTAACGAAAAGAGATTTCAGCGAGGACTACCCATCGAACCCGATGGAAAATAAACAGAAATAGGACAAGTTCCAAGACTGGATCTAAATATAGGATATACCCAGTGTGCGTACTATGGGTGGGGCATCCTCGTAATCGTCTCTGTTTGCCACTTTTCCTCTCCTTGCTCTCTTCGCCAGGAGAACTCTAAAAGACGACCTATAACCGTACGCCCATAGAATCCATACTCCAACGACTTACGCGTCCGAGAAAACAGGCCTCCGCGTTCATTCATATCCTACGATACGCGCGTCTAGAGACACTTTCCTCGCCACGATATGCGACTTGAACGATTGATTTCTTGCTCTCTTTCGTTCTCAACCCCCTGTTTTCGCGCTGGTTTAGTAGTTTCCTAAGAATGCATCGGTTTGCACGGGCTCAATTTGCTTTTGTTGATGTAGTAAAGCAATTCGTGAAAGTCGTTGTATCGTATAATCTATGAAAAACCTATTATCACTGAAATATATAGCGCTATATGCTTCGTGAGTTTCGCTTTGTGCTATTACCGTATCTACTCTTACGTGCGAAGACGTAACAGCAACGAATATATTCGGTGGAATTATAAAATTCATAAGCTAACGATTGGAGAATGCAGACCTCTCAGTAAGACAGTCAGATTTAATGTTCTGAAGGTCTCTAAAGGGACAGGGTCTAAGAAAAGTTTCAAGAAATTCTAAGATTATAAAATTCATAAGCTAACGATATTCGGTGGAAATAAGAACGCGACAGTTTCGTCGGTAGAATAGTCAATAACAAGTACATGTGTAGTAACATAAAAAGACTTTCCCGATCGTGCACACGGCTCGTTTGATTTTTAACGCTTCGCCCAACGTTCCAATTCGAATAAATAACTCTGAAAGTTTGAATAACGAAAGATCGCGGATAAAAAGACCGATTGAACATTGTGTTTACGATTTCTTAAAAGACCGGCAGCGACAAAGGCAGTGTAACGTCGCCTGAGAAGAAACGCCTGGAGGCATAGTAGGCTATCTACGATTTAGATCATCGGCCGGTCCTTTCAAAGATGCGAGCGAGGATCGAATTACCAGCTCAATTCATCCATGAACTTCTGCGTAGCCGAATATATCGCGTGTTTGCGAAGAGCCGCCGGTATTGTACGCTCGAACGAACCTACCGAAAACGTCGCCGATACGCGTTATATTTCTCGATCCAACACCCTTCCTTTCACTTCGCAAAGATTCCGTGCGTTTTCTTCTTTCTATCGGTTTCTGAAGCACAAGAGAGACCGCTTTTCCCGTCATTTGGCCACCATCTGGCTCCTTCGACCAAAGTATTTCGCGAAACACCGTTCTTTCTCTCTCTCTTTCTCTATCTCTCCTTTCTCCACAGCGATTATTTATAGCCGTATATATATACGCCGCAAACGCGAAACAACTCCAACGCCCAAGAGATGAAAATATTCCCGGCCGCGTTTTTTATACGAGCTTCGAAATCGCGCTATAAAAGGAGGAACGACGGAAGCGTGTGCTTTCCATACGGAATACGTTCGTACGTTTTAACCCCCTGAAATACGCGATTCCATCGTCCCCGCGCTGCTTCTCGCGAGGCTGAACTTTAACACGACACATTCAAGGGCGTGACAAAAGCTCTATATCGAAAATCCTTCGAAATCCTTCGCCCTTCTTACCCTCGCGTTTATCATTTTTGTCTTTCTTCCAAGGTATGAGAATCATAAGAGGAAACTAGAGATACATATACGACGTTCCGGTTTAATCTTTATACCACGATATTCAAATATATACGCATAGGCGAACATTATTGTATATTTTTCCACTGTGAGATTCGCCTACCGTTAAAATTTATTCTTCTTCGTAGTAGGAATAGACAGTCGCAAAATTCTAAAATGAATTTTTCAAAATCGCGCTTGCAACATTTTTCCGTATCGTTTCTTTCTACTTTTTAATTTATCAGGTTGTCCACTGTAAATGATTCGTACAGTTTGGTCAGAAAATTATCTGGTCATCTGAGTATTTTACGTTCAATTTATAAAGCATAGTTGCTTCTCATTGTACGAACCTAACTTATTTTCAAACTACTGACCTATTAGTGTACACTGATAAATATTTATCGGGATTAGATTATTTCTAAATATTCGTTCTTACTGTTTCATAATTGTCGATAAGATATGCTAAATTATGCGTGAGCAATCGGATATTCTTAAGACTATCCTTGCGTATTAAAAACTGTGCAATTAATCGAAGAATAATGAATTTCTTTTAGCAAAGATTAAAAGAAACTTCTTTATAGCGGAATAAATCAAAAACGGTATATAGGTTGAGATATCCTGATTAAGTGTGTCAAGGTCACTCAATTTTTTTTTCTGTTCGCTCTAGTATCAACATATATTCCGCGTGATAGTTCTATCGAAGTTACCTTGCCAATTTAACCAAATGACTAATGGCGTGGGATGAAAATGACGCGAAGGAGAGAACGAGTAACTAGTAGTGACTACATATTAAGCCTGCGATTCGAAAGAAACGTTCCTCTTATCGACGTCACTGAAAGTAAACCAGCGAGGCCAGAAGAGCTTGCGTGGGAGAGAAACGTGACCACTTTGATAAGGGATCGCGATAATTGTATTCTTACACGTTGTGGACCTCACAGGAAGCCATCAGTATCGTGACCGCCGGGCCAATTATTGTTTGTAACAAGCCAACCACTTTTTCTCCCTTCCACTTTCAATTCAAAAAACCTCGGTTAATTTCTGCCGCGTAAATTCACGTAATTGCAAAGGGTCACCACCGACTTAAAAAACTTTTCGCCTATCTTCATCTCGCATCGCGTAAGCAGGATATTAATTTTCTACTTCAGTGACGTTCATCGTGACAAACAAATTGTACGTTACGATTTGCATATACGTGGGTTATGCGTTTCAAATTTGGGCATTAAGCTTGGATATGCATACAAATATGGGAATTAAACTTTGAATCCTATCGTAGATGAAATTTCATCCCACTCGAATTGTTCTGACTTTCCTAAAAAAAAACAACTTGTTTCGATCGTCGTTATCGAATTACACGTGCGATGTGTCTTTCGGAAACCACGTTGATCGACTTTACAAATTGAAGTCGTTTGAGTAACAATAACTTTTTATAAGATGTACAAGTTTTACGAGTGACCATATATCATATGCATATCCAGCTTAATTGCACAAGATAATATTAATTACCCTGTTTTAAGAATCAGATTGTAAATAAACCGATAAAGAGAGCTGTATCAATGTAGGTTCGATTTAGTACTTTATACAGCACAAAAAAATAAAAGATAAGAAGAAGATAAGTACTAAAAAAGAAAGCAGAAAAAGATTAAAAACTCACCGAGCTCGATCACTGAAGAAATCAACCTTGCTCTTCTTCTTCATAATGACCTGGGGCTGATGAAGGGGGCTAACGCTGGGTTCGCTGGTGGCCGGTGGTGAACTGGAACCAGTGCTGGACGAGAGCGAGCCAGCCCTTCCACGGCCGGATTCGATCAACTGTGCCTCGGTTGGACCGCGACCATTCGTCGAAACGTGATTGCCGTGGCTCGGTGGTCCAGCCGAAACGGCTAAAGTAGGTCTGGTATTCTGACGATTGCGTCGTTTCTTCTTCTTCGCCTCGTTCTCGTCTTGCCTGTTACCAGTAACGTTCCCGGTTCCCGGTGGCATCCAATCGAGATCTTTCTTCAGATGTCCACGTCCGCAACGACAGCCGCACGCTTTAAAGGCCAGATCGTAACCCTTTTTCGTCCAAAGATTCTGATGGCGCTGTCGCTCGGACCAGCTACGGGCGCGTCCGCAACTCTTCAAATACGTAAGCACGGTTTGCTCCCAGGCGTCGAAACACTCGCGATGCATGAACTGACCGATCGGGCAGTTATCGTTGTTGCACATCACCTTGACCGCGTCGTGTAGAGCGTTTAAGCGAATTAAAGCGTCACCCCGGAGGCACTCGCCGGTAGGCGTGCAGCAACGGGTCGTCTGATTCTGTGTTAGCAGGTTGTTCTCCATCGTGTCGTTTATACCACCGCCACCGGCTCCTCCACCGCCGTTCTCCATCAGTACACCAGCGTGGCCGTTCGCGTGACGCCGCGGTGCCATCACTTCCTCCTCACGGATCGATGTCAAACCCGCCCTTACGAACCGGCCCGTCTCTTCCAACTCGTTGTACACCGTTGTGAACCACAAACCGACGCTTCGTATCGTGTTTTCTCGATTCTAGGGAAACTAGGTAAGTGACACTCCGGTCGTAGACAAAATAGCTAATCAGAGGTAAACTTCTGCACGGCTAAGCGTTATACAACTTCGTTTCTTTCACGTTACCCCTCGGTTATTCTATTCTTTCATCTTCACGCATTTCCCGCTTTTCGGTTGCGTCGTCACACGCACATCCATTCAATGAGTGGCTTCTTGATGGTTTGCCAAGTGGCGCGCAGTAAATTGCAGAGACACGCAGCGGATGTATCTGGTACTGAAAGAAAAAAAGGCGGGCACCACAACGAGAAAAATCGCGCCGGTTCGATCGGTGATCAGGGACAGAACGAACACACGCTGGAACTAAGTGTCATTCGCTGATGTTCTTTCCTCTCGACACGGAGAATTTGTGAAAAAGAGAAGTAATGGTCACTCCAAGCACGATTACAAGAAATATCACTGTAAGAAACGAGCGCGACTCGGTTTTGAAAAGAATCTGTCTTTCGGTCGTGGCGTCGCAATGTGTTTCGTGCAACAAAGTCAAGGTCAGCGTGGTTCCGCGACGCCACGTCGCGGTAGTTTCGACAAAGTCTAAGTCTCTCGATGACTGTTCGTACTCGAAACTGCGTATATTGTCGACGAAGGCCTCGGATACTCGGTGTCCAACGATATCGTACGAAAGATGATTCTCTAACCGGCACGGTCGGGCAAATGTGTCGGTTCGCTCTCGTCCGTCGAATGTCAGGGTCACCGGCGCAGAGCGCGCGCAGCGTGGAACGCAATTTTCGATCGAAGTTCCGTGACGCGTTCCCCGGTTCGCTCAAACGAAAGAGGAGACGACGACGACGACGACGACGACGACACAACGGATCCAACAAAACCTACACGAGGCACACCGAGGCTCCGCTTCCTTCTCTTTTCTTTTTCTCTCGTGCCACACGGAGAGTCCACGACGAAAAACACTTGCTCGCACGTAGGGTGCACCAGTCACTGAGCGCCGGCGACGACAGCGTGCCGGCTGCCGTGGCTCGGCGCGCGGGCGAGCGCGAAAGTGAGGCCCCATTGGGTGAAAGCGAAAGCATGGTGGGGGTCACGGCTAGCGCGCCAATCGATGCGCGCCGTTGTCGTCCCTCCGACGGGCGCACGCTACCTCTCTATATTTCTGTCCTTCTCCTACTTATACATCTGTCCTTCTCGCACTCGCAGCCGGCGCTGCAACACGAGCGCGCGTTTTACTTTTCGAAGCCGGCGAGGAGGCCTACGAATATGTAATCCTGGATACGGGTGTACGCGTACGTGCAAGGGGACGTGTTTGCGCCACGAATACTATCGCGAGTCGACGTATCTCTCGAACTTACGCAGAAATCGTAACGAGATAATGCTCTGTAAATTGAAAATTCACTTCTACCGGATCCCGAATCTCGTTTGCGAAGGGAAAGCGGGTTGAACGACTCGGAAGGAAACACCCAGAGACAGAGTTGAATTAACGTAGTCAGAAATGGCGTTCGTGGATCGGCACGAAGGAAACTGAACTCTTGTCTATTTTTTTATGCTTCGATGCTTCGTACTGGCTGATGTCCACGGAAACATCTCAATCTCGTACCCCGTATCACGTGGGAAACCTTTTCGATGTTCGATTATATGCACGATACGTTGTTGAAAATTTTCGTGTGTCTCTCTATCGCTTTGACGTAGTAGTTGGCAGCGTAATACGTAATACAGTGAGTGTACGTGCCCGATTCCACGTCTCTATTTCTAATTAGCAATGACTCAACTCGAGACGTATGGTCGCATGCCAATGATAAGCGGATGTACAATATTTTGCGCGTATTCTAGTTGTCGTAGAAGTACGTCCAAGTATTTACTTGTAGTCCTATATACAATTTCGAACAAGGACACGAAACATTCTAAAAACCGAGCACGAATTCCCTTCGAAGCGTTATATGTCGCGTATTCTTGCGGTCAGTAAATACGCTGCTCTGGTGACAGTGTATACATGCTCGCTACACTCTGTTTTTCCCGAATGTAACTTCTCTCGTGTGTACTCTCGCTTCCAGGGATCACCGGTATGAAACACAACCGTATGCGTTTCACGAGGTGTAAATATTTACGCCGCTGGCCCTTGGATATATTACATCGAAATTCTAGAGAGAACGGTCGCGGTTCTTTTTGCGTCGCGAACTTAACCTCTTCTGTACGCGCCGTATTTTCGCGACGCGAGTTTTTTTTACGCTGTTCGCGCCTTAATATCGTACTCGTTATAAATTTCGATGACACATCGAGCGTAATGTTCGTTCCTGCCGCGATCGCGAATCTCTTTCGAATATACGTGGACGTGAACTCGTGTGTACTGTTCGTGAGAATAAAAATTCGTGGACAACGATCCCGCAATAGGTATGTAAGCAAGCTTAGAGGTTAATTTGACAATCTTTAAATTTAACCAAGGTCGCGGTCGTCCCGTCTTTGTAACATATCTGACATTTAGTTTTATTTTCAGCGTTATTTTCAATGTCGCAGTCGTACCAACTGTTCGAGAAAGAATGCAGTCACACGATGAAATTTATTTGGAATCGAAACGCTATTCTGGACTTGTGACGCGATGACGTGAATACGTAGTCCGCAGCTGGTAAGTAAATACATATATACTTCCATACTTATTGGAACCACTCTAAGATTCAAGATTATTACGTGTAACGAGAGAAATCGCTTGGATGTTCGTAACGAACGTCGAGAGCGCATCAAAGCCATCTTTCGACCAGCACGAAAACAGCATTATGTTTACTTCGTTCTGTCCGCGATCTGAAAATATCGTGAATGCGTTTATTGATAAATAAATCCCAGCCCCCGGTATCTATATCGTTGCCCGCGATTTATTCCGTTGCTTTCTGTCTCACTCTCACGGTGTTTATCGAAATTCTTGACAAGCGAATTGCACAAACAACGCACAGATACATAACAGGCAAAAGTGTTGCGCTCGCTTCTTATCGTATGCGTCCCGCTTATCTACAACGAAGGTCATTAATGGCAGAGATTTCAGTCGTTGGTGGGCGAAATAAGAATTCATCGGTACAAAAATAAACCGTATGAAAAATCCGTGGCGTAAATCGTTGCCCCGCTTCTCTACGTGGTTACCGAACTTTCTGCCCGGTTTCCTTTTATCGACGACGTCGCGGTTCCTACAAAAAAGTATATTGGTCACAGGCGAGAAATAAAGAGAAAAGAAAGAAAGAGGAGAGGCACAGTTATCGAGAATGCCAACGGCTGCGAATTTTTATCACCCATGTGCACGTGTTTGCGTGTGCACGCATATTGCGAGCGATTATCGACACCTACGCACACGTGTCTCCTGGGAAAGATCGCCGCCGCGGTCGAAAGTTCCTGATATTGATATTAACTAGAGATGGATGGCAACGTGATTTCTAGATTCGCGAAATTCGAATCCAGAGCTTCCCGAGGTCTTAATTTGTTTTTTTTTTTCTTTAGATAATGTAAACAGTTGTAGTGACGTGAAATCGTTCCAATTGTGGTAAATCGTAACAATTGAAGGGAGTATAAAATTTAAATACAAACTCGATTGGATCACTATTAGTTAGAAAGGATATGCCACGATATTGTCGTAAATTAGCGGTACAAATTATTATTTACTTAGATTTCTAGAGTTCGAAATTATAAAAGTAGCACAAAGTTTTGCGTAAATAAACGTAACGTTAATACGTAAACGTGATGTTATTACAAAATAATAAATTTGGTAATATATACATCAATCGTTCACATAAATATTATCGAGTGTTGACAAATCATGACCTCGATGCCATCGATGGGATGTAGGAAATTTTGTCGTAATTTTTCGAGCATTCCCACGGGCGTCGACGTCACGTCAAGAGAGGAACACACTCTATCTGGAACACAATAACAAAGAGTCGATTTTGCCCGGCTGTCAGCTCGCGTGTGCTCGTGTGAGCGAAAAGCACGCGGCAGCGAGCTGGCTCCTGGGACACCAGCGAAACGAGATACGTATTAGATTACGTTGCATAATTTTATCGGCGATCGTAAAGCTGTTACGAAACGTGAGACTCCCAATTCTCTAACGACATGAGCCATAAATAACGCGTGTTGATCAAAATAACGTCAAGCAATCCTTAACTGCAGCTCCACGCTACCGTACTCGTATCAATCAACGTTCGGAAGATGCGTAATTTAATTTTTATTAGTCATAGGTTTATCAATAATTTAGCAAAGAATGCAGTACGATTGTTTTCACAAATTACTAATTATCTGCGTAGAGATATACGTGTTACGGATATAATAGCTCATAAAAACGATTACGAAGCCCGTTAGCACGACCTTCGAGGTAAACACAGCAGATACAAAAGATCGTCTCGTTTCTTTACTTCGTTTTTTTTTTCTTTTTTGTCGAAACATTCCATGAGCGTGACGAGGAGGACAGGCCGATGTTTTACGACTATTCTCACATGACGAACACTCAGCCGTGGCATTAAATAAAGCGTAATTCTAAAGCAGGAAGAATTACGACGTCTTCTCTTCTGTGAATCTCGAGAGCATACATAAATATTCACACGATACCAGAGAGGTGAATTCAGTTCGTTTGTGACAATGCATTTCCGCTGTTTAGACGGAAACCGTGTAAATATTGTAGCGCGGTGGTAAGGGGCATAGAATAACGGGGAATCCAGGTCAGTCGGTGGTTGAATTTCGCCATGGCTTTACGCAAACTGCGTAGGGTAAACGGGGGACCATAACCGAGGGGGGTGCCACCCCGGTAACACGAGGTCGAGGCATCCGAAAAAGGATAATCCAGCATCCTCGAGAGGACCCCGCATGAAAAAGTTGTTTTGATCGTTTCGGGTTTCTAGGACGGTGACCGTGAATGAGGCTTTAGCTGGTATACGACTCGTTTGAGGGGGTCTTTCGGATGCAGGGAGAACCAGATGTCACTGAAAGGAACACGGCCTATCCCGTTGGGTTCGCGCGCTCGAGGAGTGCCAGGGTGCGCGATTAAAAAATTCGAACGGCGCGCGTGAAGGGGATAGGAACGGAACTAAGGCAGAGACAATTGGACGGAAGAAAAATTCCTTTTGTTCGAAAACGAACCGGCCCCCCTGGCATTGTGTCGCCTTTCCTTTCTTCCGAGAAAGGAGTAACGAAGATTAATAATTTCCTCGTCGACTCCGGTGCCTTCCTTAACTAGCTTAACGTCGCCGTATAGACGTCTGTTACTCGTTGGCAAAGAAACAGCAATGAAATAGAAACGATATTGTAGGTTTCTGTTTTGCAATTCAGTGCGCTTCGTATCATTCGCTTGAACATTTAAAAAATACCAACAACATTAATTATATATCTAGATTATCGTTAATTAATTTATAGCCATATCGTTTGTTTCTTACAAAACATTACTAGACTTAAAAATATCTATTATCTTATTCGACTATGTCATGTTTCTTTAAGCGCAAAGTAGAATAATCAAGGCAACGGGGCCTCTAAAATGTTTTATAATAGAGGATATGTACATAAAATATTTGTATGAGTAACTGTTCAAATTCTTGCACGAGTCAGCGTACTTATTCATTCCTTGTAAATACGTGTAACGGTACGAGTATAGAAGAGCGCGATGGTGACGAAAGGGTGACTCGCTGGCACAGGCAAAGATTCAAAGTCCCGGGTGCACACATACATACACACGCAGAGAGTTTCATGCGGCGCTAGGTGAACGGGTGGAGGTGGTGGCGGCTGTTCGCGCGGTGGCTGGGGTTTTGAAGGTTGGGGGCACCAGGTTGACCGTGGGGTGCTGGAAAGCGGGGGTGTAGGTCTAGGTTCAGGGGCGGCATTGCCCGGGTGGGCGTGCACTTTCGGTTTCAAGCTGCGCATGCTCGTTGCATACTCGTTCTCTCCCTCTGCAGTCGTAGTCCGTATTCGCTCATAAAGTTTCTAGCCACGTAAAATTCACTACCACCACGTCACGCGTCGCTGCTCGTTGTTCCTGTACGAGGAATGAACGTGTTCTCGATGGAGCCGGCACGGCGCCTCCGTCTGGATCCGTCCTTGTCTTGTCAGAATCGAAAATTATAGAGTGTGGACGAATAAGTTCGAACTACCAACGCATCCTTGCCGATATCTCCACTCTCGAATTTCCTCTGGTTCACCCCGTTTCTCGAACTTGTTACGCACCCTTCGTGCCTTTCCTGCGCCGCTAGCTCGAATAGTAAACGCGCCCCTTTAGGTTCCGCGAATTCAGGCTCGCGATGCTGCCGCGAGAAACTTCTCTTTGGGAGAATGAAATTATTTTTCGCCAGTTTGTCTAAAAATGGACGGCGGTAGTCGATACGTGGCTTACATAATTTTTTCAATACTTAGAATAAGAATAATTTGATCGGAAACAATGGCTTTCCGTACGTTTCTCTTCCATTTGTGATCAACCACGCCCTGTCTGAATAAACGTGGCCAGAGGACGGTTCTCGACCTTGGGCTCCTAAATATCAAGGGTTACGCGATAATTAATTTCATTCCATAATTCAAGTTGGTCCATGCAGACAATTAGTTTGCCGTTAGAAGGCAGTTACAAATGTTCCACGAGATGCCTTGTTGTCTGAGTTTACCGGGAAAATTTCGTTACTCGCGCGAAGATGCAATTTTCAACGCGAGTTTCCACTGTGCTTGATAGAACGCTGCAATTCGTAATCTCATTGACTACCAGAATACGTGTAAAACTATTATTGCATTGGTCGTGTTTTCACCAAGTATACAAATTCTTATGAGTATATTGCAAAGTTTCGTGTAAACTTGAAAATTGCAAAAAATAATAACGTATACACGCGGAAATATACATAAATATTGGTATAAAATATCCAAAATACAGTACTCGTTATAATATTTCATAGGTGAAACAGATAACAGGCATACGTTCAATTTTTCCATTCATGAAAGAACAACAACTCGTCAGAACACGCATCCACTGTAACCGTAGCTTAATGGGCAGACTACGGATGTTCATGCAAATGCATGTTTTTACACAGCACTAGTAGGGAAATGAAACCTTGATAAAAATTTGTCACGCGACACAGAAGATTATAAAAACATGTTTTTTATTTTACATCTTTGCATATGCTTTGCATATTTATGTTAAAGAACCTATTACGTTATTTACTTATGTAACTAATTGATATAATTCATCGGAACTGTGTAAAATGCTAATGCCAATAACATAACGTACATTTCGACTAATTTGAAAAACTTTGAAAATCAGATAACAATTGCAAATTTATACAAAGCGTTTGCAATTTATTATAACCATTACTATAGCCCCAATTATGCCAGAATAATTGCAAAAGTACAGTTAAATATCTATTATTAAATATCGTAGATAGTATTAGATATATTAAATTAATATCAACCATATTGCTCACATATTCTCTATGTTTCTCGTGCCCATATGTTTGCATACTTTTTACGCACAAATATCATATCTTTTTGTATATTTAACACGCATAAACGCTCACGTTCTACTAATGGGTACTAGCGGGTATAACACGATGAATCGTTAGAGAAATACGATGTTCGTGATTTATGAATCCCGCGTGCAAAGAGAACAAGGACCGTACACCATTGTCGTGCGGTGCGCTTCAAGACGAAACCTTTCCACGACACATTCAATTTCTGTTAAACGCGATTCACAATAGCCTGGTAAGCTGCTATTACGCAATTTTGCTCGTCCCAACGGCGCGCTTCTCTCACCGCCTCTTGATTTTTGCGATTACAACTAGCCGCACAAGCGAAGAATGATAACGAAGTTAGCACAGGATTTATCCCGCTATTTTATTTTATCGCGAGAATTTGCTTTTACGTATGAAGACTACGCGGAAAGGTCACTGTGAGTCGTATTTCGTATCTTCTGGGGGAAAATAGGAAAGCCCTTTTAAAATTCAACACATTGTCAACCAATCTCGCATTACCAAAATTGTCTTCTTATTCGGGTTTAGAGCAAGACATGGACAAAAGTATACTTTTCGTGTTTTCCTTCTGGGATCTTCGTACGCTTTTGTAGAATTAAAATGTCGCGGCAACGGTCGTACTTTTTATGAGCGCGTTCTCCGCGAACGAGATATAACAACAACGGATATATCCAGTTTCGTAATTTTTTCGCGGGATTCAATTCCGCGGCCAGTCGTGTAACTATAAACGAGTTCGGTGCAATGAACGGAAATTGATATATTATTCGAGCATGTAGCGGAAACAGGTTTAATTAAGAGGCTTCGATAAACGAGCTGTTCTTGACGATAGCCAATGTTATAGGATCGGCAACAGCGATCAAAGATAAAGTATTTACTCGCTTTGAATAATCTTCGTTCGCGTTACGGCACACTAGCTTATATGAAAACTAAATTTTCCAAATGACGAGTAATTCGATTATCCCATTTGACGTAAGAATTATCAAGTTGTTCCAAAAGTAACTGTTAGAATTTAATCTTAAAGTTAAGATAAATAATCTGTGGAAGACACAATGTTTATGTTGAAATAATATTAGGTGATATTTATTAAACAGAATTACAGAACCGAATGTATTTAAAATACAAAAGTGAGTAATATGGTATAATTAACAAAGTGTGCAGGTGAAGCATTTATGGGTCGTTGACAGTTGGCCAGTTACTCTCAGACGTAGTGACCCATGGTCCCTTAAAAGATTTTGAACCCCACACTCTATACAGTAGTGAGTATGACCTGTGTGAGTGTCCTGTTCGAATGGCTGTGTAGGTGTCTGTATAAGATTAATATCGTTGTATTCCAACAGTAACATAATATAATATCGAAATAGTCTGTATAAAGTAAAATTTGCGACTTATCGATTTACTGACATTATTAGCCGATAAGTTATCACGCAAAAGAGCCATGGAATGTATACAGTTTTTTGAGGTTAGAATTTGTTCATGATAGACTGGACTTATTTCCGTCGCTAGGCAAAGAGCTATTCATAGCGTACCGACATGCAATTGCATAAAGCTAGTGGATACGTTGACCCTAAGTGTTACGTAACTCGCGTCTAGTGGCAGCTATCAGCACAACGATAACACAACGACTCGATACGCCGTGGTCGTTGTGCCGTCGTATATCTATGAGTGCATTTCTGCCTAGATCGTTGTATTATTCGCAATCTACCCATGCTGTTATCTTTCGGTAACGTCCATCGACTTTCGAAACAAGCGTTCCATTCGTATGCCGTTACCGAACGACCGCGACGAGCAGAGAGACTCGCACGTTCTTCCATCGGAAACCTGGTACGTTTCTGCGTGTACGTGAGAACGGTACGAGTAAATGACCTAGGAAGGATATCGATGCTTGCAGTAATATGGGATTGTCTTCGATAAACGAATAGGTACAGTAAATCTGTAAGGAATAAAAAATTCTGAGGCGGGCGTGTGCAGTTGGATTAAAGCCTCAATGTGGGTCACGCGATAAGAATAAGACTGTCAGATAATTTGGACGTATTTGTCGATTATGATATATCAGAAAGATATAACTTTTACGTGGAATGGTCACCGTTAAACGTAGATGATGTTTCATTATGGGGATTCGTCTTCTTTAATCTCCAGGGAGAGATATTTGTAAATGTACAAAGTTGATGATTCCTATTAGGATTTATATTATTATATATTATATTTATAGGATTTATTAGGATTTATATATTTCGTTTACTTCGACAATTCTAGGAAGGAAATTCTGCTACTTAAATTAAAAAGAAAAATCCTTGTTAACTTGGTCATGTCGTGTATAACGTATCTCTTGGTGATCGCGATTCTCGTATTCTGGCGTCTGACAGCGCGTCGTAGGATTACAGAACGTTCAGTCGGATTGTAAAGTTTGCCTGCAGCGAATGGTAGAAACTGTCAGGCGTCGAGCAAAGTTTCCAACAAAGCCAACGACGGTTCGATGGCTTCGGTACGCTCGCCAAGATCGAAACTGGGTTACGTGCGATGCGTTCCCGGCTTCGAAATAAGCGGACAGAGATCCTCGCGACGATCACGCGACAAAGCCACGGTCAACCCGCTTCTGTCGATGCTGCTGTTGCATCTTCCGTACGTGTGCACGTGTTTTATTTGAAAACTGGTCGCACGAAAAGATACGTGTCCAATCTGGATCCTTTTGTGAGCATCTGCAGGCTCACGCGCTGCCGCTATTCAGTCAGCTGAACCGGGATATCTCTGACCGCGAACCTCTTTTCAGGGATCTCCTCGGATAAAATCCGATTCAAACGGGACGACTCACTCTGACTGGTTCGCGGACACGTTTCTAAGGGTGTGTGTGTGTGTGTGTGTTTGAGGTTCGTACTGTTCGAAGAGACACGTGCCTTCGTTAAAAATTTTCCACTGAATTTTTTTTCCTCCTGATCTTTGTTTTACTCAAAGTTAGCGTATATCTTATTCTAACATAATATACAAACGCGCAAATTTATGAAACAAATAAGAACAAATATGCGAAAGAAAGTACGTACTTGTTACGACATTTAGAAGGTGAGATATAAATTCCTACCTAAATTCCATTTGCTCGGACATATTCGTAACGTAAATTTGCATAAACATTCGCAGTCTGGTAATTCAGACAGCTCCGTATCTTACTCGCGATCAAATGGAAGGAATCGCGTGCTTTTCTGCACGGTTCTTGAACGAAATCGCATCCTTTAGCTGTCTGTCGAATAGATTCGCGTGCACGTACGCGCCGGCAGCTATAACCGCGGTGTGTACACGCTAATTGCGCAACGGTGATTCACGGCACACATTTGTTTCGCCAGTCCGAAGAAAACGGTCGCCTTAATTGCTAAGCGAACGGATTTATGCTAACGTCCGTGCACCTTGCCTCGCCGGGTAAATTTAATTACGTTCATATCCAGACACCGTGAGCGAGGGTAATTAAAATATTCGGCCGTAACGCGCGGTCGCTTCTTTGGTAACGAGCCTCTTACGCGGTTAGAGAAAAGTTCAAATCTTCTCTGTTTCTGCCTTTCTTAGTTAAAATATTCTCTCTGATATATTTTTTATCTTTGATAAAAATTGTTTAATTTTCTCTGATGTTTCGATATGCTAGATTCCAAATAATCACGGTAGATTTTTCTCTAACAGAAAGAAAAATCTTCTAGAATTTGCTAGACCTACTTTGCCCGAGGAATACGTATCTTATCGATCTCTAGGATCAATCTGCACACGTTAATTTCAGCGTCAAACACATAAGTTTAGTGTCAATTTACGACACTGGATAGTGTACGTGATCTCGATAAAACTTCGTCAAAGGGTTGCAATTACCGTACGATATAGCGTAGCTCGAAGCCATCGACTCAATTCGACTCGCAAGCCAAAGCCTTGACTCGATCTCCGCTAAATTCGAAAACGTGATCTTCCATCTTATCTAGCGGCACCGATGATTTACGATACGCTCGTATACACAATTCGACCGATAACTGGATAGTCCGAACACCGTGTTCTTCGTGCTACGAGAGACAGACAGACAGACAAACAGAGAGAAAGAGAGAGCCAAGTGTCGGCCGATCACCGATAACATCGGCCATCAAACTGCTTTCTAAGATCTCTCCGTGGGGTCAGAAGTGGGGCCAGCGACGATTTACGACGCTTATTATTGATAGAGCTATTCGACCCTCGGTACGAAGTTTGCGATCTTCTCGCGAGGTGTTATTGTTAGTTATCTCGTCTTTTGTATCGCGTGACACGAACGTGTCGTCGCATAAAAAGTTCCATAGAAGTTTGAAATTTCGAGTTTCCTCTATTAGATTCGATGTAGACCAGCACATTCGGAATAATACGCTCTTTTATGAGGTGTACAGAGACTTTTACGAGCCAGTATATACATTTATCTGCACTTATAGGATTCTCACACATCTGACAATGAGCGTTATTCCGTTGTTACGTACATGTATTATTCGCTGCTTTCTAACAGTGCGATAGCACGCGAAACACAGAATCGCACGTCTATATCTGGTCTTCTAACGGAATTCTGGATAAAAGAGAGTATCATACGTTTCACAGAGCTTGTTGTCTCGGCGATTCGACCAGGTCGATGTTCTAGGAACATTCCTTACAGTGAACCGGCATTACTTTTCTCGAGTGGTTTCCAGACTTACGTAAGCCACGTGTTCGCCGCGACTGATAGACCTCGTTCGCGATAATCGTTCGCTGTGCGAACGAGAAGGTACCATTAAGCCCTAATTAACGCGTCAGACAGGATGGCGGAGAGTTTCTGCGAACAGAAACCGCGGCATTCGAGCTGCGACGAGGAATCGCTGCAATCACTTTCTCTCCCACGTATCGAGCCGCGAGCTTTCGCGATTAGATATCGGGAATCGGCCGACGACCATTTCTAGCTACTAACACCGATTAGATAGGGGCAATAATTGCGGAACAATGACCGACCGTCGGCCGTTACCACCGGCACGTTGCGTCGCCCGCGAGAGAACGTTCGCGAATTCTCGTTCAGAGAATCGATACCAAGTTCGGTCTACCCCGCGCCAAGCATAATTTCCACGCTGCACAAACAGCAATTACGAACGTATACCTGTCTGCTACGTGGCTGCGAACGTGAAATTTACAATCATGACTTTAATACTAGTTACATTTCCCATTTTTTCTCGTCTCCTTCGCGGTACTCTTGTTCCTTGCAACTGTTTGCTTTTCTTTATTATGCGAACTACGATTAACTTGTAACTGACATGGTAATCGTTTAATTACGCGAACGGAAATGTTAAAAATTTTATGAAAAGTGGTACTGTGCGTGGAACAGGATAATCGGCTATTCGTAATTGACTTATTAAATAAAATTCACTTGTATACTTGCCACGGTAAGTTATATATTTTCTTTGCAAACAAGATACATTGGTTTAAACCTTTTTTTATTTCTTCGTTTATTTTCTTCGTACGCGTATTAACGAGAGTAACGAGTGTTGCTTGTCCAGCGGTAATTTCAATTTCACGGAGACTGCCCTGGAAGCTAGAATGAAATACTCTTCTACCCCTTTATAGCACTTAACGCTGTATTCAGCGTAGAATTTACTTTTCGCCAAAGTCGTTTACCATTTAAGTTTCTCGATTAGGGTCGATTCGTAGCAAGCTGTACGCGTCGGTCTATTGAAATTTCTACGGGATACTTTCCCGATATCGACGCATGCTAGAGACGTTGGTTTCGATATGGTAAAGAAATTCCGCTCGTAAACGAAGCTCTACGGCCTATAGAAAGAGGCTGGTTTGTGTACGGAACAGACGGTATTCAGTATCGATCAGGCTTCACGGGGAACGGATTGAAAGGCGAAGCAGACAGGTACACACGGTGTGTCGGCAGAACGCGTACGTAACAGTCGTTACGTTAATGACCAGCCGCAGCAAAGTACGTAACCGTGCTTTCGGCCAATAATGAGTGCTACGTTAGCAAACGAGAGGCCCGGGTCGTCCCGAAGCTAATCAATGTTGCTGCCCGGTGAATCGATTCTTTTTTCCCCCGCCATTCGCGGGGATATGAACCCTCGTAGAAAAATTGATGCGCCTCTAACCCTTCCGACCAATTTCTCACTCGACACACTTAACCAACCGTCGTTCTGGCATCGTTCACCAGCGTTCGAATCGATACCTATGTACATCGTACCTATAGTAGAAAAAAGAATATCCTATATCCTCATCGAGTGTCCTTATTATATAAAAGAAGTTAGAACAATCTATAACTTGTAAGTTGTCATTTTGCTAATATTATTGATAAATTATTAGAGTTAAAGGGTGCAGGTGTATAAGAAAGTATAATTTCGTTTCGACATCGATTGATGGAAACCTTATATTTGGGCGCCGCGCCGGTAAAATTCGAGTGGCTTGTGAACGTTGTGCACGCCGCCGTCACGCTATGGCTTTCTTCCTTCTATGAATTAGTGAAAAGGAAACTCTTCGGAGACAGAGACGATTCCAGGTTGACCGATGGTTTCGTGCTGCTATTCCAGGAACGCGAATACGTCCCGTCATTACGTGGGAACGGCCAGTATGATTTCAACCGAACCAGTAATTTTTGGAAACGAGTATCGTACATGATTCTTTGGGGTTATCGTTCTCCAAGCTTCGCGACCCGATTCTCTTACAATTTTCTTAACGTCTTCACTGCCACGCCAATTTCATATATTATATATGTATATATAATTTTATCGAAACACGGCAACGTTTAATTTTTGCGAGATATTCTATCGTATTTGCGCGCTTCTTCTGTGAAATTCGTCTTATTCCAATCACGCTACAAAAATTTAGTAACGCGGCTTACCACTGGCCACAGTGGTGATCAACGTTAAGAATCCGCGATGCGCGAATGGATACGTGCTCGTTCTTTGCGAGTCGGATGAAAACAGTGACGTCATAACTTACGAAGTTATAGCGCTATTTTCGGTTTATGGCTACCGGCTGCTTCGACGATATCCAAGTTATTACGGCTACCCAGGAATCACGCCCGGAATTGAAAAGAAAGGGAAAATTATTGATAACTCTGCCGTGTTTGACCAGACTTTGTAACTTGTTAAATGAGAAAGACAAATCACGTAATATTTTCGTTCGAATTTTCAATCTATCAGACATAATAATTAGTCAAGACGTAATAAAAATGTTAGTTTAGACGGTAATCTATGTTTGCTTTTTTTTCTTCTTTTTTTCCAATAAAATGAAGGAACAGTCGAGTGCCTTCTATCTCTGCTCAGTACATTTCAATTTTTTTAACATAATATTTATTTATAGCGTATACACAATTGCTGCCTCTCATTGCGTCATGGGCGAATTATGTTTAATTAAATCGTAAATATTATTCAAGAGTTAGAAGCGCTTGTGTTCGTTGAGACAAGAGCGAGATTGAGACACGAAACTTCGAGAACTGCGAAGTTGAAGCGAACGATCGTGACGTGAACGGCGAATCGTCGAATGACGCGTGCACACGCGGCTTCCTTCGAAATTCTTGCCAAAAATTACACGAATACGTTACGGTTACTCGTGTATTTTTACGCGCGCCGTAAAGGCCCGTTATAAATTTTCTGAAACAGAAGGCAGCGACAGACGACGTAACCGTGTTTCTTCTCGTTTCCATGAAAAGGAAGAGGAAGGCGAGAAAAAAAATAAGGAGAACAAAGATCATCGGCGCAACGTGTGCTGTTCCAGCTACGCTCGTTAAATCGCGCGGCGATTTTTCAATCGCACGCGTATCGTTCGAACGACTTCTCGGTGCCGCGTAGATAAAGGAAACGCCAACATTTACGAGCTCGTAAAAAGCGCGCGCGTTTCGTATTGCCAATGTAGAGAAGGAAAAAGAGAGAAAGACAGAACTCGCGGTAGGGTTCCCTCGTTGAGGAACTTTGTCGTTTACTCGCCCGTGCGCACGCGCACTATGGTTCGCACGGAAACCGAGCTCACTAGACCATTGACGCCGGCCACCAGGTTTGTTTTGGATTTTAAAACTAGGCCGATGGGTCGTTGCCCTCCGACAAATCCTTTCTGCCTTCGTCCCCTTCTTTTCCTCGGCCCCTCTATTTCTTTTCTTAGGCTAGCTTACCGCGAACACATGCTACCTACTGTAGCGTCGATTAGTTATGCTACACAGCATCTATAGCTCTACCAATGGCACCAATTTGTGCACCAATACTGGCAAACGTGTTCACACGCAATCTCGCATTTGATTGATTTCGTTGCTGTGATTTATCTATTACACCTGTTTGCGTTAACGTTGTTGCAACAAATAATCGTATATATCGATAATAACAAGGATTTCTTATTTCGATTTCGTATTGGCAATAAAGTTAAGTATAAAAACGTTTGAATAATTATCAGGTGCACTTGTAAGAAAGCAGATGCTATTCCAGGTTAAGTAACGATCATCGAAATTGATAGAATATACTCGAACAGTCTGGCTGTTTTTCGCGATCGTTCGTACCCTCGTGATGTTCGAGTCTCCGATTGTTCTATAATCGTCGAAACGTCAATACCATCGAAAACTATAGGATGATCAGTTGTAGATCGTAAACAAAATCTCCAATGATATAATCCGAATCATACGATTACAGCAGAATGGGCTAGACGCTATTATAATGCCAGATGGATCAATATTTATCCTCGGGAGAGTTTATCGATAGACTACACTTTCAACAAAGATTCGACTGTTAAATGTAAACAGTGATTCAGAAATCGGCGTAGAATTTATTTATGAATGGTAATAGGATTTCATTGTTTGTAGGAGAAGAGAACTAGAGCCGGAGGTAGTCTGATTATGTAAATTACCCGACATTCATTGGACCGTATTGTTAAATATCGTTGGAAATGTAGTTTCAAAAAGGTTCGATCGATGAATCGGAACGCGTGTCGCCGATTTAACGAAACAATTTTGGCCGATTCGAGGGTGCTGGTCTTGCGTTTTTGTTGTTCCAACAAAAGGCGACTATGGGCCCCCCCAATGTGGGGCGATCAGGCCTGTGCTATCTCAGCTATAGGCTGATTTACCTCCACGCGTGACACGCATTGACATACATCGCTTAAGGCTGACATTTATAAACAGCGTGCCGTGAAGACGTACACAGAAGTCTCCATTCAACTTTCGTTTGATTACGCGGAACCCAACTTATCACAGAACCAGCTTGCGAAATAGAATGCGTTCGTTTCTCGCGAACGTGTCGTAAAAATAAAGAAAAAGCTACGTTTAACGCGAGTAAGCAGTTAGAAATCTCCTCGGAGGTTTTGCTCTTGGTCTTGCTTGTTTAATATTTGGTGAAATAAATCTTTCATCCCCTACTGAAATGAAACTTTTCGTTCGAGGGCTGTTTTCACTTGTAAATGTGAATTAGAGTATCGAAAAAACGATACGGTCGTGCCGAAAAGCATAAAGTGTTGGGTTTCGTAACATTTTATTATTTTTCGTTGTAACAAAGCATAATATTCAATTTTGCTGCGTAGTTGTTACAGTACATCGTCGTCTCAATAAACAGTGAAATGGTTAAGATCTGCAACTACAAATTATCGATGTTCCTTATTAATTTTTCCCTTTCACGACGTTTGAATGAATTCGAAGCTCGATACGGTTGATCAAGAATAATTATGTCGTTACGTGGTAAAAATATAAAATTCTTTTTATTTATTTGGAAGAATTTTGCAATCAATTCTCATTGAGAATTATAAGTAAATTATTCTGGCATGGTACTATAACTTGGATAATAAGTGTTTATCGTATGTTTGATTCTAGTTGAATCTAATGTTTAAATCTAGAGGGTAATGTCTTTTTAGCCTGCGGATCTGATCCCTCGTGTCAAGTAATTGAGTAACTAGTGGGTTTTGATGGTTGTTAACTCTTATGTTATATCTATTACTGAATTTGGATATTTTTTCTTTAACTGTGGGTATCCTAAGGTCGCGATGTATTGTTTCGTTGTTAACAAACTAAGGTGTATCTGTTAAGGATCTTAGAATTTTTATGTTGGAATTACTTGCTGTTCCCCATAGTTGGATCCCATAGGTCAAAACAGGTTTTAGTATGGTCTTATGTAGCATTATTTTACTCTGCACGTTTAAGTTGGAACGTCTGCCAATGAACCAGTAGAATTTTTTTAATTTTGATTTGCGTTGTTTGGATTTATCAACGATGTGTCGTTTGCGTGTCATTCTTCTGTCCAGAATTATGCCCAGATATCTGACTGTATCTTTGTTTGGAATTGGAATATTATTTATGGTCACCTGTGGGCAGGTGAATAAAATATAAAATAGGATAGGAAATATCGATACACAAAATCTATTTGGACGACCATGCACGGTACACCGTTCTGTCATAAATTACACAGGATAGGCAACAATTATCGCAGTGGCCCCGATCAATTATCGCCTGACGTCGCGTCAGGTACGTCGCGTTCTCACGATGCGAACACAACTCTTAGAAAGAAAGTACCGTTTACCCTATAACCTCATTCTTGTACTTATAATCCGATTTTCGAATCGTCGCGTTGCGTCGGTATTTTTTATCCGCTCATAAACGATCCAGTTTTATCCGTAATAATACCACCACGGAAGTTGTTCCTAGAAATATTCGTTTACATCGACCGAAACTTCGCTATCACTGTCGTTCGCCTCTTTTATCGAGCTGACTCCTCCAACCAACGAGTGCGTCCGGCTGTTGGGACCGTTTTCTGAGAAACTTTACGATCACGACAAGCTGCTAACGACTCTCGTTTCATGGTCTCGAATCGTTTTATATGGAAACATCTGCCGACTTGAACGACAGTGTTTGGTACAACCTCGAAAAATTGTTAACGAGGAAGGCGGGTGATGGGTGACCAAAATGTATCTCCTTCGATTCACAGATATTATTTCCAACTCTTATCAAACTGTTTGATCTTATATATCTTTGTAAACATCTGATCGTATAGACAGCATGTTGATAGACAAGACACGATCAAAGTGCGAAACGCGACACAACCGAGTAACGCAAACATACTTCGAAGCTTCATCTGGCGAACATTGAAAGATAGAATCATTATCACGTTCAGGCTGAAACTTTAAATAATTCAGAATCAGTCGATACTCTGCTGATCATCCTATATATTAAAGATTCTATCGGCACTACGACTTCGGCAAATACATTCTCTTTATATAAACTATTCCTGCAAACGTTGCAGACATTTGATCGACAGTTTCGAAGCATAAAACCAGAAACCTCGTAACAGTCGGCTATTCTAGTTGTCGTAGATTTTGTCGACGCGTATTTTCTTTGTCCCCCGAAGACGAGTGTACCTTTTTACACCACTGGACAACGTTTCAAGCTCTCGTGTACTCTCAGACGGGACGGTAAAAGCACGCTAATCGCATTAGCGACTACGGTGTATGCAGCGTCGTCATCGGCCTTGAAAAACGTTCTGTAGGGTGCTCCAGAGAAAAGACTCGCCGTCTCCTCGAGTTGCAGAGACAAACGTGAAACGCTTAGTGGGACTTTGGCGGTTGGCGCGCCTTCTTTCGTGCAGGCCCTTCTTCGTGGTCCCTTTTTTCAGTATTGACGTCATCGTATGTGGAATGTAAATAACGGTCGGCCCACCTACCAGGCCCTCTCGACGTCTCTTGTGTTTTAATGTGGCAAAGGGTGCGACAGATGCGACTGCGCGCGACAAACGCACGCTGGTCCCATCCGCGTCCTCCTTCGACCACGTGCTTTTTCTTCCAGACATTGTTCGATATCTTCGAGCGTACTGCCTTTGTCCACCAGCCAAGTTCCTGGAGATTCTCTCCTTAGTTTGCTTTTTATTTTGGTCCTTGTTGTTTCGGGGGGATAGCCGGTGAAAACCGTCATTTTTAACTCATGCGAGACCAGTGACTCAGACGTTGAGTCACTGAATATATCGTTTCAGCGAACAAAAATCCTGTGGTTGACCCGCGCAGAGAGGGTCTTGCGCTTTACTCGTAAAACTTCGTTTACTTTATCGCGAGAAACTTGTTACTATTATGCAAAGATGTTGATATAATCGATAAGTTGAGGTTTAGTACTTGTAGGATTTTGTCAATGATATCACTGGAATCGTGCGGGAGGTCCAGAACGGCCAATTTATTAAAATACAAATTACGATCGTACAAAGCACTCGGCCGTTAAGAAAATCTTCCGGATTTCGAAATACACAAGTCTGGAATGTTTCAAGTAAAGTAACTAGCGCCGTCAAGCTGCGGCTTTTACGATCGAAATTTTAAGGGTCTGATTAGTAAGTCTCGAAGAGTTAAGAACCATCCTGGCGGACCAATTAACTCGAATTAAGGGTACTAATTAATCGAGAACTCGTACGGTCGAAAAGAAACTGGTAGTCGTCGGCATCAATGAATCATAAGAAAGAAAAATTTCAGCGGCGCGGTAATTAACAACGAGTCGGTTTTAATCGATCGGTAGGATTATTCTCGTTGGTACACGAGAGCTACCGGTTTCGGAGATCGCGATCTAGTGCCGTTTTAATCGCAGACGGGCTCCAGCCGGGCGCAGAATCCAGTTCAAGCACCATGAAAACCAGTCATTGACGTTGAATGGAAGCCAAGATCTAGTCTCATCGCTCAAACTCGATCCCAGTAGATGCGTTCCTCCGACGCGCTTTACTCTGGTACAACCAAACGAAAAAAGAAATCCGGAACGTTAGACCCGCTTCTACCGTTAGGCAATGTTCAGTTCTCCACTTTGCGACCAAAACGAGTGTGACTCCTGTTTTAAAGCCTTCCTTACCTGCATCCTAATGAATAACCACTCCTTCTATCGCCTTTTTCGTATCCCGATGTAGATGAGAACTCTCCGCGCCTTATCTCCGAGTCTGACAATCGATCTAACGCGTGCGCGTCTAAACTGTTTTCTTCGATTTTCGTTACAGTGACTGGCGAAAGTGTTCCAACACTCGTAGACAGTTTTTATTTTATTTTTCTTTTATATTAGATATTAGATATTAGGTGCGTTATACATTTGAAACCATTTTGAAATTTTATTAGTTATGAGACTCGATTATTATGTCGTTCATTGCGTCGGTAACCGAGTCTCGTAACGTAGCTAATAGAATGTACTTTTATGTAAAGCAAATGTACTTATGTAATGAAACTGAGAGATCAACATAAAGTGGAGTTGATCGGTTTGGTTTGTGAGAATATTTTACCTTCTGTCGTCCAATGGTTAATCCCGATACAGATTAATCCCCTTATTCTACTTTTCCTCTGTCTTCAAATTAATGAAACGATGATCCAACGTTTTCTTTCGAGAGGTACATAGATTATTGGGTAAATCGATGAGGGTAACAAAGACGGCTTAATCGAGAGCGACTGGACGTGGGAGAAAGCGGGTGAAAAGAAGGCTGGTCGATCGAAATGTCGGCGTGACTAACGATCCACATGAAGTGTGGGTCATCGAATAGAGCAGTCCCGCGTAAGAAAGGACAGGATCCATTCATACATCCCAAATTCGGTGAATCTTGGCTGTGCGATCGCATCTCGGCATTTCCTTGTACGGAACGGAAGATTGCGTAACGTAACGAAAGCGGGATCGTGTGTTGCGCGAACGTGGATCGACGAACGTGTCGCTGAAGAGACAGAGAGGGAGCGAAGGGGATCACGAAAACGCCGTTTCGAGTATATCGAACGATCGCGCATTTTTTTTCTCTCCTCTCTTTTATGGTCTCCGCTCTGGCAGTTCGCCGGTGGAATAAAACGGCGGGGCCATTACCGTAGCTCCAGGTACATGGATTTCGGATCGTTTCGTACACGGACGTAGGAAATGAATCGCTTCGAAGCTGCTCGTAAATCGAATTTCGAAAGCGTCCACCGACACTCTGCTCCGTATTCTGAGGGAAAATTAAATTTCCATAGACTTCGTTGTTCAAATACCTTTGTTTCGTTAATATCGCGTATCTCTTGTATGTCTCGTAATATCTTGTATGTCTTTTACGTAGGAATACATAGATGTACAATGTATGTATGCGACAGCAATTGGAGCGCGCGTTATGAAGTAAAAAATTAATTAAAAAAAATCATGGGCTGGAAACGTTGTAATAATTCGCATCAAATACGTATAGTCGATTAAAACAAGGCTATATACTCGAATCTGAATTTTGTACGTAGAATTTTACGATATAGGAAACTAGGAAACTATAATACAAATGTAAAAAAGGTAAAAGAAGCGGCATCGTTCCCCGTCGCTAAGAATTTCATCAGCCACATGCGACGAAGCTCGTCGCAACAGTAAGAAAAGCTCCGCGCCTGGCCGTCGCACAGGCGATACTCGAAAAAAGCGATCCGCTTTCGTGAGAAGAGTATCTTCGCGCCACATGCTGTAACGAAACGAATTCCAGCCTGTCATGCACAGGTCCGCGTTCGTCCGTCGAAATCATTTTCATTGAATCCCACTAGACGCTGTACGATCGTTATGGCGAATTAAGAGACATTAAACAGATGCGTTATTACTGGAATCCCGCGATATTATCTTAATTACATAATGATTAACGACCCAACACGAAACGATGATTTTCGTTTCGCCTGCCACGAGAAACGAGCAACGTATTATATGCTTTCGCATCATTTATTACGTCCGATGGTAGTCGGTATTACGATTTACGATTATTATCGCGAACGAGCTTTTCGACCCGATGCAAAAATACAAAGGAGGTACTGTATGCGCGAGTTATTTATAGCGCCAGCCTCGACGAGAAAGCGGATTTTTAAATATCTAATTCAGTCGGTTATGTTAAACAAGATATACGATTACCCACCTACACTGGCTCGCGAAAGTACTCCGACATCGCATAAAAATTATATAAAATATTTGAAACTAACCCGAAAATGTATACAGGAAGTTTAAAAGTGCAAGATTGCACAGAATGCGCGTAATATTTTTTTTTATTTAATTCGTACTTTACAATTTGTCCAGCTGGACATTCGGTAAATTTTTCTAGCTTAATTGCTAAATAACACGTGGATGGCTACTCCCAGCGGGACCCACATCTTCGAGTGCACGTAATATGAAAAAATATATAAATATCCAAGCTATGGTGCTCCCAATAATATTATACTCGTTGGATAAATTAATTTTTCGGCCGGCTTCCGTTTTCCCAAGTATATCCTCGAAGATACGAATCTGCGTTAATATCCGCGATTAACGGTGCTAATAAAATTTCAAAATGTTTCCCATAGCACGCATGGTATGTATATTCGTAAAAGATGTCTACAAGCGTTGGATTTTCGCGAGCCTGTGTAGACGTTCCCCTCGATTATCTCGAGAGCGTTACGTTGCGAAGGGCGGTTCGGGGCGGAACCGATATAAAATATTTTCTTTGCCGCGGCGATTGTTCGTCGAAGCGTAATCCAAAGTCGCGATAAACCACGTTTCTCTGTGTTCCTCCCGCAGCATTCGCGTTATCGATCGCGTAGAAAGAGGACACAATCGTCAGCTATGATCTACTACGGTCCCGGACGATTTTCCTTTTTCCCCAACAAAATACATGCGTATTCGTATACGTATACGTTTTCCCCGATACGCACGACAAACACTGTAATTTCTTCCGAGCACGTTCTTATCGTAGCACCGTGTCGCGCAATGCCGGACGTGACGTCATACCGACTCGAACATTCTGTCAGTCACGATTAGGAAGCCCTTGTTGAAGCTATCGACCTTCGTCGACGACGTTCGAGATCCCGTTCCATCGAAACCCCGACATCTCGTAACCTTTTATTGGAGTGGTGGGGAAGTAACGTCGGCTTTCCATCGTACTAAGAAAAACAATTTCAAATGGCTCGTACGTTACAGTTCGCGATAAAATCATTTTATTAGAAATACGTTCTGCGTTTGTGAAACACTTGTCCCTCGTATAATCTTCAAGATCGGTGTAAAACGGTGTAATTTCAACAATTGGACGTGAAACGCGAAAAAGTCTGTATTTGATCAATTGCGTTAGGAATTCGTACTACGAGTTCCAGTGAATTTAAAGTAATTTCAATTATATAAATGTTATGGGTTTATAACAGGAGTAAACGCAGTTTACTTGAAGCTTTTCTTTGTTCTGCTTTCTAACGTTCAGCACCATCGGACTATCGCTATTTCAGGTCATAGGAAATGTGGCCTATCGTGTTCTTCTCTTATAGTCCTCGTATATAGACTCGATCGTTGTGCTCCAAGAAGGACAGCCATTTTCATTTCCGGAGGGGCACGAGCTGGCTTGGAAGTTACGCCACTGGGGCGCAACTCGCTTGAACGCATGCTCTTTTTTACATCCTCCACCTCTTTTATTTGAATCCCTTCCACGTGCTAGCATAGCCTGTCCCCTTCCATTGTGCGCTGTAGCTTGTTTCGACTATGCCAGCCTCTCTCCACGTCATTCTCTTTCCTTCTTTCCTCTCTACCTTTTCTTTTTTCGTCCTACCATGCTTCGCTCCTCTTTTCTCCCTTTTAGTATATACATACCTCTGGCTTGCACTGCAGCGGACTGCATCATCCAGAGACGCAGTATATACGAGTTTGACCTTCGCTTTGTCCTCCCTGCCGTGACCGCACCCACACAGTAGAAGGCCGATTATAAAGGCCGCTCGATACTCGATACACGACGCCCTTCGTTCCACGCTGCTCTCGATACGTCGAAACTACGTCGATTCGATTCAAAAACCCTTTAACACTCAGATTCCCAAATGAGAATTGCTTCGTCAACTCCAAAGCATTTCTTTCTTTTAGTCTTTTTCGGTAGAATACGTTTCTCTATTATTAACCGACTTCGGGTCGAAGAAAAGACAGAGTAATTTTTACCAACGTAGTAGGCCTCTAAAATCCATACGTCGTTGAAAGTTTCTTAGTTAAAGAGTCTCGGTCCGTTGAAAAGGTTGGGACGTAAAATTCGACAACTGCGGTCGAATTAAATAATTGCATCGGTGCATCGCATGCGCTAACGAGGGTGAACACGTCGACCAGCTCCCAACATTTCTTTGATGTCGCGTTATCTCGCTTCGAGAAGCAGCGTCTCGCGTTCGAAAGCGTTAACAACGTCGGATCTGAGCTTCGTTCGATCGTCGATTATCATCGTCACCGTTCCCTCGACGAACGTGTCAGGAACGGAACGTAGTTCGAAGAAATTCAATTCGATCGTGCAGCGTGACGTTTGGTTGAAAGGGCGACTCAATCGCGAAGAACGCTCGTCAAGAGGGAAGCTTTGAATCTATCGAGCACTCGAAGCTACGAACGTCGTCCGCGTGAGTGCAGTTAAATGTGACTCGAAGCATTGCTCAAGGTCGCTCCGAGGAGGTATGCAACGTTAATGGCGTCTAGAGCAAACTCGTTCCGTGGAGAGTAATGGCTTTGACCAGGCAGCCTTAATATGCAGACTTCGATTGAAAGATGGTTACGAGAGCCTATAATTCCTGGTGTACCAAACGCAGCAGTCTTTTTACCACCGTGGCTCGTGCATTTAATTAAATCGTTCGACCATCGTGGATGTCCGTGTCTGTGTTTTACATCGTTTTCAGCTTCAACGTTTTAATTCCAACGTTGTCCGATTAATTTCTTCGATTATTTTCCGGTAGTTTCGATCTTGACTCTTAAACGCACGATCTTTTCGACTCTTGCGTAATTTCTCAATTTTCAATTCTTTTTTTTTTTTTTTGCTCTTCTTACGTTACTAACGTGTGATACGGTTTCTCTAGTAACATTCTTTTCGCCTATAAATAGAAAGTCCTCCAGTTACTAATTTGCTTATCTTCGAGTAGAAAACAAATTCGTTCTGATAAAACGACGAGTCGAAGGCGCCGCGGCGAAGAAAATAAACGAGCTTCTGGAACATTCGTCATTTTGATCGGTGATCGTCAAAGGGGTGACAACGTTTGTTTTCTTTGCGCCGATATCAACGTATTCATGTACATTTTTTTCGTGTATTCGTTTATAAATGCTTTAAGTATTCGACGTATCGACGATAAACTCGAGTAGGCAATACAAGGAGAAATTAGATTAGTGCTCGCAGATGAGTTACGAGAATCGTCGATTGTTTCGCATAGTACTAACAATGACGTGTCGTATTTGCTATTTTCCTTTCATGGAACGATAGTAAGTTTCCTATTGTATTTATATTTATTACTATGACTCGAATCTTAGTATCCTTTAGTAAGCCACTAGGAAGAATAACGAGGCAGAATAATTATACAGATACGAATATTATGTCCGAGAGTAAGAAATTCTCGAAGCTACTGTCAAATAAATATACAATTCGAGAATATTCCCCACGGTAACTATCGTGTAAGATTCTCAAATTGAAACCTACATTTACATACAGCTATGTAACATCGCGTAGACACGCGAAACACCGTGACAAATGTTGCAACGATACTCGGAAAACGAATTTAGAAGAAGAAAAGAAACTGGCGCCTGTGAATCACTCTCGCATACTGAATGACTAAAATGACTCTAAATCCGGAATGGGTGTGTCCGTGTGAAACAGCAACGAAAGAGAGATAGTTAAGTCTTCCGTTCCTTTTTTCTCCCCAGAGAGTACACTGTCTCGTGAAAATACGTATATATTTGAATACTTAAAATATTCCAAAATTTCATTGAAATTATAATCAGAACGAGCGACACGATTATATCGAAGAAATCTCAAACCAGCACACGCGCAACGTGTTTATTTATATTTTTCAGTTCTTACGGATGAGTTTAAATACTTTCGTGAGCCACTGCGTGATCGTGATTCACGAGCTGACTAAAAGTGGCGCAGAAGAACGAATTCGCGTAACGCGTGTGGTATCCCTCCGTGTGTTCCCCTTTCGAAATGTACGTAAGCAAGCGCTTACGCGGAATCGAAGAAATTCCAGACTGGAACATGGCGCGTTACGCGTTCCACGACCACGTCATTAATAACCGATGTCGAGGGAACAAAGGTCAATCGAGTCAGCGATCATAGAAATAGACGGGATGATTTACACGTCGCGTGAATCTAACGGCGATCCGCGAGCGGAAAAGTTGCTCGACGCGTGAGCAACGTGAACGGTAACTTGCTGTTAAGTTGTAACTAATTGTAACTGTAATTATAGACTAGAAGTGGTATACTTATAATGCGAATGAAAAGTAGTACAATCCAGAAACAAAGAGAAAATTCAAAAGTGTCTGGATTAACTGATCAAAAATATCGATATTGTCGTTCGCGTGAAATTTTGTTGTCAAACTTTCGAGTATATTATTTTTCTATCGTTCTATGTCGATCAGAAAGTAATCGCACAGGTGATCAAATTTTAGTTACACAAGTAACCCCATAAAGTATGGCGGGCGGGAAATCGTTTAAAGCGGCGTAAATAAAATTAACGACCATCTACCAATCAAATTTTCGTTCTCAGATAATAGATATCGCGCCGACTGGGTTTCCTTCTCCAGAAAGATACGAAAAGGGTCTCGATTCGACGTCACGCACGGGAAACAAAAGGAGGAGAGGCTCCAGGATCCGGTCTCTCTGATTAACATTCACTCGGTAGCATGGCGATGTTAATTATCTTGGTTATACGTTATAACTGATTTTAGCGACTACCGCCGAAAAGTGCAGGGCCGCGTGCAGCCGAGCGTGTTTCAGAGAGTATACATCGGCTTGTGTAAATTAACTGCCGTTACAATGGCCAACAGACGTGTCCCTGTCCGTTCTTTCCGCTTTTCTCCCTTCGTTTAATCGAACAGAGCATAGAGAACGTCGGCTCGCGTGATCGGCAGACGCGAAACATGCAAATTCAGGGGATTCACGTTCGATTGGAAACGAAGAGGTTAAAAGTGCATCGATGTTTGCAAGATCCGGCGGAAAACATCAGGATTTCACGGTCCGATCGTTCGGGAAACGCCGAAACAACGAACGAACGAACTCTGATGGTTTATCGATGTTAGGTTAGCACGGTGCAGTGATA
Organism: Bombus huntii; assembly: GCF_024542735.1. Lineage (NCBI taxonomy): Eukaryota > Metazoa > Arthropoda > Insecta > Hymenoptera > Apidae > Bombus > Bombus huntii. Next base: position 12,661,947 of record NC_066247.1, on the reverse strand, counting down.
CGATGATGCGATCGGAGAGAAAAATGGTTGGGGAATGATGATTCTCGAAGCTTCGTGAAACTTATCTTGCGCCACGTTGAGAACGGATGTCTCGTTTCTTCACGATGAGCTCCATAATTCCGATAATCCAAGGATCACTGGTTCCATGGAACTTACTCACTTTGATCGTTCCATTAGTCGCAAATCGCTAGATCTCGCAGATATCGCGACGTAATTGGTAGATTACGGCTACGAAGCAAATAAAAAAGATTTTACCTAAAGAATGGAAAAAAGAATTGCGATTGGATAGCTTAACAGGCGGCAAAAAATGTATCACAAAAGTAAAGGTGGGATGTATACATAGCTGCAAAATTAAGAGGAAATGGGACAACTTTATCAAAGTTCGGGTATGAACGGGAATCTCTTAGCAATGCGTTAAAGGAAGGACAGAAATTGGGCGTGCATAGTGAAACGACGATTGGAAGGGATTTAGGAAAAACACAAAAGCATGACGACGAAGCTGTAGAAACGCTCAATAAGGGAGGGGTTAATGCGCAGTTGTTTGATGTTGCTGACAGAAGTTCAAATCACAGTTTACATAACAAACATTAATCATATCTATTTTTTTCAACTGAATTTTTATCCCGAACGTGTGGGTATTGGTAACGGCGTCGCGTCGATAGTTTTACCAACTGGACACCCGTGTATTTTTCTCTTTTTATTGCAGCACCGTATTTTTTCCTTCAGCCAAACCGACGATAGCCGATTATCACGAAATCTCCGATAAACGCGATGGATTCTGTTCACAACGGCTCGTTTCACAGGTTACTGCGTGAAACACGATTTTCGCGAGAATGCAGAAAATTGCAAGGCGTCGCGGATACCGAGGTAGCTGAGCGAATCGCAGATGGCTGCCGGAGACCCACTGGCCCAGTTCCGCCCAGTTCGCTTCATCCCCTTGCATCGCTGCACCCTGCTGCATCTTGCGTGACGTCATTGCCCACCCTCGACCCTCCGTCACTGCAGAGGCTACCCCTTCTGCAGTGCTACCACCTCCACCCTCAATCCCTCTCGCCTCTCGAGCTCGTTGCTCGAGTCTGCTCGGCTCTATTCGGATCCGCGCCCCTCTCTATTCTTCCTCTTCGTTCCTTTCGCTGGAAAAACGCACTCTTTTGAATCAATGTTTTCGCCGATCGATTTTATTTCATTTGAATTACGTTATCTGCGCCGTCGTGTTACGATTTCTCAATCTTCCGTCGCATTTATGGCGATGCCGAAGCCAGGATGCTTGCGTTTTTAACTCATCGCCGACAGGAGACGTTGTAAGGCTCAATTCTACCAAGTATAATGGAAAATATATTGATTGTCAGAAACGCTGCGACTTTTTCTGGCGCGTGTACAGAGTATAAAACAGTATGCGATAGAATAGCTGGTTTTAATTTCTCGATTTTCAATATTTTTTGCCGCACTCTCTAAAATCGCAAAACTTCCAAAACTCACGCAAATGGTTTTCGCAAAGGGTTTCCTTCGTACGATTATTTAATTCTAATCGTTTCCACAGTATGGTAATTTAGGTGTTAGGGTAAAAAAGGTGATGATAAAACGTGTTTGCCTCTGTAGCTCGGGATCGTCCTAATGTACATACATATATAGCAATAAGGACGTAACTGCGCAACTACGATACGTGCAGCTGGCGCGGAAGCGAGTATTTGAGTTGTGATAATGCGCGCGCGCCGTGATAAGAGCAACGACGAAGGTTCGACGAAGTATCGCACGGAGGCGCCACCGAACAGGAATCCATCACGGTCCTGTGGTAGTAGTTCGTAGCCGTTTCGCGATCAGCACAAAACAGAAATCGCGTTCTAGCAGTCAGCTCGATTTCACGCTACCTTTGATCGAACCTTTTCCAGGGGTCGAGTCAGCTTGTTTTAATAAAATGTAGATCATTGGGCCGCTCATTGTGATTTAAGTCGCTTCCCTGAGGGAAATTATACCGTCAACGATATTTCAAGCGCACGACCTTTCCGCCATCGTTATTTATACGTTCCCTAGTCAGCCACTTGGGACTTGCCCGGTTCCTCCCACGGTAACTCAAACAGCGTCCCGATCGACGTCCCTCGAAAACCGTTTCCCCATTAACTGCACGCCCGTGATTCCCACACGGTTCACGACTCGTGAATAAGTTCCTCTAATGTACTCTAAAATTTCCATGCTAGAGCTAATCAAACACCGTTAGGAATTAGCCGGAATACGCGTTTACGGCGCGAGGTTTCAGGAACGTCTGACTGTATTCTTCTATTTGATCGATATGCTAGCTAACAGGGAAAAAAGAAAAAATAACAGAGATTCGCTGTCTTTTTAGCTTTCTGCTGCGATCGTTAACTTGCCACGTTCCAAATCGCGCGAAACAGCTTTAACGTCGCAGCCTGACTAATTTTCTAGCTGTCGAATACTCCCAATAGTATTCTCTGCGCTTAACCGGTTGAAAAATCGCAAACGTCGCGAGAAGCTGGTTCCTCCGACTATCCTCGTTCTCGCTATTATTTTTCGAGATCCACGCGCTCGGCTTACCTACGTGTTTCAACCGGACCCGATATATACGCGTGCATTCGTGCACACGGAGCAAAATACACGAAGGGAGAAAGATAGCAGAGGGACGCGTTACACCAACGTTGCTCCTAATGAAACTGACAGGCTACGAGCCCGATATAGAGAGGCGAGTACTGCGTGCAAGGGAGGTGATTTACGATGGGACGCGTGTGTTTTAAGCTGGTTGCATACGGGAGAGCGGAATGTGCGCTTTTTATGGCCAGAAAAGAATAGGCCAAGTATAAAGGCATCGCGCAAGACCCATTGAAATTCAGCGGGCCTTTATGCGTTGCACGCCACTGGTCGAGTTCGTGGACTAGCTGGTTGCCTGCTACCGGTTCCTCGTACCACGCGGCCCTTTCGTGGGACTATCGGGGCCCATTGCGCATCACCGTAACCATAGTCCAACCAGGGGAAACCGGTACGCAACCTGGTACGAGGTAGATATACACGCGTGTGCATCGGTGCAAGCATGTGGACAGGTCGAAGTGCAGCCCCCGGCTGCACCGGAGCAAGCACTGTGAATACGAACAGGAACCCATTCCCAGGATGCCTCTTTGGATCGTTTGATTTAAAGTTTCGCGTGCCTCCAGGTGGAATTCCGTCACTTTTCGCTAACGGGGTTGAAATGTTTTTAGATGGAATTATTCTAAGATGAATTTGCCTTCGAGATGCGGTAGATTAGGTTCTGGACTAGTCGGCTCGGTGTCTAGAAAGTTTCTGACGTTTTGACAAGTTTATAAGGAAAAGGAAAATACCTCGCGATATACTCCTGCGTTCTCTGGTATTAGGAAACTAAGATAAATCGAGAATATTATTAGGAATTTATTAAGAATTAAAAAAATTTTATTTTTAATTTTGTCTTCTCGTACGTACATCTTTTTCTCTCCGTTACTGTTCATCGTATTTGTTAGTTTCTCCGTTCCATGTATTTTATAAACTGTTCCACGAGCCAAATTCAAACTTTTCGTCGAGTCGACGCTGAAATTTGCCAGGTGTCTGAATATTTATGAATAGAACGGAATATGCGGTAAATTTTGAATTAAAAACCCGCGAGATATCTTTGTTATAGCGCTGTCGAGTGGTATTACCTTCGACTGATAATCCACAGGAAAGAAACGATGTCGTAAAAAGATCCTGCACTGATGGAAACGATCGAAGTTAATACGACCGGGGAATGGCATCTGCGTGCACCATACGCATTAATACGCACACGAACCTGGCAGAGTTATGGCTGGGCGCCGGTGCAGCATGTGGCACAGAGTTACTACCTATATTTTATAGCCATGAATGGTTAAGCTCCTTTCAGCGGAAGGAGATGCACCGGGTCTATCTTTATTTCTCGGGCTCGAGCTATAAAGGGGCGACGCGATTTCGCAAAGCTCAGGGACAAAATTTAGGCCAACAAGGTCGATGGTACATCTGTGGCCCCGACTACTCGTCCTATAGATTACAGAGGGTAATACTTGTCTCTACAACTGTGTACTCTTAGCTTCGTGTACTCAGGTTCCTTCCATTCGATCGATGAGAGTGGGGTGTAGAGATCTACAACCGCGTAGATAATGCACGATATTCTGGATAAGAAACGGGGAAAGTGTCTGATTTCATCTTATTTCAAGCTATTTAACCCATTTTGGGCACAGCACAGGTAAATTTTTCACTATAGAAAATATCCAAATATTTGAAGAAATTGTAGCGGCACATGAGTCGCAGGACGATTCGAATCGAGAGTGACTCTGTTGTTGTTTTGTCTCGGGGTATTGACACCCTCACGATTTACGAAATTTAAAAGTAAACAAACTCCGGACAAAACAATATCGCCGCTATGTGCAACTATCAACCGGAGTCGAATTCAAACTTCCCCATACCCCGACCAGTATAAATAAACGGCCATGCTCTCTAGGAATTCAGTATTCAGTAATCGGTAATCAGTATTCAGCATTCAGTAATCATTGTCTAGTATCCTTATATCGAGTAGCATTGAGCAAGCAGCGAATACGACGTACTGTACTAACTCTGTATTCTGTACTCAGAACGATTTTAAACACATCCGACTATATCAAGTATTAACTCGTTTCGCCATTTGGAACACATTTAATATCCACAAAATTAACTCTAAAAGTGGAATATTCTTTAACGGAATTCTATTAATCCGTAAAACGTCGATCATACAAAAACACAGTGGATCGGTGGACGCGCTAGCCGCATGATTGAGAAATCAACGAGTACAAGTTGACCCACATCCTATCAACAGATGCGCGTCCCCCCTATTCCAAGCTCGTTTCGTGTAATTTAAATTTTAAAAGCCTCCACTTTGTTAAATTATTCGAACAGCCTGTTACGTTGGCGTTTTCTTCGCGATTCACGAAACGTTACGCTCCAGTAAATACGTTGCCGCTCATAATTTCGACTTTAATAGAATAACAAAACGAATCAGAAGCGTCGTCGGTCGAAGAGCTTGAGAAAGCGGGAGAGCAAGGGAGAGAAGAAACTCCTTCGCGATGGAATGCGACGAAAAAAGCCGTCCCAAGAGGCCAGCCTTCTTACTTATAGTCCCGTCGATCGGGAATTTCATCCGTCGTTACTTACGATCGCGCGCCATCGTTTCGACGTCGGCGCCTTCCTCTTCTCCTTTTTTCTTCCCTCACTCGAAATTCCCTTCTTTCCAGAGTTGCTGGAAGGTACGCGAGCCAAGAGAAACGCGCCGCGCCCGAACAAAGAACGGACATAAATAATCCGGAGTTTCCAGCGAACGTACTAATAATTAGATTCCAAGGACCGCCTATTTTGGCCGGCAGTTACGCTAGAAAAAGAATCTTCGACTGCGTTCAGAGTCGGTCGCCCTTCTGCCTCTCTCTGCGTTCTCTTCGCCCTCGCTCTTCACCCTCGCTCTTCGCCCTCACTGTCACGACGTCACGACCCACTTTCATCCGACCGTCCTTTTTTCCATCTCCGGTGTCGTCCTCCATTTTCGCCGCTCGTTTCCTCTTTTCGTGTTCCCTTCTCTGGCCGCGAACTTTGCCAGCGGAAGCAAACAAAGAACAGACTCCCACCCCTTGCAGTGCGCGTAGCATATTTATGGTTGAAAAGCATGGTACACGCTTATAGCGACGAACAGGGAGAGTTGGAGCCCCGACGACCGCAAATGGGGCACGAGAAGTGCCATGAAAAAGTATACGATAAATGTCCGTTCTATCGTCCGCACAATTGGCCACTGGTCACCGAAAGGCGAACCCAAGGAACGCTATATAGCTGGTGGATTTCTGGTCGAGAATTGGCACGATTTTATGACACTCACCTGTCCCTCGTTTTTACGAGCCCGAAAAATTTGTGAACACGAGACGAATCGTGTTTCTCTTCGCGCCGGAAAGAGACACGTCCCTTCGTCGTTTGAGAAACTTTTCCATGCACGAACTCCACCGTGAATTCTGTGATGAATTTTGCGATCGAATTTCCACCCAGAGTGGAAATAAGGACGAAAAAGGAGATGACGGTGAGGCAGGGTTTAACGATATAATTCCGCGCCACTATCGCTATTTTTAACTGCGTATTTCTCAATAGACAGCGGGGTCAGAGGGCCATACAAAACGTTATAGAACGACCTTTGCGGTACTCCATTGAACGAGGAAGAAATAAAGTGGAGGAACTCGAGAACTGCTCCACTTCTGCACAATGGGGCGCAGGTAGCCCGAATCCTATTCCTATGCCGTTGTCTCCCTCCGTTTCTAGAAACGTCTCTTTCTTTCTTCCGCGCGACAGTTGTAAAAAGATGCGTCCGTAAAAATTGTTGTGGCATAATGGCGCAGTAGCTTGGCTTGGCAGGGACCGCTACCGGTGTTCCGGTTGTGGCGCGGAACGCAATCGTCATAAATCCAACGTGTGAACAGTGGCACAATGCGCGTTAAATCATCTCCGATCGCTTTTAAAACGGGCCCTGAATTATTGCTCCAGCGAAACGCGGCCGTTTTTCAACCGATTGTGAGAACGCTCGTCTTTCGGTCATCTTCTTCCGGAAACTTCTGTTTGATCCATCACACGACTAAACGAAATCGCGTAGAAGGAAATTAAAAATAAAACGCGTGGTAGTGGAAGTTGTCTGATTTCTTCTCGGAGCGATTCGCTGTTCGCAAAGGAAGCTTCCGGATCTTCGAGTGGAAGCTTCGGAATCTGTAACAGACGCGTGGAGAATAAAATGCCCGTAGATAAACCGAATGGCGGATTAAACGGCACGTCTCTCGTAGCCGGGTATTGATTTTCCTTTCTCTGGCACGAGCCAGCCGGGTGTAATAAAGGGCCATTAAAATCGGTGATTCTTCACTCCGGGTCCCTTCGAGTCTCGTTTCTGTTCCGCGGATGCTATCTCCCGCGCGCATCTACGCGAGTCGAGTATTGTTATCGTAATAGAAAAACTTTCTCCGCGAGTATATCGGTCGTGAAAGACAGGACCCTTAGCAGAGCGAGACGACGATGGCGCGCATACACGTACACTTGTTCACGACGCTATTCGAATACTTTTTTATGTATATATTACGTATCTTATACAAAACATTCTGAGATATCATTAGCTTTATCGCGAGATACGGCTATGATAATTGTATCGATAAAATTTGAAGATGTAATATCGTATATAGAAATGCTTTACGATAACAACGTACGGATAGGAAGATATCCATAACAGTTTGTTTTAAGTATTCGAATACTTTGATGAACCGTTACACGCAATTACGTACGTAATTAACGTGTAAACGCATTGACACCTTTAACCTACAACCACGGGCATAGCCCGTAGTACGATGATCGGGTCAATATTACGGGCATTCTCGAACGTAAATCGTAGGTTAAGGGATTAAGCAACTGCTATGTGCATTTTAGCAACGTCAGTCGTGCCTCGTTACAATAATAATGAAATTTCAAATTGTTTTATATATAAAGCACACGATACATACGTAAGAGTTTTGGAACATTTTGACAAGCCACTGTAGCTAAAACGAATATCGACAAACTGATCAGGAACGTTTCACTCGTGCCGGAAATTTCCTTCGTCTGCCATCCGAGGCGCGAGTATTGGAGAATACACGGTGGAGACGGAAGAGCGAAAATATGAAAGGTGCCTGGAAAGTCAGAAAGAACGACATCCGACGAGAACGAAAGTGATTTAGCCATAAACATACGTGACACTCGGAGCTAGGGGTGGCTACAGGGGTGAGGAGGGGTTTGAGTTACACGACACGTCGCGCTTCTCGGGGGTTGCGCGCGATATTTCGCCGTTGGAACTCACCCGGGCCACATTTCTCTTGATTTAGCGAAACAATCCGAGCATCTGAATTTCAAATATGGCGTCTACGACCTTACGCCGTCTATGCAGAGACCTCATCCTCTGGATGACCCGCGACAGACTGCACGAGACGCTCGCGAATTAGTTCGCGGAAGAATTTACCCCTGCCGAACCTCCATTTATCCCGACCTCCCCTGTAAGCCTGGAATCGGGCAATTTCCACGGGGAAACATCTTTCTTGCCAGATCTCCTTTTGACGCCCTCTTTCTTTACCTTTTTCCACGCGATCCTCCAGGATTTTTAGGTTCATCTTGCGGCTGATGATCTTAGATGTTGGGATCTTCTGAAGGGGAGAAAGTGTAGGCGGCTTTACGGAATCATCAAGGGAAAAAGTGGGTATATAGTAAAGGGAGCTGAAGCATAGTTCTTCTTTTTTACGTGGTGTTTACAGGAAAGGTACCAACTTGTCTGGAATTTCGTTTAAATGCGCTGTTTCTTGTTGTACGAGGTATAACGCGTGATTTTGAATGCACTCTTTATGCCGAATACAAGTACGTAACGAGATTCTATCTACCTTACAAGATTCTTTAGCGATACGCTGTTTAACATTTAGCGCGTATAATCGCACATAATATAAATCGCAAATTGTGAAACGTTATCTGCTGTAAGAAGAGATAATTGATAATTTTCTGAAATGTTTGACTTGGCTAACATCCTGTTTAAGGTTCTAACAGTACGAAACCAGCACATTAGCATACCACTCGTCCTCGTGTTGCTATTTCATGCTCGAAATATTCCGATGAAATCGCTCACCGTGTTCGTCCTTCACAATTACCTTTTCCAACAAAACGTTCGCGTGTAAAATTAGAATTCAGTATGGAAAAACAACGTTCGGTACGAATATTCACCGCGACAAAATCTTCGTTAACCGATATCATCCCAACGCAAACGTAATTGTTGTATATCTCTCGGATCGAACAGAATCACGATATCTTACATTTTCCCGGCAGGTATCTCGTTCGAACGTCTACTATCGAACGAACCATACAGCTGCTAATAGACATCGATGCGTGCGGCATACGCACGTGCTCGTTCCTGGTTATCCGCGATATTTGATCGGTCGCCATCGTGGTTTTGACTCTGTCATATATTCGTAGCTCGCAGGGGGTTTACGAGCCAGCCGCGGTTCTCGCTTACTCATGCTTTTTTTCCCGGTGTCCAGCGATTTGTCGAGCGAACCGTTGTATCCCGAAGAGCTGTCCCGATTAAGGGCAGATTCGTAATATCGTCGATCGCCGCGTGAGGGATTGCGGCCCATTGAGCAGCCGCCTCCCGTGAAAATAATGATCCAACGCCCCCGGGGTCCTTTCGAGGACCGTTCGTCGTCCCATAATTCCCGTATACCCTCGATCTCTCGGACTATCTTCGTCCATCGCCTAGCCCGAGGGGCCTCTAAGACGCATCGAAAACACTTTAGCAAGCGGGGACGTCGCCAACCCTTCGTACTTTCCTTTTAATTAATTCCCTAGTAGCACGAGGTAAGCGTGCTCTTGCAAAAATTAAAGCGATCCTTTCAGATATTTCTTTTGTCACCTTTCAACGATTTCTTATTCAGAAGAGATCTGAAACACGTTGCAAAAGAATCGCGATGCGTAGGAGCACCGTGGTTATCCAGCATGTCCATCGACAAAAAAAACCACGCGATTCTTTTTTTATCCTTTGCCGTTTCAGATTCTACGCTTTTATTTGCTGTTTCCGGGAGGTCGCGCCTTGTTACCAGCGAACGACGATATAGCTGAGAAACGAAACGTTACGGCGTAAATAAAAATTTGCGGGAACGAAACGTTATGGCGTAGTATATTTGAATCTATCGCGGCTATCAGGGGAAAATATATAAAATTCGCGTGACAGTGTGTGTGTTAAATAAGCTACAAAGTTCATCCAGCTAATGTGCAATACGTTTACAAGCTTTTACTCGCAGTCGATCTTCGGATTAAACCCTGAAAGCGGGGATTTAAAATTCCACGCAGTTGGAACACGTTCTGGCATACAGAAAAGACCGCACGTGCAGTTCCTGGTCGGCCGTGGAGGATCCAAGGTCGCGATAATTTGCAAGGGAGAGGCAGAGTTGCGGTGCGTGTTATGCGCGAACGGCAGCTGGAAGGCAGAGCCAGTTAGGTTGGTTATGCGGGGCCCAAGGTCTCTCTCGCTCGCTAAGGGCCCCTATTACGTATCGAGTCTCTCTCACACGCACACTTACACGCGCTTGCACCAACAATTTACATTCGTGCCTGCTTGGATAAAAAGGGAAGACGCGCGTTCCGCCTCGACCTTCCCGCGCGGATTCGCACACGTGCGCGTATGTGGGTCAAACCGCGCGGCGGAAACTAGTCTGCTCTTGGGCAGCCGGAATCGAAGGCGTAGAACAGGTCGTTCTTCTCGTTTTTTCGCTATCCTCGTTCTCTTCCTCCTTCTCTTTCTCCAGCGTCCTTGGTCGTTCCTCGTTTTTGGTTCCACCAAAGAGAGGTGGTGGAAGAGAGGTGGAACCGAGCAGAGACAACAGGCGCCGCTCTGCTGAATTTCACCACGTGTTCGATCTCTCTCTTTTTAGTCCACGAAGATCGTAAAAGAGCTGGGAACCACGCGACGATTTCGCTGAAATATTTTACTCTCGGTCCCAAAGCGGAACACGTTCTTCGAAACAGATGCCTATTTACGATTCCCTTGACACGAGGCTTCCTTCGCTTATTATCTTCCAGTTCCAGGAATTATTATTTAACATGGATCTTGTTACGTAGTGGTCGTATACGAGCCGTTCTACGTATCTTTGCGCATTTAAATGACCCACGAATGCGCAAACATCCGCACAACTATCCGTCATGATATTCCATTTACGAATACCAAGATCCAAGAAGTAAACTCTTCGTTTGAAAATGTTCGTAGTTTTCAAAATTTTCTCCTTTTTCTTCTTTAAGATTCTACGTTCGACGCGATAATCGATTTACGAATATAAATGTCCGAGAAACAAATCGCCTGATCGAAGATTCTCGTAATTTTACAAAATTTCTCGTCCGTGATTCTATTCGATCGACGAACACCAAAATGAAATAAATTATTCCTCCGTAGACTTTCATAGGCTTCCAAAATTTCTGTCATTTTCCGCCGCGTATTCCTCGGCTCCCTGATACGCTCTTGATAAATTCACGAGCCAGAAATCCCGGATCGGTTGCTCTACTTGATAAATGTCGGGATCCGCATAACGCGGGCAGATGCCTAATTTACCAGTCGTGATTTTTGCTCGCACCCTACGAGAAAGCGAGTCCCGTGGAGAACGATGGCGGAATATAGAGAGGCTCGCCGATGAATCTGTATATCCAAATCCCCTCGTTCCATCCGTGTACGTGCACACGTGTGTATAAGCTTTTTCCATATGACGTATCGTCGTGATTACCTTGATGTAGATCCGTCGCTGCGTTTCGAAGCCGATAACGCATCGAGAATATACGGGTCCCTTTTCTCTGTTCTCTCCTCGGTCCTGTATCGGCGAACGCATCGATCATCGTTGCGCCCGTGATTTTTCATCGGCATTCCCGAGCACAAAAAAAAATCAGTCCGACGAGATTGAAAAGCCATTCCGTCGTCTGGGAACACAAAACGGAACCTCTTTCTATCCTACCGCTGCCCGTCATCGTCCACTTCCCCTTTGAAACTTGTTTTCTATGTCTGGACTCACAGTAGAATACCATATACCAACTATTCTACTATTGGGAGAGGAAGAAAGTCTATTGTCGAAATGGAGATCGTTTCTTCGTGCGAGTAATATCGCGTCAGTTTGGAAATTTCTACGGTTTTCCGTTTTCACTTGGCTTTAATACTGTTTCAAGTACTGTACAAATATGGTTAGGTATATTTGTACTTGTTTCGTTTAAAGTAACAATTAGCTGATTTTCGTCGTTCAAGCGGACATTAAATTTAAAGCTAGAAACATCAGTACTCCTGTGATATCGTACATATCGAAGATTTTATATTTGAGAATAGGATGTTCAATTGTAAAATAGTCGTGTACGTGTCTTCGAAATAAACGTTTTAAAATTACGAATTCTCTCGGGATGACCTAGTTTCGGCGCAAGTATTTCACTATTGCAATATCCTTTATTTCGCCAATGATTTACTCCACGTGCTCGATTTTATAGAAGACGGTTCCTGTTTCTGGTTGAGGGATTCCACGTTCCGGAAGCACGCGTCGATTCTCCTCAAATCGTCCGTGTCCAGAAATTATTGCCGAAAATTATACGTTTCGCGTGACGTTCCGTGCTACCTAGAAAAACGTACGTCACCCCCAATCACGATTCCACTCCCAGCGATCCCTTTTTCGATCATTGTACACCCTCTGCCGATTCGATGATCGAGCACGCGATTTTGCTCGTGAAGAAAGAACCCGCAGGAAACTCGAGAGCGCTCCTTCGCCTCCTTTCCCATCGTGGAAACCAACGAATCGCTGTTCATCGATGGAAGAGCGACAAACATCTGTCGTTTCTAAGTACTTTGAAAATCAACGCGGCTAAACTTTGTTTCAGAGCTCCTTCGGTAAGCTCCTATTGTACGAACTTCGATTGTGTAAGCTGTTTGTCCACAACAAATTCAAGGAAACGCAGTTCTACCGTATAATCGGCAACATAGCGATTGACAAAAAAGTCTATGGTGCTAGAACGAAGTTCAATCGTCAGACACGATTAGATCTTATCAAGCTGGCTTGACTCGTAATTTCGTGATCTCATTTGCGAGTACGCCAGCTGCTGGTACTTCGGTACGCCTCTGTTGCGATATCAATCTTAGAAATTGAAAGCGTACGCTGCTCAAGTATTCGGTGTAAGTACATCTCGTTGAAAATCGTGTCCGCTCTAATGATTTCGCAGCGGCACTAGAAGGAAAGGAGAGAGACGAGTGACTGATGCGAAAATTCAAAGGGAATTTGTTTCCCAACGCGTTCGAATCGCGATCGCAGCACGTCGTTTCGGGTTATGACGTCGCTTTACGGTTCTCCATATTTCACTTTTTCGAACGGTCGATTTGAACCGAAGAATGCCAAGGTATCCGGGTTCATTTGGCGCGCGGTAAAAAACGACTTCGCTTACGGGACCAGCTTTGATATATTCACTTCTTCCGAAGAGAAATACTCCAAGTTCACGCGAGCCGAAAGCTGCGTCCTCGTCGAAGCGACAATAAGGAACTTCTTATCGATGTCTCGTGTTTCTTGAGAAGGTTGCTGCTTGCTGACTCTTTCTCGCCTCACGACACACGTAAATTAGCTACTAAACAACAATCACCAAGGACAGGGCGTTTACGCTGAATGGCTATACGCTGCGAAAATATACGTAACTAAACGCGTAGTCAAGTATTGCATGTTTTAGTAGCATTGCGCGTTTCGCAGCACACCGATCAAAAATAGCAACGAAATTTCTTGCCTTCTGCGTGCTTTCGCTTGGGGCGTTACAGAGATCAGAAAGAAATAAGAAACACGTGACTTAAATAGCTACACTTTACGCTGCTTCCAATATGCAGCAACAACAGGCAGCTAAAAGTTGCTCGAGCGAGAACGCCGCTGAAGCTTTCGCGATCCCCGTGTCACATTACTGCGATCGGAGCATTTTCACGCGTTATCCGAATGTTACATATAACAAGAAGGAAAAGGGATGCGCAGCGCGCGAGTTACTGGATGGAACGCGTCATAAACGTGGTTTCTCCCCTTGCAAAGAGATTCAAGATGGAGTCATCTGTGTCGTCGCTCGTCAAAGAGGCAGGAGAGAAGCCGTCAACGTCTGGAGAGATTGATGCCCCGGGCTTTGAATCCGACGGAAGATCAAGGGAATCGCGCGACCAGAGGGATCTCGAGCGAAGAATAGAAAATTTAAACAAACTAAAGAACGAAGCTAGCGAATAAGAACGGATGAGCTATTCGATCGGCGCGAAGCTAGTCAACGGTTAGACCATGATGCAGACAAATCGTTACGATCCTCTGAATCGTCGAGCCTCGATTTATCTCCGGCGGGCAATTCCATAAAGTGCTGCTGGCACGGCAGCCGGAAGAAAGACAACCACAAATTACAATGGTGCCCGGTAATGGAGGGTTACACGTCGCAGTTGCCTCCATTAAATTCATTTCGCCATTAGCTTCGATCGAGCGTTGCGTATGGCACGTTAGACGCCGAGGATGCTATACGAGTTATCGAAAATCGCTTCCGCGCGAGTTATAAGAAGAAAGGGAAAAGGTACGCACGAGTTCGTGTATTAGGATATTTATGAAAACTTGCAAAAGTTATCTACCATCTTTCTTCAACGTTGCTACGCTGGTTTGAGAGTTTAATGCGTAAAGGAATGAAATCTCTCTTCTATTCGTATCTAGTCTCTCGGTAACTGTTTCCAGTAGTACCTTTTTATTTATCGTTGTTGGGTTCTGCGTATATTTGTATTATTTATACATACGTTCTTCCGAACGTGGGTGTACTTATATGTACGAATGAAATCGATTTCCGGGACAGATGGTTTCCTACTACCCGGTTCCACCGGTGACTCATTGTTCTTGTCCCCGGTTTCTTAGGCGGGCCGTTTTCCAAGGAAGCGCGCCATTAATTTCTGTATTACGTAGCGATCGGTGAACGCGGGCGTTATTATCGAGAAGCCGGTCCTCGTAATTACAGGGCTTTCGCGTGCCGACAAATTTTTATTACAACGCGTATGGATCGCCACGTGGCACGACTTTATTTATATTGGCAATGGCGTTCACTCGTGGAACGATCGTCCGTGAATTTTCGTGACTCAATGCCGTACGTTTCGCGAAGCTGCCAAGTCGTTTGCTATCCTGTCCATCTACCCCTGTTGTTTAGGCCAATCTATTCCTCCAGCGACCTCGTTTAACCGCCGCAGTTCATCGCCGTGAAGAACGGCTCTGCATTCTTTACCACGTGTTCACCCTGCGTGTTAACTTTGCTGTCGGCGTTAAGTATCGCTTTTTACCCTTAAATGCACAGCGTTGCTGTTTGCAGTATATATTCTTGACCACTGCTACCAGGACATTTACTTCTTATACCTATATTTTATTAGAAAATTCTAACACATTTTACTTTGTTTTACTATCTTACGTTATAAAAAACACGTGTTACTCTCTTTCGACAATTTACGCTGTAAAAAGTATATAGCGCGAGCGAAAGAGTCAACAGGCAATCTTCTCCGGTACGTAGATGCGTACGGGAGAACACAACATCGCGATTTCGATTAGGAGAATTACTGGACAGGAATCGAAGTAGGTCGTAATTTCTTTGGATTCTTCCCTTCGTTTCCACATGCACGCTCGAATCGCCACCTGCGTAAACGGTTCTTCTTTTCGGGTGATCACGTGGTCGCCCAAGGGCGAAAGTTTCCAGCAACAGGAAATGGAGAGGCGAAACGAGGCAGAGGCCGGCCCTTTCGCTCCCTTCGGGCGCCGACTTAATGGCGACCGATCGGCCATACCGTTGTTTACGATTAGGATCGTAACTGCTAGTCGAGACAGATAGGATCCAGAGGCCCTAACTTGACACTGGGGAGGCAGGCAGACAGGTGGAACGCTTCCTGGAATCTAGAATAGCCGCGTAACCCGTTTTATGGATTTCGTTATCGTCGATTCGGCCGGTTATTATACGCCGTTAGGACGAAACCGCGATAGCTCCAACCGATTGCGTTCCAACGATTTACGAGTCTAATAGAGGAGGCGACACGTGAAAATGGCGGCCCGGTGCCCCTCCATTTTTGTTTCCATATCAGCCTTTCAGGCAATTTTCCCTGAAAAGGATTCCCCTCCAATTTTCTTCCATTAATTTCTCTCCGCTTTATTCGCCTTTTATTCCAAACGAAGAAAAATACTGAAACGTATCGGCGTAGCAAATTACGGTTTCGAACAAAGCGCGCCATTAAAATTAAACGACACTCTGTACAGGCTGTTCGTTGCAACGGTGAATTTTTTTACATCGGCATGTTTCAGGCTCTTTCGTCGATCTAACGAGAAAGTCTTTCGAGCAAAAGTCAGCATTCGGTTGGAAACAAATCGAAGAACTCGCGAGAAGAACCGCGACAAGCAGGTTTTCGTTAATTTACCGATGTCCAGCAATTTGTTAGATTCAGAAATATAAATGTTCAACTTTCAATCGAGACGATCATCGGAAGAGTCGACAGAGAGAAAAATCAATGCAAGACTGTGCATCCAGCTCGCGCAGGCCGAAGCGGAGCGTCTCTTGGAAATTTCCATGCAAATGGAGCCGAGTTTCGAGGCGGTGATTTTATTTCTCGAAAGCCAATGCCGTTCCCCTGGCCTCTGGCCATGATTGACACGGGCCTCCTGGTACACGCGTGTGTCGTCCAGCCCCACGTAGAGCTCTATTGGGGTGGCAAGTAGAGGAGAAGGGGTGTGCTAGCAACGGTGGCAATGGCGACTCGTCGAGGGTTCTTCAACGTTGCCACCCTAGTCATTACTTCGGCATTAACGGGGGATGATTCTCCCTCTTTTCTTGGCGGATTCACTGGTTCATCGGGACAATCGGACAGAGAACGGACGAGTTGAGGGATAAAGAGTAAAAGAGTAAGGGTGACAAGGGGAAGGAAGGAGTTCTCCAGGGAACGAGCGTCGGCCGAAGTTAAATCGTTGGATTTACGAGCATGGTCGTCGTTTTCCAGTTTCTCGCGTTTCTCTGTGTTTTGCGCTTGTATCGCCGATCTTCGGCCGTCGAGCAGGAACCTTGAAGTATCGAGCAACGCTTAATTACACAGTGTCGAACCGTGGTGATTTTCGCTTATTACCGTGCTAATAAATAGATCGCTTTTTACGTTTTTATATACTTCTGCGTAATGCGAGTGGCTACAGTCGCTCGTCGATTCAACATGTTTGAAAGTAAACAAATCGAAAGTGTAAACAAACGTATCGGAAAATGCGAGTATATAGATGGGCAATGTAAATAACCAAACGGAAAGTAACAAAGATAGCGGGAAATTAGGTCAGCGAGACGCGTCATAACCGAATAAACAATATGAAAGACGATTATTTGGCAAGCAACCTACTTTTTCTGCTTCTAGATAGAAATTGCAGAACAAAGAAAGCCGCGGTTGTGTTGGAGTTTGTCCTTCGATTAATTTTCTCCGAAGGCGGCATTAAAGCGGCGCCTGGGAGACGCGTGACGCATCGTTCATCCAGGAACCTTTAATCCGACACGCCGTGCTCGTTCTCTAATTCCGTCCGTGTCCATTGTTTCGCAAGAGTCTGCGAACTGTCGCCACCAAATCGAAGGATTCGTGGACGCATATTGCGTACCGGATCGCCGCAGCTGCTGCGGTTTCCGGACCCGATTGCCAGTTGGCCGAATCGTTGCCAAAATTATGTTCTTCTTTTCTTCCTTACGCTATACTTCCTTGCAACACTCCCACAGCGCATCTTTGATATATTCGCGTTCTAAATATTCGCGCAGCTTCGTTACTGTCGTGCAAAGTTTGGAAATCTTGTTTATCTCCATATCGTGTGCATAGTTCTCGAAGACACAGATCGAATAAGAAACGTTCCTCCAAATTTATTAACGCGTTACCGTGATTCATTCGAGCAGTTATCCCAGCAAGATATTTCAAACCAGTAGGTTATCGATCGAAGGAAATGCGTAATGAATTTTAATATACCGTTGGTCAATGTTTATACGAGTAATTAAAATTTATTAGCCGCTGATTCTACAAAAAGCTCATGAATATTGCTTTTAGCCGTTGGTTTATTCATAGATTTTTATTCACAGTTTATTCATAGACTGGTTAATTCATAGATATATTTCACTACTCGCAGAGTCTTGCTATAAATTGTAGAGAATCCATTGGTCTCGCCACTTTTTCGCGCTTTCATGATCGCGATTCTGTAAAATTCGTTCTTGAATCGCGTTTTGCATCCTTGTGATCTGTCCGTCTGCCAGCTACAAACAAGGATACATCAGCGTCCGTGGGTATTCGAACGTGTTCCCGTGGCTTGTTCCCTCGAAAAAAACGATTCAAGGGATCGTTCTCCTTTCACGAGCCTCTTCTCTTCGCTTCGCGCTCGCTCCTTCGCCGACTTGGAGAAGAGGCGATGGATTATTGACCGGTACGGTAATACGACGCTAGACACGCGCACTATTGCGAAATACAACGAACCGAGCGGTCCTTGGACTCCATTCTGGATAGAAATGTTTGCGTTCCTTGGACGGTAGCTACTGCTGCTACTGGCTACTACAGCGACCCGGTGAAAGGCTGCGAAAATGTCAGATCGCGAGTCGGTGGACACGATCGACGCCGACTTCCTTGTTTAGAGATAAATCGATCGCGATTTGTGTAACTTTGGCCCAATCCTGCGCATCTCGCGTCCCAATTATCTTAGCGTTTTCGGTGCCTTTACTTTTAATGTGCCGTATATAGCGCCTTTAGTCTTCGGTATTTCACGAATTATTACGCGTTAAGTGTAAATATTCCTCGCAATTTGCTTAGAAGGCCATAGAAATCATATTTTTAAGAATCGCGTGATTCTTAGCTTACCACGGTCAGAGTAGGATCGCAGTAAACATGATACAAAAGTATCCAAAGCAACGAACGAACGAAGATAATGCTGCGTCAGAATATTAATGCGAGTAACAGTACACGATATTACAATGTAGTAGTCTTGTTACGAAGAATTTAATAAATCCTCGAAGCAGTTTAAAGCCTTGCGTTTACTAGATATCGATCAAACGATTACGCGGGCATTTGACACGCGTGTAAGTACCGTGCTAAAGATCCGTATCGTATTTACCATTAGCCTTGTTACAAACACGGAACACCGATAAGCGAATATAGAAACAGAGATCTGATTTTTCGGTGAGAAACTAAATCTGCAATTGTCAACATATTTTTTTTCGTCGACCTACGTACGTAAATTATTTATACGACGTTGTATCTATCTTCTCGCGATTGCCTTATCTTTCCCCATTTTTTTCCATTCGAAAACAAATATGCTCTAGCTTTTTCCAATATAAGCGTCAAGATCGTAAATAACGAACCTTCTTTGGAGGATATATCGTTCCCAGTCATCGAATTAGCACGACATCAGTTTCAGTTTCGCAATTACGATACGAAGACTACAGAAAAAAGACACGACGAGTCAGATTTTTCGGATTCTTTTGGGGGGCGGGGCCACAATTGTAAAATTCGCTACGCGGATTAAACGATTTTACATTTCTGATTGCATGAGTACGTATTTTCATATACCTTGATCACTCTTCTGAACATTTCGAAACGTATCGAAGGTTCTGAGCAGCCGCTAATTCGCCGACTGTATTACACCGTATTTTCCTTCGATGCATAAAAGGCTCGCGACTGATCTGACGTCGATCCGCGTGTCCATCGGCTCGCGAGAGGCAGGTTCACGAACCTCGAAGCGGCTCAAGGATGCACGTGGTTCTCGTCGCCTGGAAATACGTGCTGGTACGCGCTCGCGCGATTGCATCGCGAGAGGATCGAGCTGCGCGAGTGCAAGCGACGGTGAACGCTTCTATTCCGATACTTTATGCCAAGTGGGACGGTTCGCCTGGCGAATTCGCACGCGAACGTACGTTCGTAACTAGGTGTATCGTCCAAGGGAAGCCGAACCGACTCCTGAGAGAGAAAGGCCAACGTATCGCGAGGAAGTGTAAATGAATTGCGAGTTTTTCCGCCAATCCGTGTTTTAGTCTTTTTTATAAATCAGACATTAAGAGCAAACGCAGACCAAGCCACGTTTTTCTGAATGCGACTTTGTAGCGTTAACTTATTCCAATAAGCTGTATGTTCATTGTATAAAAGGACAAACTCGTATTTTTTAAGTTAAATCCAGATAATATAACGAAATCGTTGTACCGGATATTTTGTGCTTACGTTTGCTTCGGGTAGCGAATTAGGTACGTTTCGATTTTGCTTTATAGATCTAAATACGTTATTTGCTTTGTGGAAGACACTTTTATCGGTGATTATCTCCTAGTCTGGAAATCGACCTCCGCTTCCATAAATCACAGAACTGTTTGCAGAAACAAATTGGCTAGAAACCGTTCGAGCAGATGTAGTACGTATCTTGACGAGTTGAACCTGTTACCCGAGGCGAATTCGTCAAGCTTATGATCTCTCATTGAACGAGGAGATTGGCAATAATAAAGCAAACGAGATGGGTGGTCTCAATTTTAATTTTAGCAAAAGTCACGCTTCGGGGCTTCGTCCCGTAGAACTTGAATATAGAAGCGGTTAAGTTGAACAGTTGTTAGCGAATAATTAACGTTCCACGAGGTACGCGAATAGTCCCTCTCCCTTCTTCGTGTTCCATCGGCCGTGTACAGGTAGAATCGCGTGTCGCGAGTCGGAGAATGGCGCGTGCAACATTTTACAAACGTCTGGAAACGCGTTCAAAATTAACGAAGGAGAAACTGCACCCGTTAAGAGCGTAACTGTTTGGTGTTATTAGCCGGATCTAACGGTGCGAAGCGACGTTGAAAATATACGTCGACTGTCTCCAAGCGGAAAGAACGATCGGACTTCCGAGCCAGTAATTTTCGCACTTGGCGAACGTCTGCAGTTTTCCTCCCTGTACCTTCAAAGTATCCGGATAGTTGCTTATCTTTAACGAGATGAATCGTAATTATATAATAATCTTTTTCCTCTTTTAGAACGTTCACCGTACACCGAAAAAGATTTCGATGAACATTCGCCGAATCGATCTTAGTCCGCATCGTGAATTTCGGTACACGCGTATTACCAACAACGATTCTCTCGTCCCTCGACTCGTGTGCCGTCAGGAAAATACGACGACAGTTATCGTGGTTGCCGGACTCGCGAAAGGGGTTTTCACGTTCCCCTCGTAAAATTGTGCACATGTTTCCTTGGCAACCATAAATAGGTGCCTTGAAATTTGGCCCAGCATCGTCGCAGGTGGAGCGTTTATTCTGAACCAGCAACGAGTATAACAGCGGGTGCGTATTCTGACGAACCGTCGTTCCGATGAATACGACGGAGCAATCAAACGTGGTAGGCTGTTGGTTTTTCAGTCCCGCTGAGATCACATTTTTGTTCAAATGAAAACAATAATTGCGCAGCAGAAAAATCGTTGACACGTTCTATCATCGTTTCTTTTTCTGCAAATAAATCGTGCAAGTTATCTAATTGTTCTATGTAACTAAGAAAGAAGTCTGTTACTTACTACCCGTGTAACCAGTTTATTAATGCTGTTACTCGATAAATTACACCGCAAGAAAGTCTGGATATCTAATTGCTTGGAACGATAGTTCTAAGTAATCCACTGTAATCGTAGCCTAATGGTAAAGTTCGCGATCTCGCGGATTTTTGTCACAGCTTCGTCCTTTTCGCACTTCGCGCAGAGAAAGAGAGCCTGCTCGTGATCTTCCTAGGATCTCTGCGAAAGAAACTAGAAAGCTTTTCCGTACGGTTGAAAGCATCCCCTTCGCAGTCCATCGTGAGAAGCGTCGAAAGGACATTCGCTGAAAGCAGAGAGACGCGAAAGGCAATCGGCAAATCTACACCCTGCATTCCCGCGCCGCCCCAGCGAGGAATCCAATTTGCCAAATGCTTTAATTCGTTCAAAGGAAACGCATGGGCCAGTATACGCGAAGCCGCCGCGTCCAAGGCTCGGCTGAAAGCGCGTCACGGATGGACACGCGAGAGAATCCCCTTGTCGATGCGGGCGCGTGCACCGGTGTTTCCCTGGCAACCGTAAACAGGCGTGCGTGATATTCTAACGGATACGGTGGCCAGGTGAGGCAACCCTTTCGCGTACACGAAATACAACCACCTCGTCTCTCATTTTTCACGGTCGCGTCGATTCGGATTAATTCGCAATGTAGCCGGTCGTATTCTTCATGCGAAAGCTTTTGAGAATACTCCGTATCGTCGGGAACGTAATCTTCTTGATCGACCGTGCTCGTCGAGGTTTTACTACATTTGCTATGTTACTTTCGCGCAGAACAAGCGCAATCTTCGTAATGGAAAGGAATCTGTCCCGCGACGACATGGACACCGTCTTCTTCTCCGGAATGGGGATTGGGGATCGATCACGAATAGGGGACGATTAAACGACGATCAGAGCAGAGTGAACGAAAAGTCGTGGAAAATGGCCATTTAGAGTATTGGGTAGAGGGTTGTCTTTTTGGCGTTCAACTAAATGTGGTTCGAGAATTTCTTCTCTACGTACCGTGCGATACAAGAGCAACGAGTAAACCGTACGTGTTTATGCAAATTTATACTTTTACTAATACGAGTAACAGATATTTGTTTCATCCTCTAAGCATCGTGACGAGTATACTTTATTCTCAATACTTTTCGTATTTTTACATATTGCGTGTGTGTTTTTAGACGTTTTAATTTTCTGTAAATGCATAAGCATTCGCGGACTAGTAAGGAGACTATGTTTATAAACGTCGATGGAACGATCTCTTTCAAAGTAATTCTCTTGAGAAGTAATACCATGGAGATTTTTGAACTGGATTAGAGACAGATAGAATCTACAAAGTACAAACCAATCGTGGCCTTTTTTTTTTACAATTAGTTCGGTGTCTCATCGACGATAATCGTCGCGTTTGCTCGAAGAACACTGGCAGGTAATCAAAGCGCACCGACCAGACGATAAAACGGACCCCTAACAGTTGGGTCGATTCACAGAGTTCACGATAATCTTATTAGAGCGTTAACGCGAATAGACATTCGCAAACTGGAATACATTTCACAGTGTTTGAAGCGAAAGTTCGAGAAAGCTAGGAGCTTCAATAGATGATCCAAAGACAACGCGATTTTACGGCCGCGTTTTAATTGAGATATAAATCGCCGGTTCTGCGACCCGAACCACGGTCCAGTTTTATTACGGAATTTAATGGTAGCCATCTACCTAACGACCTCCGCCTCTTTCTCCGCTAAATTTTACGTTTAATTCTCCTTTGATCCCTCTAGTCTCAAGAATAGCTAATTAGTCACAGGTGGTAATCAATGATTGTTAAAAATTTTATTGGTATCAATTTTTCCTTAAGCTTCTTTCTATTTTCCTTTATCGGCTTTTGCTTCTTGTACGGAATTAACTTGTCGATATTGCACGGATTTATGTATTAATACTGTTAATGCGCGAGGTTATCTTATCGTTTATTCAAGCCTATTAAAAAAATTTATTGCTTCGTGACACAAGTCATGTAATCTGGACCACGATGTTTACATTTAGGTGTTATTTACTCGTATCGATTATTTCGGTAGATAACGAGTTGGGTATCACGTATTTGTACATCTTTCCCTTTTGCTAATATTGGGTATTCTGAAACATTCTTTCAAATGATTCCTCTTAAAGTTCCTTTCGCTTTTAAAATCTATTTTAACAACGAATGCAACGATGTAATAGTACAGTTTGTAATATATTAGAAAATTACAAAATATTTTCCTAAAAATTACTTATGGTATTCGTAAAAGTTAAACAAGAAATAAAGCGTCGGAAAAGTTCCTGGCGACTGGCAACCAGCCTAACACAGTCGTACACCGCGTCGTATTCGATAAGGCGTATACCTTTTACCGACAGTGGTAGTTAAACGCTACATAGGACAATTAGACAACATTTTCTGATAACCAAAAAATGCTCTCCTATCTAATCGCTTATTTTCTAATTCGTTATATTGTTTGTGCTCGAGCACCTGTATTCGATCATTGCATAAATTTCCACCGATTATTTATTAACTATAATATTCGTCAATCGTTTATTCGTTAATTAACGTTATGGACGAAATTCACGCGTAAAACGAAATAAAACGAAATTCGATACTTGCCATTCAGTGCTTAAGAAACGTTACACTTTTGGCGAGAAAGATGTCTGGACGCAAAATAGACGATGATCCAGTGAAAGATTTGTAACAACTCCGCTATAGAGATCTTCAATTTCCATAAATCTCATCGCGCCAGAGCCTCGTTCGTTGAGATTTTATGTGCTACCGGTGCACTAAATTTTCGACCGTAAATGGACCGTTTGAGACAAGGATCCTTTATATCGCGAGACTAAATCTCGCAATAGAAGGAGCGCTATGAATATTTTTCAAATTTTCAACGATATATCCTTTTTCTCCTAATCTTAATCTCTTCTCCTTTATTTATCATTGGCTAATCGATCGTTGATTCAACGTGCTTAGTAGTATTAACGACTGCCCGATAAACATGCTTAATATCATTAATAATTGAGCATGCAAAGATGTTTAAATAGAGAACAGTCGTGCTTCGCTGCTAACTTGAGTCACAGTCGGTAAAATTCCAGTTTTGAGAAAATGATTTGCAATATAAATAAAAGACTAGAAGTTTGGTAAATAGAATTTGTAGGTTCAAACGATCGATAATACTAGGAAAAATCGCTAATATTCTTCCCAATAGAAATTATTATATCCCTCGTTTTCAATACGTTTTAACATCTTCTGCATGAACACACGAAGAAATAGAAAACACACGATCATCTTTCTTTATCTTCTTAATCTCGAAATCTCGTTCATCGAACACGGAACAGAATTTGGCTATATCTTGGCCGCTCCATTCCGCGGGATCGTCGATCGAGATATTCCATTCGCGTTCATGGAACCACGGGATTCATTCGGAAAAGTGTATTGTCCATAGCCTGGCTGGAGTTCCGTTTTACCCGGATGGAACATATTGAATCAACCAGCCGGAAGGAAACTCCGTTTCAGCGAAATATGGCAGGAATTTCGGTTGCCTTCGATTCACCCTCGACCGCTTCTCCTGCTGCTTCGTCTGACGATTTCGCTTCGTCCCGAGGGTCCTCGAAACACGTTTCGAGAAATTCGTGCTGATGAAACCGTTTGGATCCAGATGCAAAAAGTAAAATCCAAGTATACTGCTTAAAACTGTATCATACATGTGACGTGTTTGTGCTTCTTCGGATTTCAATCGCGTTTTATCAGTAGTTGCGCTTTGTTCCGACGTTTTGTAAACCCGGCTCGTTTCTGAAAGAACGTTCAGTCTGCTCTGAAGCCAGTCCGAAGAAAATACCATCTAAGAAGAATTGAAATATCTGGAGTATAACTATTTTTACAATATTTAGGAAACAAGCCTTTGCGTACGTTCTATTTGTTAGTCGTATTCGTAAAAATATAAATTTGGATCAACATGCCGAGTCTACTGATCGGTGTACGTGAATCCAGCGATTCAACAGTGTTTCCTCGTTGATGGAAATTGCTCATCCATTAAAACCAATGTCTCGCGCTTTGAGAATATTCAAGATATTCGAAACGTTCAAGAAGATTTTCCTTAATCACTAATCAAAGTTATTTATCGCGAGATTGCGATTTTACGCCAAGGGAGCGGCTGAGTTGTTAAAAAGTTGTAACGAGCTGAACGAAGCAAGACTTTTCGATTGTTCCAAAGGGTAAGCAAGTTTTAATTGGACCGGCATGTTTTCACGGGCGGCCGGTTATACCTGGGGAATCGGTAATCGAGGCGATTCGAGAGCTTATTTGCCGAAGGCGTTAGTTACGCGAGAAAAGTCACGTTTGCGGGAATTCAATGCGATTGCGATTAAACGCGGCCTGTTTGCCCGTGTACACGGCGAATAGACAAGCTGCCTGCTGCACAGCCACCAACCACTGTACGCAACATTAGCCCGCCCCTGTACCCCGATAATTTACCATCCGGCCCCCTTGATAGACGCGACTGCATCAGAATGAACTTGCTTGTTATACAGTCGTTCCCGTAGTTTCCCGTTCCAGACGATATATTAACAGCCAATTAACCGTTCGACCTCTCACGCAGACGACTTATTGTCGATAACTTAATGTTCTTCCGATTTGCTCGAATGGTTCTCAACATCTTCTGACTACTCTTTGGTCCATTAATGTGATAAATTGCTTTTGAATATGGGTTGCTCGTTGGAAGGTGCAAGATCGACGATTTAATATGCTTCAAGATGGAGATGGTGGATAAGAGATTAGCAGATCGAGATGCGAATACACCGTTCCAAATAATTAGGGAACCTTTTAACGTGTTGCTTTTTATCTCATTCTCGTTGCTTGCGTCTATACATCTTTTTACATGATCCTTATGAATTTTTACTACGTTATCGTGCGAACGATAGACACGTCGATTTATCAAGCTCGTTTTACGATCTTGACAAATATTTTTTAAATTATTTTAAGTCAGATTAAGATTATTTTTCTAGATGAGTATACGTATAATCTTAAGTGATTATTTATGGAAGGCGAATCGAAAGTAAAAGCGATAAGGTAATAGTAAGCGGTTTTATCAGTTTTGAAGGATGAAGGTGTTGCTATAAATAAGCTTCTTTGAAAGATTACCTTTCATTTGGAACTACCGTCGAGGAAAGACATAAAACATGTCTCGTGTTATTGTTCTTCTCTTATTCATTGTCGTTGTTTATGTCAGCTGTAAGTATTTGACGATCAAATAGATTTCTTCCCGATTCTTTTTAGTTCTAGCAGTAGATCCCTTACAAAGAAATGTCTTAATTTCATATTATAATCGCTTAGCGATCAACGCTGGCATAATCTGTCCACCTAATCAAGTGTTCAAACTTTGTGGCACTGCGTGCGAGCCTCGATGTGGAATACCCCAACAACCAAACTGTATCAGCGTTAGTGTCTTCAAAGAAATTTCCTTATAGAGAAATTTTCTGTATAATTTCACCGTGAATTAAAATTCGTTTGTTTCTTTTAGAAATGCGTGACGGATTGTCAATGCATAGACGGATACTTAAAGAATTCGCTGAACGAATGCGTCTTGCCGGACGAATGTTGAGGTCGTATAATTTATTGATTTATTAAATTATTGCCGGCCAACGAAAAAGAAGTTGTGTAACTTTCCACGAGAGAAAATAAACGATCGCCTTTCTCGATAACCTACTGTTTGACTTTACTCACCCATTCTGCTAAAATCGACTAACCTCGCGGCTGCTTTGTTTGAGAATGAACTAACATTTGCTCGATTAAGCGCAAGGTGTGTGACGCGTTATCAATGAACCTACATTATCGATGAGTCATTCGGTACGTATCAGAGACTAAAAGCAAATTAGACGTATAGACTCAATCGCGATGATTCAACCCTGTATCTTTAATTTTGGAGTGGAAATATATCGAAAGTATGAAAAGGTAGAAAATATAAAACATCTTCAGCTTGGCATTGATCAATCGATTCAAAAATTGACGTTTAATTCTTTAATTTTGTAATTGAGAAACATTTTTCTGTTTGGTCGCTGTAACGTCTGTGATTATGAATGATCGATACGATACGGTTGCTTTTTAGATATCACGTTATTGTACAAAGTATTGGTAAAGATACCTTTCGTAAAAGACTTTTATCCAGAGAAATAAAATAATAAGTGGAAATCTCTATCTACGAGCGTTAAAGAAATTAATTGACGATAAGACTGATATCCGATATATGTATAGGTGTGTAATCAAATATTTGTATGTAGCAGTTTTTGTTCTCAGTTAACATCTCGATGCTTCTGTTGACACTGAATTGCGTCAGGCAATCTTTATTTTTGACCCTTTCGTTCCTAACGTCGACTATAGTCTGTGATTATAAGTGTTTACTATAGTCGGAGCGCAGTGTTCCGATCGGCTCTAATTATAAGATTGTAGGTATTGTTTTGATTCCGGCTTCGATTACATGCTACAAATACGGCTTTTTGGGAAAAATTAAAGGAGAGGTTAAATTAATTGTAATTAAAATTAAAAATTAAAGAAGCTATTTGCAGTACAGTGACTTCCAACACTGTTGCAACACCCTTTGAAATTGATTAACTTTTTTAAAATTGGGCCAAACGGCTTGGGGTTTTTTGAGAAGTCAAGAGCATTAGTTCACTAGATGATTTATGAAAAAATTAAAAAAAAAATTGCATTTGGAACAGCGAAGAAAGAAGCAAAGGTGACACTTATCGATTTTCATTTGGGCTTGTAAAGAAAATTTAAACAATACATCGTGAACATGTCTATCATAACGTTGATGCAGAAACAGACGATAGATTTCGTTGACTAGGTAAGAGATGTAGTTTTTAGGCCGAAAGTTATGTGATTTTTCGCTATTCTTAACCGTTTATAGCTTATAGTAACGTTAACCGAGGTTTGAGGGCTAAACATTGATCGACCATGAATCAGTCAATAATTAGATTTTCGTTTAACATATTCTCAGTGAGTTCTCCGTATAACGTGTAGAGGGAGCATAAGAAAGCGTTAATAACAACATTGATAAGTATCTCAGAAATATTCCAGATTTTTTTAAGAGACGTAGAATAGTCAAAGAATTAGGTTCGTACATAAATAATTCAGCTAATCTACGTAATATAAAAAAATACATTTGTTCATGGTGTGTTAATTGTCCTCAGTAATATGAAAAGTTCAGGCTCAAATTTTAATTAATTAAATACTATTAATGGATTTGCTTGTTTCAAGCTAAATATAACTCAAACGTTTGTAGTTACGATTTTACCTAATAATAATAAACACAATATTCCTTCTTGAAAATTCTTTTCATTCGTCGTTTGCACTGTTTGGTTGACTTATATTTTCGAGTATAAAAATTTATCGTTGGAACTCCATTCGTGTTAAAAAGAAAAATACGGGATTAATAAAGAAGAAGAAGAAGAAGAAGTAAATATCTTTATGTGTATTTCACTAAAAATGTAACAAAGCTTAACAAAAGTAAGCAGTACAATAATTGTAGTCGTTCAGTGGCTACCACTAACAATAAGTAATGATACAACAAATTACGCAGGAAGCATTCTACCGTGCATAATTATTGCGAGCGTTATGTTGATCTTTCAATCAGAAAAATATTTCACAGAAAAGTATTTCGTTAAAATTTAACAATTGCGAGTGAGCACACACTTGTTCTCCTTGTTCCTTACGAAACCTTGTTTACACTGGCAACCGATCACGCACATCTGTAACAGAAAATTCGTGCAATCGTCAAGACATTGATCGCTTTTTGAAGCAATCGATGATATAAATCGAAGAATTAAAATTTTATTCAAATTTATACATTACGAGACACTAACCATAGGGCAGATAGGTGATGCTGGTTTCTCACAGGTGTCCACACACGCGGATCCACAAGAATTGAATTCCTCGTTTGGACCACATTCTTGATTAACCTCTGACGCCTGAGGATATGCACCTGCAATTAATCGTTGAATGGATAGATTCGTTATTCGATAATGTTTGATAAATAATCGCGGTAATCGTAATCGAAATAATAATTAAAAACTAAAGAAAATTCTTTTTATACTTTTTTTATATATTTGAGATACTTTATTTCTCAATTTCTATTCTTTACATTTTATATTAATTATATTATTAGATTATATTAATGACACTAGTTTATTCATAATATTCATGTAAAATATAATATTATTTTTAATAAAAAAAATTAAGAAACAAAGGTAAAAGGAAAGGTAATAAGCCTCGCGTTGAACAAAAACATAACATAATTTCTGTCTACTTACTGCTGTACACAATAGCCACGACGAGTAAGAGAAGAACTGCTACACGAGTCATGGCGATTAAAGTCGTCGAAATAACGTTGAGATTTGAGACTACTGTCAATCTATGTTGCGTCTGTTACGATTGAGTTGTACTTTCTGCCGCTCGCGCTTTTATACAATCCGACGCATGACTTTCACACTCCACTCCCCCTTTTCGCTTACCGTGCTTCCAAAATTTTTTGTCGCAACCGACTCATCCTACTCTCTCGATTCATCGTTTAACTACTTCGTCATATCCAGATTAGCGATAGCTCGTGGCAATCTTTTTGTTGTTTATCGCTGCCGATATCTCGTCTATCGATGGAATATACGCGTAGCAAACAACAAACGAGGTGATGCAAATCTCACAGTGATATTTTTTGCGCTTAATTGCCGAATCCAAACAATTGGAATCTGTGTAATCAGCTGTTTGACAAGAAAATCAAATCCTCTCGCAATTAAATTCTTGTTCCATGCAACAAGTTTTTTTTATTCTTCAAAATTTGAAACCATTTCAAAAATGTATATAGAAGACACAAGAAACTTATTGCAAACATATAATTGGTAAAAGATTAGTGTACGGTAGCGAGCCGAAAAATATAATTAGCGCTAAAGATGGTCTCATTAATTATTCCAGTTTATTAATGTAACGAATAATTGACTGTCCACACTTTGCCAATTTCCACAAGTGTGATATTCTTTCGTGATCCGCTGCAATTATTCAGATACTTTTGTCCGTTACTGTACCTATCGTTCTCGTGTATCTTATTAGCACGTTATTTCACGTTTCATTAGATCACCTGAGCGAGGTCCAGGAAAAATTTCAATACTTTAAGGAAATAACCGATGTCGTTTCCTACGTAATGTTATCGTTTATTTATCGAAGAGTCGAGTGCCTATTCGTTTCTAATCTTTGCCTGTACCATTAGTCGTTGCTCATTGATACGAACACGCCTCTCTTTCACCATATCGTCTCCGTCATGATCTCGAAGGAAAGTTGGCGTCGTTTCGGTGAACGAAACCATTGGGAAAACCGAATACATATTCGAAATCTGTAAAACGAGGTTACGGATAACGACCTTTGCCATCCAATTCTGGCTACTTCGACTCGTGTTTACCGTACAATCTCGTTTCTTCCAAGAAGTCGCCTGTGGCTGTCGCGTCTTTCCACGGTTCCCGTCGTTTCGCAAGTTTCGTCGCGAATTTGTTTCGCCTAAGCGTAACAAAAGCGATTGACAATCGCGCGCACCGAAATTTAGCAGGCAAAATTTCGTCGAGTTTCGGTGTTAATATTCTTTCTAGTTCTTTTTTTTCTCTCCTCTTTTAGTAGAATTCTTTTTGGTCAAACAAGCAAGGGACGTTTCGCGATCGTCGTAGCTCATTTCATAGCACAAATATCACCATTCACCGTGGCTACACATTCTTATTTTTTATGCAACGTTTCTTTGTCAAACTCCTAATTTCATTTCCGCAGTATTAAATTTTTGTAGCCATACGAAAGTGGCGTACAAATACTTATCGTGGTCGCTAATTTGACCATTTTTGTGCATCTTCATGCAACTTTATGCATCAGGGCAAAAAGCTGTGAATTTAGTAGGTTGTTTGGTCCTCGAACGATCGCGATAGTATCGAGAGAGACAGATCGCGCCTTTGATAGCAGTGGAAGTGCTTATCTTCGGCAAATGTCCTCGTATCCGTAGCCCGTAGTTGGTTGACTTTACGCTATTTGATCTTTGCCGAGATCTTCTTAGAAACGAACAGAGTATATTCGAGAAAGATGGCTGTTTTCTCTAAGCCATTTGAATTTTTCAAGCTTCTGGAATATTTAGAGAAGTCGCAGCAGTTTGGTCAAGACTTAGCTGCGCCGCAGAAAAATAATATTTAATATTTAAAAAAGTTTTTGTCTCGTCATTTCGAAGTCACGATCTTTTTTAATTCTCCTCGAATTTAAGAAATATCCTAACGATAGAAATGTAGGAAAGATAAAATCTGTCTTTGAAACAGCTCCAATCGGTCGGAGGATGCTTCTAGAAGCGTACGTTAGATGTTAATTGATAAATCGACAGTACTTGACCTGGAGTACCATTCGAAGTAAATACACTGTTGGTTAGAAATATTGTCACATGATTAGATAATTGTACAATAATCTTTAATCGGTAGCAGATGCACCTTGTTTTGGCAATTTCCTCGATAAATTTAAGTACTACGATTCCATAGTAAATATTTTCCTCGAATTATTCTTTAATGCAACATATGTTTTGAAAAAGTAAGTATCGTGAGATAATATCGGTATCGTTCAAGACGAGCAATTAACAAAATTATAATCTGGAGAGGTCGTGGTCTTTGACATCCGTCAAGATTTGCAGAAATTCATACGACTGACCGCACTTCGCTTGAAGTATATAAATATGGGAACATTTATTTCATAATTCTTGATATTTATACACAAATATCAAGAAATATACTGCGACAGACGTTATTAAAATTGAGTAAGTAACAGCAGATTAATATATCTATTTTTCTTCCCGAATATCGTACACAATACGCGTAATTCTCGTTCTACTTGTACTCTTTAAACTTCCTTCTTCCAAACATGGATAAACACCTGTTCAATTTTAGCACCTTGGCTATGACGTATTTGCCGAAGAAGAATCGCTTCGCTCTGTTACCTGTGGAACTACGAGAAGAATAATTATTTCAGGAGATTTCTCATTTCTTGTTTTTTCTAACGATTAGAAACGTTCTTAGTAAACTGTGGAACCTTGTCTTTATCCATATCTTTCCATATTTTTATAAATAGGAATACAAAAGTGGAATCTTGTTTTTCATTTACCAAATATAACGAGAACCGTATCTTGGACATTTGACACATTTCTGTATATTCTGCGTATATCGATGATTACTCACTTCGATTTCTGATATTATCGACGATGCAAGCTATGATAGACACGCACACGCCCTCACTGTCCTTGTAGTATCCCGATTTACATTTACAAGCCTTTATGCAAGGCTGAAACAAAGACGACAAATCTTCATTTTAATTAATTCTTGCATAATAAAACGTTGATTTTCCAATAACTTTGTCTTTTTCCTCTAATCGGCGTTCCGATAATCAAGATCCTGCCATATTTTATTCTTCTTGCTTACCCCTGGCGAGCAAATTTCTTGAAAGGGATTTTCGCAATTTTTTGGACAAAGATTGCACGTCGTGTACTCTTCATTTTCGCCACATTTCGTCGGTTCTTCTAAACAAAAACTAACGTTAACGTTGTAAATCGAGAAGCAAAAGATACATATGAAGGTTTAATAATTATTTAACGCATTTACCAGACTCGGTGGTTTCGTCAGCAGCAGTGAAAATTCTGTTGGTGGCGACTGAAAGAGTAATAACTCTAATTCCGGTTTCGTTGCAATTTTTGAAAATACCAGTGTTTCACGTCGAATAGTTAATCATCTTTCCATACTAATATTTTAATCATCCTTTTATGGTAATGAGAGAGTGATAGCGCGCGGAAGTCAAAGAGAATAAATAATTATGTTTTATCATTTGACAGCGAAGATAGACGAATAAAGATTTAGAACGAAGGTTTGGAATGAAATTTCACGACGAAAGAACTGGAAATTCCGACTTGTTGAAGATTTTTCAGTGAAAGAGCAAATTTGTAGATATGTAGATGCTCGATGAATTTTCCAGTCAAATAGGTGAATTACTTTTTATTTAGTTTATAAATATGAAAAAGATAATGTTTCTTAAGAGCCGTTATAATTATCAGGTGAAACTTAGCTAATATTAAATACCTAGAACCAAAACTTAATTCGCTTAAATCACCATTTTCTCTTATGGGCACTTTTTTCAGAAAGCTGCTCGATTTCACAAAACAGATGTACTTACGTATGAGATAAAGTGTTAATGTGGCAAAAGTTGTTGTTATTAGGTCCATTTTGTCGATTAAATTTCTAGAAACGAAGATTAAGTAGAATAAAACATTGTGTATGTGCACTGTGCAACGATCGTCTCTCAGTCCTTTTATATATCAACACCTTGGCTTAGTCAAAGAGAGCGTAATTCATCTGCGACGTTTATAATCGTTGTTTAAGCGAGTTTGTGCTTATCTGTAAGTTTATTCTTCACATGTATATTTGTATCTTAAGTAGATTTCAACGACTTTAAATTATAATGCAATTATATTTTATAAATATTTGATATTTATAATAACGAAATAACGTAACATGGTGACTTTTGGTATAGTTAATGATATGACACGTAAGACAAATTATACGAGCTTCGAATAATTTGTAAAATATTCATAACGTGTAAATTTCCTCGTAACTTACAATTAGTAACGCGATCGAATTAGCGTACGGTGAATATAATGACAAACACATAACAGATGAAGATAGCGATTTTTAGAAGGACGAATTATCGAGTATAAAAACAGACTGCTGTCACGAATTTTAATCAGAAGCGCACGAAAATTTTTACAATTGTAGTCAAACTGTGATCGAAGATTTCGTTCCAATATGTCTCGTACCGCTGTTATTTTTCTCTTCGTTGTCGTTGCTTATATTTGTAGTAAGTACAATATATTCATTGTCTGTATAATTTCACTGTCTTCAATATGTACAACTATAGCGACACGTGTATAAACAGAAAATTATATTTTATACCAAACTGAACATACACTTGATTTGGAATAATTACTCGAAAATAAAAATTTGAATAAACGAATCGAACAACAGTAGAAAACCAAAATTCACCGTTTCTAAATAGTTTTAAAATTGAAATAGATTTGAAAATAGAAACAAAACTTTGTGAAATTTAGAAATGAAATTTGTAGAAGTAATACGATTACATAGTTGAGTAAGCATTTTCTATTTATTTATATCGTCGTCATTACACGTATCGTTGATTGTTCATTATTCGATCGCTGTTTTATTTCAAGATGTATCATTATTCTATGTGCATGTAGTAAGTAGCGTCAGCTCTTCTTGTGGTCCGAACGAAGAATTCAAGGCGTGTGGACCTTCTCCTTCTTGCGAACCTACGTGTGCTAAGCCTCGCGTAAATTGTCCTGAGGTCAGTATTACATATATATACTTCTCTCGATCATGAAAATTATCTTGCCTCCGTTACTCTCCGTTTAATTGTAACGCGTTACTCGTTTATTCCCATCAGGAATGCGTTCGTGGCTGCCACTGTGTTAAAGGACATGTGAGAAACGCAGCTAAACGCTGTGTCCCAGTTAGCCAATGTAAAGGACAATAATTGGATTGGATGAATGGGTAGGCTATTCTTAGAAAATGGTAGTTTTTAAATGAAATAATAAAGTATCACAGATGTATGCATATATTCTTCTTTATTCATTTCCTCTTACATAATTATTATTATTATGTGTGATTTGTGGTATTAAAACTACTGTTCGAATGTAAACAACGAATGTCAATAGAAACTTGGCGAAATGACTCGTTATGAGACTATACTGATATTAGTATTAATAGTAGTGATAATAGTATCAACATAATAATACTAAGCATAGGACAAATTCACATTGTTGACCGAAAAAAGTTTTAACGATACAAATTCATCACCGTGTTTTTCACTGTATTCCCGCTCGTTTCAGTATCTAATAATCGCGTGCTTTTATGAATAATTAATTACCTTTTTTTGTAATCGATTCGACCATGAGTTTGAATAGTTTACAAAATCGTAGGCTGATGATAATTTTAAATAGGTCTATTAAATTTAAATAAGTGAAAGATTAGACCGATAAATACGTAACAAGCAAAGATAGCGGCCTTTAAAAGGACGAATTATCGAGCATAAAAGCAGACAATTACAATTATAATTGCAGTCAAACTATAATCGCAGGTTTCTTCGTTCAAACATGTCTCGTACCGCTGTTATTTTTCTCTTCGTCGTCGTTGCTTATCTTTATGGTAAGTACGTTTACTTTTTCTAGAATTTCGCTATCTTTAATACGGAGAATTATAGCGACGAGCGCATAAATAGAGAACCGAACTTTTTACTAAAAATTGAACTTAATTTAATTTGAAATTATTACTGGAAATAAAAATTTGAATGTATGCAAATTTAAAGCGATTCATTGTGTGACTCTATATGTGTGCTTATTTCCAAAAGATATTAACCTGTGTTTGTAACTTTAACCTTGCGTCACGAGTACTCACTTACACCTAACACGACATTGGTAACGACACTGAAATCTTAATTTCTTTTTTCTAAACGTTGAATTTGCTTACTGAGAACGATCGATGCAGTTTAAGTAGGTATTTAAGACACCAGTTTGATAGTATTGTTATAGTCTTTATTTAGGTAAACTTATGACTAATACTAATCCATGAACAGATAGTGTAATACATTTCCATTTTGAGTTTTCATTAAAAACTGGTAAAGTAAAAAAGAAAGAAAAGAAAAAAGTAGCAGCGAAGAGATTGCAAACGCCAGCGAGAAAGTGAAGAATGGGTTTCAAATAAGTTAAACGAAGAAGTTAACACCTTTCTGGAAGAACGCAAGTTCCTTCGCCATTTCTCAAGTATCCGTCCTTACATTGACAACCGATCTTACATTCCTAAAAAAATGAGAGAACAAAAATTAGTATACACGTCGAACAGAGAAAACCATAAAAATGAAAGCAAATAAATGTAACGTAATTAAATTTATATAAATACAAATGAAAACCACAAGCAAGAAACATGGTAAACATTGAGTTTTAGAACTCAACAATCAATTCTACCTTACAGAAACTTTATTGGCTTTGGAATTTATTAAGTATGTATTTTCGTAATCCTATTGAATATTCCAAGAATGATTCTCTACTCGTTTGTTTACAAAATTCCATAGATTTATTACTTGCTTTTAAGGAGCTTGCATTTATAAATCTAACGAATTAAGAAAAATCGATTCATCGTGTCCTTCTAACGTGCTCTTCACGTGTTAATACTAACCATGGTACAAATGGTGACACGTGGCTTGGCACAAGTGGGCTCGCACGATCCACAGGATTTAAACTCTTCATTCAGTCCACATTGCTGACCAAACGAAGCTGTAGCAATACGATATCACTGTATTATTTTTCGCTGTATCTCTAATCGATCTGCTAACGATTAGATTTTTATATAAATTCGTATTTTTATGAAAACAATTAAAAGAGTAAAATCTAAGCGGGCGCCTGTCAATGATTCAGCGCCTCACGCTTTTGTTAATGGTACAGTTGGTACAAGTAAAGCAAGTATGCTGTTACAGAAATAAATAATTGAGCGAAGAAGTGAACGGATTCGTATTGTGAATTAGCTATTCATACGTTTTGTGAATTGAAAATACAGAAATATGTGACTGTACCCGATGGAAGGCGAAACAAAAAGAGTTTTTCTTTACAGTTTGAATAGATTCTATGTTTTGTTTTTAATGACATAAAATTATATGAAATATCGCGTTAATCTTTAAGAGAAGTTACTTACTGGAGAAGATAGCCATAACGGCGAGGAAGACAAAGAGGATGCGAGACATTATCGATTCCTTTACGAGACAGCTTACAACTGACACTACTGACAAACTTATCGAAATACTTGGCTTTATATACTACTGTTACGAAACCTAGATACGGCTTCTCGTTTCTTTCATCTGATCATGTCGATGATCTTTGTTCATCCTCTCGCATCTCCGTTTCTCTTTACGTCATTTTCCTCTTCTTCGCCAACTAATACACCAGCAAAAATACTTCGTCCGCTCATTTGCTCCACGACGTTCGTAGATGACCCACAGATGCAGAGGCGTCGTCTTTTTGCGAACTACTTTAACAGTATCTCGATTCGATTTAACCTGATAAGTATTTATTTATTTATTTATTTTATTATCCGCGACCCAATGTTACGTAAAAATTATTGAAACGAGGACTGTCGCGACGGGTCAGATATTAAGCTCTTAACTAGTATTAAGTTACGCAACTATAAGAATAATTACCATCGTAATATTAACCGGATCCAATTACCAAGTATGCATTAGAACGAGGAAAATATCTCTAAGACGAAGTATACGTGTGGAAAATCTCCGATCCCGCTGCGTAAAATACCAAGTTTCGCGAAATACGATAACCGTAAACTGCACTAATCGCTCGTTTCCGGATGTTCATGCAAATTCGTATCTTTATATTTACAGTTGGTCACGAGAATATTCGGACACTAACATAAACTTTGACTTTATCAGGGTCACCCTTTTATTCAACAACGTGTTTTAAACAGTTTACTACGCAGTTTACGGTTGAAGATTATATTTGTTAACACTAGGTTTACGGGCGTTTCTTATGTACCTATCTCTACGAGGACTCGTCAAATTGAGGACTCGTCATTTTCTTTAAAAAGTCGATTTATTCAAATTAAGTCTGAATTGAATAATATTAGGCTTCACGTTTAAATAAATTATTAATAAGTAAAAAGTCTTTTTTTTTAATTATCACGGAAATGATAATAATATTAATGCTATAGGGTAATCATATTTATTGAGCACATTTTTTTACAAATATACTGAATTTTGTTTGTGCATTTTCCGCATACAATCTTTTTGCAATATATACAACAATTATTGCTTCTATTTTTTTTTTTTTTTTGCAGTAACTCACTTGGTAACTGTTTCGCATTTTTTGACAGTTGAAAGTGACAGAAATGAAGCGTCTGATCTTTGGCAAAATATGAACTCCTTTCCACGCGTTTATTTTGCAAAATCTGAAATATTGAGAAAAAACTTGAAGGGACCATCGAAAACTCCCTGCTTTCACACTATATTTGCGTGCCATCTGGTCAACGACGTCCACACCAAACTTTGTTTTATTATAAAAAGCAATGGTCTGGAACACCTTTATAATTGTCTTCTAATTGTATACCTGTATGTTTAGTGCTTAGAAGGAGGACTTTTACGTTAGGTTTACTTTTATACACAGCAAGCGTGCAGTTTTCTGATTTATATAAATTTGAGGAAAACAAAGTCATCTTGTTCTTTTTCCCTTGAGCATCGAGTTTCATCTTTCTCCATATAAGGGAAACCATTCAAAATATATTTTGTTTGCACGTCAACTGCAAACCAAAACTTAATGCCAAATTTATGAGGCTTATTCGACATATATTGCGTAAACCTGCATCGGGCTTTCGTTGGAAATAATTGTTCATCTATCGAGATATTTTCATATGGCTGGTAACAAGCCTGGCTATTACTTATAAATCTGTTCCATATTTCGGATATCAGCGCAAATTTATCTGTTTGTAATCTTTCGGAGGCTTTCGACGATCTCGCTTCATATGCGCCCCGGGCATATAGAATTCCTAGAAAACTACGTAACTCAGCAACTGTGATTATCCGTCTTTTTTCAAAACTCGATGCGCCTCGATTTCAGTGCAATCTTTTATGTGTTCCATTATGTGTCTGTCAATTATCAATTCGAAAGCACTGGTTACACAACCCAATATAGTATTTCTTTTAGCATAGTCAGTAGGTCCTGTAATATCCTTGAATATCATACGAACGGGCGTCCTACCCCTAGATCCATCTGCTTTCAGTTTTATCCACTGTATCCCGTAAATTACAATTTTAATTTTATCCATTACATTTTGGGATGTGCTTGGAATGCTCGTCCTTTTATCCGCGGAGTCAGAACTAGAAAAAATACGCATCCTTTTCTTGTTACGACACACATTCAAGAAGTTTTCCTCTTCACTGTTCGAAGATTCTTCTGTCTTTCCACTTTCAGTGTATTCAGAACTTTTATTGTCAGCTTCGTTTTGGCCTAATTCATATTGATCTTCTTCGGCGGTATCCTCAGAACAATCTTCATTGATGTTGACAATTTTATTCAATATCTTATTATATCTTCTGGATTTACTCATAATTGCTAAAAAAAGGGGGATTGGTCAAAGAAAGAAAATACTATGCCCAAATTCAATTATCCTATTGTAAATACATACAATAAGCGGAGACAATAATGGGAAATGTCTACAATAACTGAAACTTTTGCACACTGTCTTTGGAAAACGATTTGTTTATGAAATCAGCTAGCCCGTCAATTTGATTTCATAGAGGTAGGTATACTACGTACAGATTTCAAAAATTAGAAAGCCTAGGAAAAAATAATTGTGAGTATAAATTCTTTAGATGAAATGATTAATTTACGATGCGAAATGGTTAAAATTGATGCTATGGTTTTTGAGATATTTCATTTCGAAGTTTGAAATTGACGGATCCCGTACAGCTAGTGTTAATAATCGATCGCGTACTTTATTTCTCTGTTAGACGAATCTATCAGTCTCCTTTAGTGTTTACTATTGTTTTATAGTGATTCTATTGTCTAATTCATTGCATACGGATGGTCATACTTGTGTAAAAAGCTGACAGTTTGTTTTAGGCCAAAAGTTTTTTACTTTCTGACATCTATATACTATGGTTCAATACATGGGAAAACATTTTTGTTAATTTTCCTGTATTTATTTCAAATTATAACTGCCAATTATAATGAATTTACTTTAACTTTATGGCCGTATATTATCTGCCATATAAAATCGGAAAGTTAAATAAATACGCACAAAAGAGGAGCTATCGGAAAAGCTGCTAGGACAAACGTTTTCTTTCGCGTAATCTCGATCTCGATGGGAATCGCTGCGTCGACTCGACGATTGTTGCCGTATCGATCCGTCAATCGCGAGGTATTGCGAGAACTCTGCAATTAGCGACGATTCGAACGGGTGAAAAGGGTCGAGCTTCGTTCGATTCGACTGGCAAATTTTAGAGTCGCGAGTTCACTTTGTCAAGCGCAGCGATCAATCCAGCCGAGCTTCTCCTATCGACGTTTGCTTTTACCTTAAATGCCATTACGTTGTCGGCCGAGACAACGAGCCAGGAATTCGAAGTTTCCTCTCTGTCGCGCTCGAGGGTCGAGTTCCTCTTTTCCCGCGTTTTATTCAGCGAAACCCAGCGCTTACAATCGAATATCCGACAGTCAAAATGCTATTTATTATTGAGCACTCAGCACCGACTTTCTCCATTTCGCTTCCTTTCTACGCTCACCCCTCCTGTCCAATAATTCGTTTCTCTAGAATCGAACTCCCTTTTATGAAATTTATTACCTCGTTTCTTTCTATTTCTTACCGATAATTCCTTTCTTTTTTTTTTTCGTATTTCATTCAGCAAGAAAGCGATGGTACACCAAATGTACGTATTAATCGCAGTTCCTTGCAACGTTTAACTTTAATCGCTCGAAGAGAACCATCGATAAACCCTGCCATTTTTCGATATCGATCCGTTCCATGTACTTAGCGTTTTCATTGGACGCTTCCAAGCTGAAAGAAAGTCTGGTTTCTCGTCAGCAAGGACCAGTAGTCACTGACAGCGGAAAACTTGATTGAAATTGCTCGAGTTACCCTCCTCGGCTAGTGTTTCCCCTCTTCCTTGCACGCCGACCTCCCTTCGTTCTTTACTCCACTTCGCACCCCTCTGTAATGTCACGTCACAGGAGGCAGGCATAGTTCCTTTGTACCAAATCAAGGGCCACCATTTTGCCCCCCATGAAACGCCCGCTCTGACACACTGACCTGGTATTTACGCGTCCAATCAGCGTCTCTCTGCTTTCAACAATACTAAACGTTTTCTATTCATTCAAACAAGTTTTTCTAAACAACTTCATACGCGAGGCGTTTCTATTCCCACTGGATAGATCAACATCTGCAACATATACATGTACACGATTTTCGCTGAGAAAATAGCCTTGGCAGAGATGATCTCTGAACTTAATGCGATAACGTTAGAAAAATTTTAATGACTCGCTCAGATTGAATTTATACGCATAATATATGAATTTTCTACGTCATCTCGGTTTTTTTTTTTTTTTTTTTTATTAAATTCTCCGTTTCATTGTTCTTGGTTCCTCTGCACGACAATTTACCGGTTACATTTTATAAATATGATAATAACAAATTTCAAAGTAAATATTAAAACATAATCGGTACGCTCATAGGTGCATGCGAATTGCTGTTTATCTGCAAACTTGCATGTTGGATCTACCGTGATTGCTCATAATCATTTAACAAGATTCCCATTTTTTACGGCTTGAACTGTCATTGAGTCGTGATGTCCTCCATGATATGACGCGTAAATCCTGATAATTTATATATAATATAATAGATATTTATACGTAAAATAGAGATTGTTCTGGTAGTGGTATTATTATGTCGTAACATTAGCGATTCTTTACAAATATAAATCATCAACTTTAACGCGTTTACATCTACAGAAAGCCGTATCATAGAGGACATCGCGATTCAAGCCACGAAAAAGCGAGTCTCCCTAAATAGTCATGCACGATAAATATGACAGGGAATTTTTTAGATAAAGAATAATTCGCGTGCATGCACGAACGTAGGAATACCCGACGTTGAGTTAAGCGGAACAATATTCGTGAAAACGGTAAACAAAATTCTCTGGTATTTTTACATCCTTACGTCTTCGCACAGTGGAAGGTAATGCCATTTTCATGACCACTTTGGACGTGTTATCTCGTTCATTTGGAACAGAAAATGAGTCACTTTTAATTCTTAAAACACGACGGATTGCGAATAGACAGCAACGTAAAATACCACTTCAAAATACCAAAAAAGGAAAGAGTTACGATAGTAGAAAGATAGAAGCGACGAAATGATAACAGGAAAGGAATCTCAACAATAAAAAGAAACGCGAGGTTTCGTAATATATTTAGGGGATTTAAGGGAAATTTATTCGCGCAGTCAATTCGATGATTAATTGATTATCGCCTACTTATCTGTGTACGTGCATCAACTATTGCGACTGTATTTAATAGGAGGAAAGAGGAAAATCACGCACACAAAAACGTGAAGTCTTACTATATTGCCGTAGCTATTTTCTGTTTATATAGATTGAATACAATATGTGGGGAAAAACATATATGCAACGTGTATTATATTACGTATATAAGCTGCCATTGTCGCCTGTATTCGCCAGTTCTGACAAGACCACTAACAAACTAACGGTACATATTTCGCTAACATGTTTCGATTCGTTTGTGTATTGTTCATCGCTTTGATGGTGCTTTGTACCGGTAAGTCTTGCGATGTCTATTTATTTGCTCAGGTGTAGCTGTATTTAGTATTTTAAATTTTCAATCTACAGTGCTTGCAATAAAAAATAAACGAACGAATCTATCAGCTGAGAATTTTAAGAATTATTTTTAAGAATTTTATTTTAAGAATAATATTAGATCGTTAAATAGTTGATATTTAATAACGATAATTAATTTAATAATTAATAAATAAATTTTGTTAGCTACATCGGCTGCAAGACTAGTCTGTAACAGGCCAAA
Organism: Bombus huntii; assembly: GCF_024542735.1. Classification (NCBI taxonomy): domain Eukaryota; kingdom Metazoa; phylum Arthropoda; class Insecta; order Hymenoptera; family Apidae; genus Bombus; species Bombus huntii. The sequence continues at coordinate 12,619,181 of NC_066247.1, read as the reverse complement.
CGAGGAATATCGTTGTGGATCGGCCTGTCAAACAACTTGCGCTACTTTAGGTCAACGTTGTCGTATTATCAATATCGTGAGTTGAAATTAATCGAGAAATCAGTTTTGTTCAATGAGTTTAGAAAAATGGACGTCATTGATGTTATGTTTCTAGAGATGTAACGATGCCTGTTATTGCAAAGAAGGATACGCCAGATATGGCGGTGATAGTGGCATGTGTGTTCCCATAAGCCAGTGTAATAGCAAACGTTCGACGATCGCTCAGATTTTACGATCGAGACAACTCTAAAAATCCTGGCTTTTAATAGTGGCACTTACAGGGACACATACAGGAACCATCATCGTTGATTTTCTATCTAGTAAAAATGTAGATAACACGATGCTGAACTTTCCTCTACATATTTTCTTGTTGCTCGAGTGTGAAGTTCGATTTGTTATAAAAATGAGAAAACGTCATCGTGCGATAGACGTAAAGTATTGAATAAGAGTACAAATGTTGCCTCCTTTCGCGAAACTCTTTTCGTCACGAAAAATTCTTAATTTCTTGCTTACATATATTATTTTAATAGTTCTATCTTCCAATTAACGGATATTCGAATTATTGTCATTTTATTTGTATTAAAATAAAAAATGGATTGAAAAATCAAACGCTAGAAATTTCATTTCAAACGATTCAGCTTTTGTGAAAACAATGTTGCGTTGCAGAAACCCTAATCAGGAGCGTAGGTACCGAAAACGATACAAATTATCGTGCATTATTGCCTGCCGTGGAACTCTCAACTTCCTCTAAAGATTGTAAAACGTCGCAACTCGTTCCATCGTCCGGAACCTGACAAAAACATTTGCTTTGAGCCGTTTTCGGGATTAGCGGGAGCAGCCATTGTCCGACTGCTGACAAGCCAGACGTTACGGTACGAAAGCGAGTTCCGTGCGCAAGAACAAGTTGCAAAGTCAAACAGTTTGACCCGTCTCGAGAAGCGAAGAGACGCTCCAATATTTGGACGCGTAATGTAATTTACGCACAAGTTGAAAACGCTCGGGCCTTGCAACATTTCCCTCCGCTGTCTCCCACTCTTTCCTTCCTTTTCCTCGTTCCGTGTCCAATAAAACGAGACGCGAGATCGCGATAAACTAAGAAAGGTCCACCGATAATGTCAATTGAAATAAAAGTTTATCGCATCGTAGCGTTCGAGCCTCTGTCGTCTTCGAATGCTTCTAATTACAAGTAGAAGGGTTATCTGCGTCAGAGACCGCTGTTTGCGTTTCGCTTTCTCGAACTCGACGAGAGATCTATTTACCATACCGCCATGGCGTTTTGTTTGCGGAGAAATCTTCGTTTAGGAGCGTCTGCCATTAACCATCTTTGTTCTATGAGCAGGTATCACGCGACTTACACACGATGAGATAGATGAAATACGTTACGATATGTGAATCGAATCCTACGTTTTACACAAAAACATATATTTTAAAATGTCCGATTATCTCGTAACGTTAGTGTCGTTATCGATATTGAGTTCAGAGCTTCACATTTTCTTATACGAAGCACGTACCAAAAAAAGCTAGAGGGAATACCTCCTACCAAGCTTCTGTTATCGGAACTGCTTGGCTATCGGAACTAATTTGACCCTTGTTCTCTTCTGATAATAAACCAAGTTCTACTTGCTGCATTCGATTCTTTCGAAATATTTGGAAAATGCATTTGCCGTAGCTGTATCCAAACGATTACAACGACATCGATAAACGAAACGATATCGTATCAATAGCGAGCTTCTTTCCAATAAGACGGCAGTCTGTAAACGATGGCTAATTAGAAATTCCATGCACGTGCAGGCGATTGCACGCGTGTGGCAACACTCGCGAGGGACCCGCAGCGATTCGCGCGCGTGTAACGCACTCGAGAGATGAAAGGTAGAGCGTATGTAAACGCATACACCGGCGAGCAACCAACCTCGATTCGAATTTCGCATGCTGCTCGACACGTGCGCTCCGCCGATTCCCCTTCTGCGGTTGAACGAAGAACGACAGACCGTCTGCCAGAGAGACAGACAGAGAGAGAGAGAGAGAGAGAGAGAGAGAGACGAAGTAAGCCTGGCTCGAGGGGTTGCTCGAGTTTCCAGCGGGCATTTGTTTAATTGGGAACCGACATGGCCGCTGGAGCTCACCCCTACGTTCGACCGCCCCATCTGTACGATCACATCGTTGTGAAAATGCGTCGCGTGCCACGTGCGCTCCGTTTTTCGCCCTGTGACCTTGATTCCCTCGTTGCATACCCAACGACGACGCGTTGCACCGCATTCCGTCGATTACGTACGTGTTTGCGTAAGATTGATGCGATCTACGAGGCTTGGTAAACGAGCGAGGGGAGTTTTGCGATTTTACAAATTTCATGCGTCGTACGTAGATTTTTCTGGAGAAATTATTAATAATTATTAAGGAAATTTAGAGATGCAAAAGTACAAAGGATGCATGAATAAAATTTCGCTAACGATCACGCTGAGAGAATTTGTGCGATTTCATGTTTTTGCGAAGATCTGTCGGTTCTTCGGCGAAAGAACTGTATAGCGGTTTAGCACCGCTCTTGTCCCACAAAGCTGCAAAAAAGTTTCAACAGAGAGCTTACGTAGATTCCCGAAAGACCGTGGGCAGAAATTCCGCAGGCGAATTTCCAGGACGCAGATTACTCCCCTTTGTTAGTTCACTTGTCGTGCAAGCTGTTATCGGGAGAGGACCGACAAGGGGGTGACTGCGAAATTTCCGCAGCGAGCAACATGGCCGCAGCCGGATCAAGTACGCCGTGCCAAGTTTCTCGTATCTTTGTTAGGGAGACGAAACAGAAAGAGGACGAGATATAGAGTCATATTCCGGTCGCGTTTTACGCACTGCGTATATTATTATCGCGGGCTTATTCCTGCCTCTTAGCCAACGCACCATTTGCTCGAACGAACACTGGATCAAAGCGACATTCCGCTATGAAATTCCACCACCTATAATTCGGTCTTTGCGGGATTTCCTACCAGATCTACAAGGGGAACTGTCTCTTTGTTCCTTCTATTGTAAAGTATATACGGTTTTTGGGTGCGACATGCGTACAATTACGAACCTATGATTTGAAACACGGACTTTTCGTTCGAGGCTACTATTTCGTTACGCGTAGATTGACGGTTCAAATAACAGACAGCAGGTAACGGGGGAACTTGCAGCTGGACCGCGGATATTCGGCAAATTCATAATTTTATAAGCACGAGTAAAGAAACGTAATCTAATTCGATTCATCCGCTGAAAGTTGTACTCGCCTGTTTTTTTTTTTTTTTAGAAAACGTTGGTATTTTTACCGGTGGAAATGCGGAAATTAAAGACGTTAGTTAAAATATTCTTTGCCGAGAGAAGACAAACATAGACAAGGACCGTTTTTGTCGCGAGCCCTTCAATTGGAACGCGATTTTTTATCGAACTGTAAAGAAATCCGAAGCGTGTGTTTTACGTGCTTAACACGGAACACGAGGGGATGTAGTTGGAATATAGTAGAGCCGGCCTAAAAAAGCTTCACCCCTAATGTTAGGGGTATTATGAAGCGTACGAGGATACTTTCTAGGCAAATGCTTGACGGTGGTTCCGGTGGATTAGGAAATACTGCCTGAAGGGCTTTGCCGTGGCTTCTTGGCTGAACGAGAAGGGGCTAGCGCGTGTAGAAAGAAGCAGGCTGTTCAATCGGCTCGTATTTATCCTGGGCTAATTAATGAAAAGGAGGGTAGATGGGAAAAAAGCCGGGTAAACAGAGGTAAGCAAACTCTCGCGAGGCCATTCGATCCAATACCATTTTGACCCGTGAAAACCAAGACTCTTCCTCTCCTTTCGATCTTACTTTCGCGTGTTCGCGCAGGGTAATACTTACGAATTTCCTCGAACGACCTGAGTTAGAATTTCGTGATGGAATTCGGAATAACACGCGTGTTTTAGGAAAATCCGCCGAAACGATAATCCTGAAAAAAACTTTTTTCAAACGGCGGACTTTGTACGAATATTCGATGCGAGTGAAACGAGTATGCTTGTTTATTCGCGTTAACCGACCGTGTTAAATTATATAAAAATGTAATTATAGAACCTCTAAAAAGGTAAATTTATGGTTACATGGCGCGTTAAATATATTTGTATTCCAATTCGTGTAACTTTCAGTACACACGTGTTAATGAATATACTTCATATTCGCAAAAACGCGTTAACGAATATGTTTCGTATGTGTAGCACGTATTTTCAAGAAATATATTAAAATATATTAAAAATTCCCGTCTATCTCCAAATGTAGATTTTTCCAACACGCGTGTCCATTACGAGACTTTTCACTCGCTCTGCATGCTGCAGTAGATACAATGACACGATTATTCACGCGGAAGGATCAGCAGTGGCTGCGTTTACAGGTAACCAACACAGGATCAGCGAGGATATATTCCGCTGGATGTCCATCATCGTTCGTGACTCGATCGTGGCGAATACGCGAAAGTACCAGCGGAATCGATCGTTGCCCGATTTCTTAGCTGGCCTGTTACGCTGATCGAAGAATGAAAACCGAGAAGTTTGTCGAGCATAGAGATCCTTGTCGAGGCTAATAGAAATCTCTGTCGTTTCTTTATCATTCCCCCTCTGCCGAGGAACGTATTTATCTTGCTCACGGCCGTTATTTCGTTCGTCCCGCTCGACGGATCCGACGATTCTGTCCGACATGCCACCCAATCATTTTTCCAATCGATTTCCCGATCATTCGTACGAACGAACGCCCATTTCGGGAAATAGTCGATGGGGGTTCGTTCGGAGGAAAAAAGGGGAGGAAAAAAGAAGGCCCGAGTAACGAGCCACTTGTGGGCTCAATGAAAATTTCTGTCCCAACTCGAGGAACTCGACGAACGATCTTTCCTCGTGTTCTCCACCATCTCTCGAATTCTAAGGACACACTGGAAATTCTAGGAATAGAGTCGAAAGTAAGTTTGTTCCATGGATTCGCACGTATGCAAATTTTAGGCGTAAAAAAGATGAACGCTTCTGTCCAGCAAGTTTGATAACTTTAGCGATCGTTCGAAGGGTTAACTTTAGAACACGTACGTATATGGTTTTATTTTATACGCTCTTTTATACGCTCGACAGCAAAGATTATTATCGAAAATTTCTATCTCATAAAATTAAATTATCAACACCGCGTTTGTTTGTAATCTTCTATAACTGTGGGATCGATCGCAAATAAACTTCGTATACGTACAAAGAATAAAAAGTAAGATTAGATATCTCAAAATTAAATTTCTTAACCCAGCGATATCGGTCGAAGGTTACACTTGACCTAAATCCTCTTCTAACCTGAATCGAAAGCCGTCAAAGAGAACTCGGTTAAGAAGAACGATTCCTTGGACGTGAGCGAGAAGAAACGGATTCCGTTTCGATGGAAATCGATCGACTGGAAAGTACTTTTGCTCGACCCCGAAGCGCTAAGAGGATTCAAAGGGGATGGAAGCAGAGAACGTTAAGAGAATTCACCCTCTGTAAAGTGGACCTCGTCCGCGAGGATCGGCTGACGCGGGCGTTTGTTTGCGCTGGTATAGCGGAAGTCTGCGAATGATATCGATAGCTCGGGGCATCGACTAACCCGTGAGAAAAATGACATTCGCCGTGTCGGTCAAAGAAACCATCTCCGCTGGCGGAGATTTAACGGGTTCACGGCCCCTTTCGCCATCGAGATTCAACGCTGAAGAATTCCGGAAACAGCGCTAGCACCGAAAGAGCCTGTGAGTGGATATATATCACGGATGCTAACAAATTCGAACGAAAAGGAAGCGCGTGAAATAACTTCGTGTTTCTCATGGATATTTGCCGTGAAAAAATACGCCGCGATATTTTACGACAGGTACTTTCCGCGATTTATCGCCACTGTTTGCGCTTTGTTTAATGGCCGCACTTGCGTAAATTATTACCGCGCGTGTACGTAACTTATTATCGTTCGATTTTCCCGCTTCGTTTTTTATGCAATCTTCCCTTCTATTTGTTTTTCCGATATAACGCAGCTTGGTAAATCGTAATCCTAGAATCGATGAGTCTGCCGTTTCGAATCGCCGATTCCCCTACAGTATTCGAACTTTTACTCGATATCGAACTTTCAACGATTTGACAACGACTTTAGTGTATTTTTTATCTTTATTTGGCCGATCGTTAAAACTGAAAATATCAATTGTACAAATAACAAAATCGAAACACTTGGCCGTAAATGACAATTTCTGGCTTTCCATTGTCTCTATACTTTACCAGTTACGAGGCAGATTTGTTTTTCATTAACATCGTATCGAGTCTCGAGCGATGTATCCTATGTTCAAGCGTCGAGATCCTGTTGGCCCTTCCTTATCCATCAATTTCAGGAAAATCCGTAGAATCGATCGGCCTTGGACCTTTGCCCGTCCTCCATAGAGGATTGTTCGCTCGTGCACGCTCGAAATCCCCGCGAGATCCATTCGCGGAGTCACGCATGCCGCTAACTACGAAGGGAGTCGGGATCGAGAGGAACAGAGGCGCATCGAGCGGGCCGAAAATCCCGGCATTGTCTCGACACCGCGTGCTTCGCTCCCCAATACGGATAATCTCGGGAGGCCGGTCGCGTTCCCTGCGGGAGACGCGATAACGTCCTGAAACAGAGAGAATGGCCTGCCGAAGGGTTGCCACCGCTTTTCGCCGCTCCATCCATGGAATTTACAGTCCTCCATCCTCTCGTTTGGTATTAAACACTGGCTATAAATCGACGAATTTCGGGTCGCGTCGCGTGCACAGGTATATTCATGATCGATCATCGCTACGCTCTTCATTTCCATACATAGACCATAGTATGGTATATTTATCGTAGAAACATTGCTGTATACTTGTACGAACTATCGACGACTCGTACCAAAGACGTTTTATGTTATTTCATATACGTATAATGTGATACATGAATTTTAATATCAGCAGGTAGGGGAAATGTACGTTCTTGTTGTTGTCAAAAAGTCAAGGAGCGAGAAACACTTTCGACGCTGCTAGGAATCCCAAGTGCACCTTACGGATGCGCTACACCGATCGGAAGATGACCATCTTTTTCAAAAATTATTTCCGCTATTTACAGCAATAGCGTTAAATAAAATAAAAGCAGCGTCGAAGAATAAAAATTAACACGTGAGAATCTTTATTATATTTCCGTTCGGTGGAATGTTATTCTTGCAAATATTTAAAAAACGATAATTCCCGAGTTATCTCAAGATCAAGAACAGAGGGTAAAGAAGACGAACGATTTGCCTGTGTATTTCGAAAATTCGATAATTCTCGGCTCACGTTCGCCAACGTTATTGTCAACGTTATTAACGTCTACTTTGAAGTGAATCACGCGTCTGCTTAATCGCATTAACGATAAACGATTCGCGGTAAGAATGCTCCTTCGCAATCGTAGTGCTGTCGGTGGGTAAATATTAGCCAACGATATTTTTCCTTCGTACGTTAGACTCGGCTGAGCAAGAACTCGCGTTTACGCCGGTATTCCCAGCTTCTCTGCGAACGATCCTCGAGGAACAGGCCTTTGTCTCTTTCCTCGAGCGACGACAAGAGAGAAAGAGACAGAGGTATGTAGCACATTAGCGAACGATTTGCCTGGCGAAAGTTGCGTCACCGGCTATTTCCAAGCCACTCCGAAATCAGCGAATTTTACGATCAAACAGTACGTTGTTTTTCAAGGAAAATCGTCATCTTATTTTACGATGTTTGACTTAGGTTTCGGTGTAAATAATTTCCAAGGAGACGCTGACATTAAATCTTCTGTTGAATTATTATTATCATAGAAGTATTGGGTTATAGGAAAGTTCCACGTAGAGTACACAAAAAGTAGACAAACTTCTAGCGAAGCTACATTGACCGCTAGAATAGACTCGGGGGGAGCAGCGGACGAATTTTTAAATATTTACAAATTACATCTTTTTACTCGTACGGTTTGTCTCACCAACGTACTTTTTCAGTTTCACAAAATTCATCCGACAAAATAAGAAATAATTACGCGTGGTCAAAGCATCGTTTTCCTTGTCGTTACGGTTGGTTGGAAACCGATAGTATTTCGATGGCAATTCGAACGATAACGCGACCTGGCCGCGACAGATCGGACAACGCCGTGTCGATAATCGCAACGAACCATCTAATTGCGACAATAGATAGGCCTTGGAAACCCCGCAATCCTCTGGCTTAGAGAGAACAGGGAAAACGCAGAATCGGAGATGTTTGGTCACGCTCGAACCTATCGAATAACTCGAACTCCATCCCGAGATTATTTCCGTGGTAGAAGAGAGCAACGCGTGTGGATTATCGTAGCAAAAATTTAGTCGCCGTTCTTACGTATAATGTCTTCACCGTGTTCCCCTTCCAATCTCCCGAGGACCACACCGATCCACGTGTACGCGCTTTATTTCTAACCTAACGCGAACGACTCCTACGGTGACTATATTACGTGCGTTGTTTTTCTTAAAAAATCGAAATTTAAGCAGTCAAAGTGGTAAAAAAAAAATCCTCCTGAAAAGGAAAGTAAATAAAGAACAACGTTTAGGGGAGGTTGGAACGAGAAAAATCAATGTCGAAGAAACGTGTCCTAAATGTCAGCGCCGAATCCATCGTCAATGGACCGATCTACGTGATCGGAATGTAGGGGTTGGTACCACCTTGACACAGACGAGCGGCCACGGGGCGCTAACTAACGCCATAATCAAGTAAGCAGTTTAGTCGAGCGATCCGGTTACGCCGACTTAGCCTTACGTATCGACGAGGCGTCACTGATTGGTTTACAGATCTGCTGAGCCGAACTCAGACGCTCAAAGGCCTCTCTAGTTAGCCAGAGACTCCCAGAACGAACCACCTTTACCCCATCCCTTTTATTCTCTTTCTCTCTCTCTCTCTCTCTCCCTCTCTCTCTTACGCTCTCTGTCGCGCGCGCGCGACCCTTTCCTCGATGTTTCATTAATTTTCCTCCGATTCCGCTTCGTCTGCGAAGGCTTTGCACCTTTGATTTCGCAAAGCGGACCTCGACAGCTTGGTCTATAAATAAGTTACGCTTAATTGCAAAGATTCTCCCCCTATCTTTTTCAATTTTTCTCCCTCTTGTAACTCGATTCCCATGGAGAATCGGAAGGGAAGTGGCTCGCTCGATGAATCGCGGCCTGCAATGCGGCAAATTCGAGACAAAAAGCTATCGCGTGGAACCGTTGCATCCGCGACGATTAATATGCGCCACCGGAGAGGGTGGCGCTCGAAAACGTAGGATAGGCGGTGACGAAGGGCGACGAATTTATCGGTGGCGGGTGCTCGCGACGAAAGAGAGAGAGGAAAAAAATTCTCGCTGTTGGCACAACATTAGCGAGGAAATTCACGGGGGTAAGGGTAAGAGTTATGGCGGACATGCCTGGATACCTGACTATTATTCTTCAGGTATCCACCGGCGTTTAGACATCAGGCAGAATGTAACGCATATAAAGAGAATTAACGATCGTCGTCCATGTAATAACGAGGCTAGATACGTACTGGTATCTTTTTACATATTTTAGTTTGCAACGTTAACCTACGTAATTTCACGAAAGTATTTGGACGCTTAGTGTAGGACTGTCCACATTGTATGCGTTGTATAACAAATTTTGGAATTTCACTGGCGCTTTAGCGAGACATTGCTGTTGCGCTTCAACGAAGAATAAAATGTTTATCGAACGTACGATGGGTCGAAGTCGAGTCAAGAAACCTACCGTACTTTTATGTTTTTCACGTGGAAGGGAAAGGTAAGAGAGATTTTTAACGAAAGGTACCGAGTTATTAGTCTCGCGATTTACGTATACCTTTGCGCTTGCGCGTAAGTGTCGAACTTTCTGAACCTCGAGAAGCGTAACCAGAACACCGGGAAGATTTCGTTGATTTGTCAAGTGGAGCCTAACCCCCGATATCTTCCTCCCTTGAATAAAGTAAAGGAAAAAATGCAGGAGCGCGTACTGTTGACGTTTTTCACAGTGGAAGCGGGTTTGGAGGGCGGTAATCGGTGGCATGGATCGCGAGAGACGCTTCTCTAATTTCGGATAGGGGAGCACCGGGTCGCGTCAGATTCTTGACAGACGTGAAAAATGTCACTCGTATGCAAAGCAAGTTGTGCCAGCCCGTTCGTTTCATTATTTCGCTGCTGCTTGTCTCTACGCAGGGGATTTCCCTCTCTCGCGGAAAATTTAATTCTCAGTCGGAAACCACCTCGCTCGTATGCCTACGAAATTCGAACCCTTCGTCGTTCCTTTCTTTTCTTTTCTCCGTCCCTCTCTTTGTTTAATATAAGATCACGAGAAGGGACACCTGCGGTCGGCTCTTTAAAAATGATTAACCTGACTGAAGAAACGAGTCGCAGGCCCATAGTGACGTCCTCGATGAAAAATGAACGTAGCTCGGCTTTTACGATGGCTAAAGGCGTCGTTAACTCTTCCTAACCGCTCATTTTTAATGATTTCAACCGTGGCTAGAATTACCCTTCTTAGACAGGCTGCTGGGGTACATACGTAAGCAGCGTCGTTGCGCTCTAAATATGGTAAATTAGGATTTCTGTGCCACAGCAAGATGGTTTTATTACGATCTACATTTTCCGCTATTTAAGCCTATGACTCCTGCGTTTAAAATGTACTTTCCACATAAATTATAGTCACTGAGAAGTCCCTTAATGTATTTTACTTTTAATTTATTCAGAGGCACATCATTACAGTAGTTTAGAAAGGATGAAATCTTTCTTTAATTTTCATGAAGCACTAGGCGCGAGAAACGTTATGGTTTATCCTCGTTTTCTAACATACTTTGAAATATCTTCAAATACGTTGAAGGTTCCACGTGTTTCCTATCTTTCGAGTAAAGTCACATTATACGCGAAATAGTATTTTTCGGAACGATAGATAGAGGACGTGTTCGCCAAGAACGACGGCGTATCCCGTAATCTTTTGGAGGCTGATGTTCTATTTATTAAACTCATCAATACGTGTCAACATATCAAATTGTGATTTCACTTGGGTGTAGTAAAATGTATGTATCTAAAACCCGATCGTCGAAGGTCGATCAATAGAATCACGGAGACGAGGACAAAGGTTAATCCAAAGCATAGGAGGCAGAGAGGCGCGACACGTCGTCTTGACAAGCGATTTGTCACGTTAACGAGCAACCACCGTTAACGATCGCGTTCTAAGCGGATGCGAAATACACGAAACAGCCACGTGCGTGTACACTACGAAATCCGTTCGAAGGCAGGAATTTCCTGCGAATTAAATTCGAAAGTCGCGAGGGCGAGAGCCTCGACGATCCAACCACGCCAGCCAAATTAGCATTCCGAGGGGAAGATTACCGGTTGGCAAGAATTCTTTGACAAAGAGGAACTCCCGGTTCTTGCAGGCTTCTCGACTTCTGCGTCCTTATTATATTCTCCGAATATCGATCGCTCATTATACGCGAGATACCCTCCGAAATGCGTTCCGATGCTCGTGTGTAGCGTAATCGTTCGACTCGATGTTAAATTGCCTCGTTAAGCTGTCGTCGGGATACGTTTTAGCCGGAAATTAATCGCGGTTTTACGGCCAGACCGATATCCCACGCCTAATCAATTTCCCAACGATATTCCGTTTTAAAATCCAGCAGCAACAATCGGTGAAAATTTTCCTCTCGTTCCTCGAAAATTGTCGACTTCGTTTTATTCCTCCGTTTCTTTATTACACGCGGAAATTAACCGAAGAATTAACTCGAAAAAAGATCGCGTACGCGTATCTTCGCCTTCCTTCGAGAATTTCTACAACATTCTCCGAAATGTATACGTTAATGAAAAACGAATGAACTCATCGTTCGACTCGATATGCGGAAGTTAATTGAGCGCTGTTCCCTCCTCCTTCTCCTTCTCGCCATTTTAAGATTTTAAAAGTGCTTATCTTTGAACGAGGAAATTGTACAGATGATAGGACGAATGCTAGATAGGAGAAGATCGATCGCAACGAGTGGTTGATCTTTAATCGGTCGAAGTTTCTCCCGTGATCGATGTCGAAAGTGGAAACGCCACGAAAGCAGCTTCCTCCGGTTGACGCACGGAACGCCGGACATTCGATCTCGGTTTCTTTCTTTCTCTTTTAGCCGCCGTTGTCCGGCGAGGCTTAATGAAAAGCGTGATTGAAGCCGATGCAGTGGGGCCAATCGATCGACAGGAATCACGAAGAGGGTGTTTGGCAGCCAATCACCGACCTCTCTGCAAGGGACCGACACTTTTTTCCTCTCTCCCTTTGGTTCGATGGGATTCGTGAGTTGACTCTGCGCGGGACACGCACCATCGGACTTCAACTTTACTTTTGTATCGGGTTAAACAAACGTTTATAACGTTGATACGTCCTACAAGTAGAATTTATTCTCGGTGCACTCGTATAAAATTTATTATAGCATAGATCGAAACACGAGTACAACTACTTGAATTTATATCTTTCGAGAAATAGTACGACGTATATCGTGCAACCGGTGTAAACTAATTTTGCTTTTCTTAATTAGAGCGTACTGTCTCTTATTTCGAAAGAATTTCCTGTTCGAAGAAACTACGTATTCCTCTTCATTCGATCAAAGATATTCAACCGTTTCTTAAGAACCTATATACGGGACCGTGTCTCAAGCTACGTCGTCGTTAGAAAGTACTGGAAATAAATAATCGACGATTCGAGTTGTACTCGTTAAACGCTTTGAGACACAAATAATTTCTACGAACAAGAAAGCTAAATTAACATACGAGGGACTATTACCGAGGGAACCTTAGTTTCTGATCAGCCCTTATAAAAAGTTTATGAGGCGGGACTGTGAAGCGGATGAAAATTTGGTACTTTAAACAGGAACTTTAAAACGTAGCTCGTTATCTTCGAAAGAGCAGACTTTCAAAGGAAACTTGCCGCATTAAAGAATCCACAGTTCCCGGAGAAAGAAACGGTTGGAGACAAGCGACGCGCCTGCATTAGTTAACAAGTTGATCAACAAGAGTTTATCGTCCCTGTGTTTTAAAGGGAGGCTTGACGAAAGGCTGGATAAAATCCAGCCAGAAACGGTGGAACCTGGGGAAAGTTGGAGGGTAAACATTTTTCCGTTCTCCTTCGAGAGCTAATAACCTCTGCATATTTGATAGGATTCCATTCTCCGCTCGCGGAAGAAAGAGATCGTTTCTGCTTGCGCGCGGTTCGACGTTCCCGCGGAAAGGAAATCTAATTTCTCTCGCTAACACGATACAATTTTGATCCCGTGCCGCAATCTGAAAGCTTTTATGTCCCCGAGGTGGGCAAACCTTGTATCCTCTATGCGTTTTCACCTTTACAAGGCTCGCTCCATGCCGTTTTCCCTTCCTTTTTCTTTCTCCGACCCTTCGCTCCCTCTTTTCTGCCTCGTATATTAAATTGACCAACGTTTCGTACACGGTCCTGTTTTGTCTCTGGAGCCGCGAGTATCGATCCTTTCGAAGGGCAAACCTTCGAGGGACCTTTTGTTTCGCCGAATAACGGATAATTTCTTCCTCTTCCACGGATCACGGAATACTTTGTCCCTCGAACGAAACGGAAACCGAACGATCCACCGCGTCGATTTTCTATCGTCTTACGGTTTATTAACTCTCGGCCGATTAGCCCATCCCGTGATATCCTGCTTCGTTCGATAGGTCCTTCGAGATTCACGCTCGAATTATTCTCTCCTTTCTTCGCCGCAATTGCCCGGCCTGGTATTTATGGGAATGAATCGCTGTTTGGGGTTCCCTTTTTACGCGCCTCTATTAAAATCTTCTACTAAAATCTACATCGTAAATTTTATTCACTCTCTACTGTTCTAATTATTTATTCGTAGAAACTCTCGTCATCGGTATCTTACAAGTATTCAGGTTTGAAGCAACAACGCTACACCTGCCAACGTCCACTTTGCAGCCTTATCTTTGGTCTTCAAATTGAAAGTCCACACGTAGGTAGGTCCTCGAGTTCTCGTTTTATAAACAGGGCACTCGTACATATTCCTCAAGTCCTGTTTATCTTGTGTAATCGCTCTTACGTTGATCACCGGCATCACAGGAAACAGTTCTTTCGGTTTCGAATCGACTAAAATGCCAGACTGCACGTCCCATCGTGCTCCCTCCATAAATATCCCATGAATATATGCACCGTCTCTGGGAGCTGCCCTGATATATAAAAAAGACAACAGTCAACGTTGACCCTTCGGAAGGGTGGTAAAATGACGAAGAACTTGAAATAAGCAATTTTAAACATAATTGTCCGTGCAACGATCTCGTTCAGTTTCCTTTCCTTTTTTCTTCAGTCGTTTTTTACGAAGAACGGTTAAATAATTTAATGTATTAAAAATTTGTGCCTTGAAACGATCAGATCAACCAACTTAATTCATTGGTAATTCTAAATTCCAAATAAATAAGATGAAATTCACGCACGTGAACTCCTCCTTGTTTTTCTTCGTCACGTCGCATTGCAAACACATTTTATCAAGCGGAAGTTCCTGTCTCCTAGCTGTCGATTGCATGATGGCCGTGAGCAACGACTGAGGATTGAAGAATCCGGCCAACCAGACCGATGGTGGCAACTGAAACGATAATTCACTCGTAATAACGGTAACTTTAACGTATCGGTTATCCTTTTATTTCCCTATCTTACGACAAAGTCAGTGGACCACGTTTCCAATTCTCTGATCCGTAGTAGCAGGTCGACGAACCAAGCTGCCAGTCCTAATAAAGACGGATAAGCCCTTTGAGCCCAAACAGGTGGCACTTGGTCAAGGAACAACGCGTTTTCCAAGTCCTCCATATCTGAAGTGATCGTTAGCTCTCCCTTCAGGCCTAAATCCAGTTCGCGCAACGACCGTTTTATTTCCGTGGTCAGATGATTCATTCGTTCGCACTCTTGGAATGCTACGATCACGTACGGAGTCCTTTCTTCCACTTTGCCCATTATTTCGGCCATGTTGAACTCCTCTGGAAGTTTCTCCATTATTTCGTCCAGTATTTGCTTCACCTTTCAACACAGCGAAGTTATCGTCTGATGGTTAATATGGAACAGATTAAACGACTACCTTTTCTTCCCTGGTCACTGTTTGTCCTCCAGAGCTACCCGCGTCCCTCGGTTGCATCTCAAAGACGGTTTTAAAGAGATTCTCCGCAGTCATCGTTAAGAAACCTATTTCAGCATTTGGGTGTAGACCGTACAAATAGGGTGATTCTGCAGGCATCGCTTCGTCGATGTAGGCATGGTAACCGGCTAAATCTGTATTCGGTGGCGCTGGGAATCCTTTGTAATATTTAAATCGTTAATTGCTCTCCAATTACGAGAAGAACCATCGATAAAAATGCTCGAACTCTAACGAGAAACTTGTTACCTGGCGCTAAGTGCAACTCTCCGTCGACCAATTCGGGTTGCATTAATTCCTCGAGATAGGAGACACACAGCCTTCTGTCCCAGTCGTCGGTTATATGTCCGCCGTACATAATTTCGCCGAAAAGATACCTTTACGAATGTGCACGAGTGCGTTGTGAAAAGAATGTGACAAGCGACCGGTTAGAATTGTTCAATCTGCTGAAAAATAACGAAAGAAATCGAGACGGACCTCAAATCCTCCCAAGGCACCTTCGACGTAGCTTCCAAATAATTGTACAACACGCTGACACTGATGTGAAGATCGCCTACGTTGAAGGGATAGATTTTATTCCAGCCCTGTGGGCCGAATTTCCGGCGCTCCGCGACCACCGCGTGGAAGTAACAGAGGGAAAATAGAATGGCCTTGAACTCTGCCTCCTTGCTGCACATCTCCAACGTCTCTTGGGTGAAATTGTCCAGAGCTTTGTGCAGATTCGCCTGCATCCCCGTGGGTGGTTCGTTCGTAATCTTAATGGACGACTCGAGGATCCCCTAATTAATCTTTCATTAACCTCTTAGTGTTTTACAGCATCAAATTCCATATCGTTGTGTTTCGAGCCGAAAACTCGGTGAACTTGCAGCTTTTTATACGCTCTCGAACTTTATCTCCTACGACCATATGTTCGTGCTCGAGGACACAACGATATTAAGCATAAAATGTTACTTGAGGAATGATGTGTCCTGCTGGTGTACTAGCTGGTTCCGCGCTCATGAACACCCTGTAATTCTCATGCGAGCCCTCTGCCGCCATTTCTAATTTCTTTTCCAACAATGGCAGCCATTTCTTCACCAAATGAATATTCTGCAAAATCACCCAATGACCGTTCTTCGCGGCCACGTCCATAGCTTCTTCTGCAACGGATTCCTGTCCCTGACCCAGCGACACGTTGTGGAAATTTTGATTATCCAACGTGTAACCCAAGCGACGACCCAGGTCCTCTACATCCTGATTAAATGAAAATTCATAGGTCTGCCAGGTGAAAGTTGTGGGACAAGGTGAATGCTTTTGTTCATTCCGGAAATGTTCCGTTACCTTCAAAGGATTCACGCCAGGAGAAAGGATAAAGAAGATGGGCGTAGAAGGGCTGGTTTCTTCGTAAGATTTTGCGAACTCGACGGTTCTACCTTCGATATACCTTGGACCAAGCTTCTCTTCGATGAATGCTGCGATTGCGTAGGTCATTCTATCGGGTCGCAGTGCCCTGAGCATGCACAGACGCTGAATAGTCGTTTTGTTCTTCCATTCTTGCGGGAATTTCTCTCGTTCCGGACATTCGCATTCTACCAATTTTTTCCATCTCTTTGCCGAAGTCTCTATGTCTCTGTCTAAATTGCTGCGCAAAAGAAACATCACCGTACGCAACCAGTAACGATATTTCCAAATTCTCAATATTTTGACTTTCGTTTATTATTACGCTATCGTATTACTTTATTACAAAATAAAAATAAAAATAAAGCTATAACGCCACCAATCAAATGGAACTAAATCGCTAACACTGCTCGTTCAAAAGTTGGAATTTCCGATGAAGTCTAAATTCTCCTAATTTTTACTTGCATCATTACGATTTTTAACCTGTTACGGACGATTTAAGATAAAAGAGTACGTGAAATTTCGATTACCGAAATTCTTCTCTGCTAGCGAGACTCCTAATTCCACCCCAGCTGATATTGGAAAGGAAATCAACGGGGGATGTAACGTGCGGCGTGATGGGGAACCGTAAGAGGAAGTCCAACTCTGCTGCAGTCACCTCGTTCCTAGCGAGTAGTATCTGAAACGCCATCTGCGACGCGAAGATCAGTTTGTCGCACTCGAACAACCCTCTGCTAGTGTACATGAACACGGAATAGGTGATGCACTCGATCAGATTCTTCACTCTCGCGGACACGTCTGGGGCGGGATCGGCCTTCGAGATGGCTTTTTGAAACACCACGCTGAAAGCTTTCAAGGAAAATTGATAGATTGGATTGATGGTGTTCAGATCGTTCAGGATGAAGTAGAGGAGAGAAGCTCTGGCTGCCGCTGGTCGATACAATTCTCTCGCGGCGTCGATCTCACGGCTTGTGCCGCGGGCTTCCGTCACCTTCGACTCGATTTCTGCCGCGGTTCTCTTCGTCGTCTCCAGATTTTCCACCAACGACGTGTCCTCTAAAACGTTGCTGCCCGCTGAAGACAATCTGTCCACGAAATTGTTATTTTATCGTATCAAATCGAATTGTATTTCCATCGCTATAAATCCTTTGAAATTCGCTGAGAAACAAGACGAAAACAAGAGGATAGAGGGGCTAACTATAGAATTCGAGTTCCCAACCTGTGTACCACTTTCTATAAGAAGATCAGAAGGGGGGAATAGACGATAATGTTTCCTTTTTAATCGTAAAACGACAGTGAAACAAAGTAATCGATAAAAATATACTTATCGCGTTTTTATCGGTAATCTTGGTACATAATTACATAGAAGGGAGGGTCTCGGGTTATCTGGGTAATACGAAAGGGAGTGATGCCTGAGAAAAGGTTGGGAAACACTGACGCTGAGAGCAAAGGAAATGGAAATTGTTGTGAAAGATCGAACGAGCAACGTACCTCGATAAAAGGGAATCTTCCAAACTGTTGAGCGTAATCTTGAAATCGTTCTGCTGTCTGGTGAGCTCAGCCTTCAGCTCCTCGAGATCCGGTCGCTCGGCTTTCACTACCTCCGCTAGTAATTGATCCTCGAGACCGTCCCTCGTTACCGTGAAATTAATTAGAGTAGTTTGAGCCTGCATCTCGGGCTTGTAATGGGGATTAGCCAGCTTCGTGTGCAATAATAATCTGAACAGCGGATTGTATTCGACCTCCTTGTCGCCGATCTTAATCGCCCGACCCTTCTTAATCAAGTTTCTGCCTAACAGTGGATCCAACACCGGATCGACCGTTTCGCCGATGTTCTCGACGAGCACGGTCGACCCGGTTGCTAGACATTGCTCGATGACATCCAAGTAACCCTTCTGCCCGAGCCTAATGACACGAAGTTCCTCCCCGTATTTCTGCTTGATCCATTTAATTCCCTGCAGCTAAGGAAAAATAATGATGGAGATCCGAGTGACGTTAGGCGACCTCGTGACAGATAGACCTATACCTGAGGGTCGATCATTAAGGGCCATCGGTCGGAACTCGTCAGAATAGTTGCGTTTTCCGTCGACATTCTATCGTTTGGAAGTCCTTCGTTGTTCCACTTGGCTATCTGTGTGTCGTTCGTCAGTAACGACAGAGGGTCCAGCCCCTCCGTGATTGGAACCGTCGGTTCTACGTTACGTAAAAACGGTAGCCATTGCTTGTGTAGCAGATCCTGGCGAAATTGTTTCGTGAAACATCCCACGTAAGATATGAACGATGTCACCAGGAGAACGTCACCGGGTAGGGTGGACGTTTGTTGCATGAAACTTTAGAATTTTTTCTTTAAAGGATCTGTATAATAGTGTTCGTAAGTGTTAAGACGTCTACAGAAAATTAGACATACGCCTTGGGTATTACCAAGCCCTTGAAACTTTTAGAATTTGTTAAATTAGCCATATATGGCTATAATTTTGCACATACTTGGCTACGGAATCTGCCCATCGTATATTTTCCGAGGCCAACCCACCGACCAATCTGTTAGCCAGAGCAATCGTAGCGTTGGTCGCATCCGCCTCTTGTTGACACTTGAGCTTCTCGGACGTTGCCTGCTCGAAGTCCGCCGTCAGCTTCGCCAATTGCTCTTCCAACGACTGTTCCAGAAACAGCACTCTAACTAAACTTGTTCGGAATCACGTTTAACAGAGTTTACGTACAACAACTTTGCGTTTGATCACGCTTAACTTCTCCTGAGCAGCGGCCAAATCTGCGTTCGCCTGTGCCAACGCTTTCCTCTTTGGCTCCACGTCGCAGAACACCTCGTAAAACTTGATAATGTTGATCACCCAGGCACAGAGACCCGCAGCTGCCGCTGATTTCGATCTCACGAATTCTGGCTCGAATTCGGAGTCTTTTAGATACGGTTGGATCGCCTTGATTACTTCCGGATGTATATTTTCTTTGTCGTAGTTGATTAGGGAGTCCAAGAACGTGTCGACCTTCGCCATCATGATCTGAAGAAACAACGCGGATGAAACAATCTCACGCAGAGTGATATAATTCGCTAAAACTCGCAGTGATTTTTTTCCTTCGTGATCTTCTCGCATATTTCTGAACTTCTCTCGAGGCAAATTAGCTCGGAAAGTAAGTTTTCAAAGGAATATGCAAAAATAATACAGAAAAAGACAGCGGTGATGGTGGACTAAAGATTTCCGGCCAAAAGATTTTGAGAAATCTTGATACTATAGTCCGTTCTATGCGTTTATAACTATCCAGCTTAGGTGTACGGTCGAGCACGGACTAGCGATGACCTTGTTCCAAGTACCTTGGCAGCCTTCCAGCTCCTGTCCTTGGGTATTTTCCCAGCTGGAGCCAAGAGAACCATCACAGCGGCAGTTACGTTCGTTACAGCACCTGGTGGCGAACCAAACGACTTCAATTCCGTCAGATTCGCCTTGTTCAGTGTATTCAGAGCCTCTTGGGCAGCCAAGAGAGCCGGTTCTGCCTTCATCAAGTCCACTTCGCAGTCCCTCTGTTTCTTCGATACCTCTTCAGCTATTATAGCAACCTTCGACTCTTCCTCGTCCGCTATAGGAAACACAAAACGTGAAATACGAGCAAAAGGTACTGGTTTACCTAAAGGATTTACCTATAGCCTTCTCCTTTTGTACTTTGTCCGTCTCGATACCAACAATGGCGATCAGAGCATCGGCTGCGTCGTTCTTCTGTTGCAATTCTACCTCTTGCATCGCCAGTTTCTCTTTCAATTTATCCACCTGTACCGCAGTCGAACGTAGCTTTTCCAAACCGTTCTCCAGCCTAGCTACTCGACCACGAAGCTCGCAAGCCTTCGTTTTCAACAATCTAGTGTACAAACTGATCTGCTCGAGAAAGGACTTTGGTGTGGTATAGTTGTATCGGCGCTCGCTGGCCAAATAATGTCTGCTGGCTGCGTTGACGGTCGTGTGAGCGTGGGCCATAAATTTCGCCGCAGCCTCCCTGCATCGAAAGCATCCGTATATTTATTGCTCAGCATCCTCTCCGCTATTGAAGGCGCGTACCACGCGTTTCAGGGGCGTCCCGATCGATATTCTCCGCTCTACCTGTAATTTTCCGGAAGTTCGTCTAACTCCTGCAGAAACCTCTTCGACACAGACATCAAAGCTTCTTGCGGCCATTCGTGGAACCAGTTTATCGCCGTGCAATTTATTATGGCCGGGAATTTCCTCGAGCGAATCCTTAAAGTGGATCCGACAGGGGAGAAGCAGAGAACTATCCGAAGCTGGCGGCGCACCCGGTCGATGAAGAACTTCCAACAATTCTCGCGGGTATCTAACATACCAGCGCCCTTCACCTCGTTACGAACTCCTGCGACCGAGTATATCGATCGTCGAAAAATACTTTAGCGAATTAAATCGTACGAATTTTATGTACGTGATAATCCTTATTGTAAAAAGATAAAAGTAAACGAATGACTTAGGCATCGTGTTTCGAATAGAAATTAATTTGGAGTGGTTTAAAGAAAAAAAAAAAGAGAAAAAAGGAACGAGTTGAATCACAGGGATTTTGAAGTTGATGATCCTTGTTCCGGAAGAAAAAACAAACAACCTGAAATATTCATCGACCTGCTATTATGTTCTCCACTTCGTCCTCGGCGAAGAGATCTGGAACCTCGCCAGAAGCAAGCATGTCGTTGATCAGCACGAGGAATTGTTCGTTCGCCACTTGAGCGTCGGTCATCAAAAACACGATGCCCAGATTCTTCAAACCCGACTTGTTATACAGAACAGCGAGCTCCAATTTTAGATCGACGATTCCATAACCCTTCTTCAACTGAATTTGGAATACCTCCAGCGAGCTTATGAAAGCAGCCAATCGTGACAAGCTTTGTTTGCCAGAACCTCCCACACCGACGAGGAGAGCGCTGCCTCGAGGCGACTCCAAGATCCTGTTTATCCGGCACACGTGCATCATGGCGTCCTCGAACAGCACCAGATTCATAGCAGCTACCAGATCGTTGTAGCTGACCATTGCTTCCGATAGCAATCGATGCAGAGTTGCCCAGTCCTTCACCGGCATGTACTTTGGCTCTCCGACTCCACCTTGCAATATAACAAATTTATTCAACTTTTTCTTTCTCGTGGCGTGTTTGAGATCCAAGTGGTACGCTATTTTTAGCGAAATATTTCCAAGCATTTGCGCACCTGCAAAATGACAGTAGATATTAGGCTTCTCCAAAATGGCGCCCTCGTCAATTTCCTCCACGTTCTTCTTCAAAATATCCAATTGTAGTTTAGAAAAGCTCTCTATGTCCTTTTCATCTGTAAGCTTATCTCCGTAAACGCGATGCGTCTCGTGGAGCCATAATCTGATTAAGTCTATAGAAGACTGTAGACACTCGTTCCCACTGAATAATAATCCTTGAAAGCAGTTTGACAAGTCACGAAGATTGAAGATATAATGGAATTTCACTGCTGTTGGGAGGAACATTTGAGCGCAACGATGATGGAGCTGAATCGACGCTTGAACAATGCTGTTACACATTTCGACGACAGAAATGGGAAACCTATGAAATGCATTAATTATCATACAATGATCGAACAACGAAGATACTTAGGTGTTTCATTTTCTTGTACTGCTTCGCTTCATACAATAATTTATTTTCGAAGCTTACCTGTGTTCGATGTTGGACAAATGCTGCCTCAAGATAGACGAATAAATAGTCGTCAACGAATCGCTGTTAGGAAAACTGACAGCAAACACGGAAAAGTGTCTCTGCAGTCTAGGATTGACGGTGAAAGATCCAGCCGTAGGATTCATACAGCTAACGTATTGACAGTTGTGAATATCTTTCAGAGTTAGCTTCGTTCTATCGTACCAGTGACCGTAATCCAAATGCTGACGGATCAAAGTATGCGGTTGGACGGTTCCATAAGCGTCAACTTCTGGCATATTCAAATCATCGATGAAATACACCAAGGCTTTATTCCCAGGTGGGCCGTAATTTCTACCAGCTTTCTTCTCCAGAGACTTCTCCAGAATCTTCTGCAGCATCTCCGAAGAAGTGTAAAAATTAAAGGGTACATTGGATACTGTGTAATTTTCAGGTAACTGTAGAAGTTTCTCTGCTACGAGAACAGTCTTCCCGCAACCAGCTGTTCCAACTAACATCACTGGATGTTTCTCGGCCATTAATAAATCTAAGAAGTACCTAATTCGAATAGACTCCGCAGTGTATACCAAAACAGCTTGCAGAGGCAGTTCAGGGTCCAATTCGAACTTTGGCAAACGCTGAGACCACGGAACGAAGTTCTTTGTCTCAGAGTCTATATAATAATCAAACACGGTGCCTTGCGAGGGAAACTTAATCTGTTTAAATTCATTTATCCACCACTTACTAAATTCCACGCGATAATCTATCGTTTGATCTTGGAACATCGAGGAACCAAAAGCCCAAACGGCAGCGAAAACAAAGTAGAGTTCATAATGTTCCTTCAAAAAATCAGCGGAGGTTAATTCTGGCTTGAGAAGACAGTGAAGAAGATGACATAGCATCTGTACGTGCGCCATATCTGCGATCGGTGTTATCTTTTTGAATCTTGTTCTTAACGTTTCCAAGCAAGCAGGGATGTACTTGTCAAATAACATAACCAAATTGGATTTTTCAATTGGCGACGTTCTTTTCTCCACCCAGCTCGTGACGTAAGGATTCCAGCCTAGATCCTGAGGATTGATATACAAAATCCCCGCTCTGGATACGGTAGCTGGAGTAGCAGTTCTCAAATTAGAGATCTCGAAGAGCAGCCTCATCACAGGAGTCAGAGCTATTCTCTCGTTACTAGCTAAAGTCAGAACCTTGTTATCGTCCATGACAGTGTTCAATGACTCGATCCACATGGGATCGATATCGCCATCTAAAACTATCCACTTAGGATTCTCTCCGCCTAAGTTAGCCTGTTCTCTCATAATAACCGAGAACAAGCCATCCTTCCATTCTCTGGTCGCTGGATTAATTATTCCAAATAATTCGTCATTCGTCACAGCTTTCGGATTCAAATCGTTGTATACAGGCTTTCTCTTCATGTTCTGATATGTTCTAAACAACGACTTCCAAACTTGAGTCTTTCCGGATCCTGCAGTTCCCACGATGAAAACCGAGTGCCGTACTTCTAATAGTTCCTCCAACTGAACGACTTTGAGGATGAAGCCGTCTTCTGGTTGCAGCATCAAATCAGCTGCTGCCTGTTTAACCATCTTCTCGAATTCCACGTCGCGTTTTCTGGGAACGTCCAAGGCGGGGAACAGGTCGGCTATCAAACCCATAAACACAGGCAGATCGTCGGAAACCACTTTGGGAATGTTGAAGTCTCGAAGAGCTCTCATGAGCACTTCTTCCTCCGGTCTGCCGGGGTCTCCCCTCTTCAGACTTCCGGCGACTACGAGGACCGACTTTATCGCGCGCAGTCCCCAGTCATAATGGTCCTGCTTTGATAACAACTCCTTGCATAGAGTATACAGCGTAATGAACTTTCTCGCTAGAACTCTCGCATCCTGTAATTTCGAGAACCCTATTTCGTATGTTTTTAATATTATAGAAAGATTAGAGGATGACCGGTGAGACGGTAGAAGGACAGGGGAAGTATATGCAGAGTTGGAAAGATAACAATTTAAAAATTCTCCTTCGTGTAAGAAATATCTTCTAAGAGACCTTTCAAAGATTTTTAAAACTTTTGAAGTAGACCACGTTAATGTACGTGTACACGTGTATTCGAATAAATTTTGTTAATGGGAGCGGTACTAATATTCATTTTTGTATCTGTAACATGGAGATGTTGCATAATCGTATTTTCCTTGCGGAAATTCGTAGCTTAACCAAAGTTCGTAGTTGTAGGAATCACACGAATCAAAATACGCGTGAAATAATACAAAAGGTGCATAGATCAAAGTATAGACGTAGCTTTGATACACGCGTACACGAATTTATTTAATATAACATACAAAACCATGATTCCTACCTGGAATCCCTCTGCCACTAACATAATCTCGCAGATGAGTTCAAAATCGGGGACTACCATGGCACACGGTCGAAACAAGGCTTTTAAATTCTCCGGTAATTCTGTTCGTCCTGCGTAACCTGGATTCATCGTGATGAATATACCAACCGTTGGTTCGAGGCCGATTATTTCTCCCATGAAGTTGAATTTCTCTTTCTTATCTCGAATGGCGTCCTGAATCGATTTCACTTGGACAGCTACTACGGAGAGTACTTCGACCGTGATTCGGTTGAACTCGTCGAAACAACCCCAGGCGCCAGTTTGAGCTAATCCTTTATAGATGTTACCGCAGGATTTGTAGTCCATCTGCTCGGAACAGTTGAACACGTAGACCATTATGCCGAGAGCTCTGCCTAGATCTTTGGTGGTTTCGGTTTTTCCAGTGCCCGCTGGGCCTGCTGGTCCACCACCCATTATTAAATGAAGAGATTGGGTCAGGGTTATGTAACATCTATCCGTCAACGGTGTTATGACCAATCTGCATAGAAGAGAAATGATTTAGTGAGAATTAGGAAACTTTTAAGGAATCCTATCTAATTATAACTATTAATTCTCGTGTTATTACAGTCCGGTTACTATTTGGACTGTTGAGAAGCCACGTCGATCTTCTCCGTAAATTGAAAAGTATAGATACTAATCGTACAATTATGTATCTAATTAAAAGATTAAAAAAGAAATGTGGAGACGATCAAGTCGAGCTTCTCAGGCACCGTTGTTTTTTTTTTAATCATTTATGATACTTTTCGTAGCGTTTATGGGAAAATATTAGCCTATTAACTGAATCGATCTTTGACGAGACACTTCTATGATTACTCAGTTAAAGATGAATAAAGAAAAATTGATTTTATCCAAGGAATTGAAAATTCAAACGACGAGTAAAATATGAAGCGTATAAAGAACAGTAACGAGCAATATTTTAACGCAAGTATCAATGAACCAGTCGCTAGATTCCATAATCCCTACTGCGAAAATTAACAGAGATGCAAAGGAGAGGAGACGAAGAACCATCGGACCTGGGAGTATTTCCCAAGTATTCGTGAGAGTATTTAAACTGCGCGTCGCAAATATTAGCAAAGCAATCCTTCTCCTTTTCGTCCCAACGATGGCGAAGTTGACTCTGCCATTGGAACGCCTGCGACGTCTCCACCTTGGACTGCACTAGCTTCGCCACCACGTCTCGAGAATGTACATCGATAGTGCAGATCGTCATCACCTTTTGTCTCTCCTGTTTCGTTAGCTCTCCGATCAATAGCGTGATCAGTGTACTTAATTGAGAGATCTGTTTCTTTAGATAGTCTTTCAGAGAATTATCGTAACCCTCTTCCAGTCTGGCGAACGCGATGTTCACCTCAGTCGTCCACCAAATTTGTGTTCCACAGAGAGAAACTTGAGCTGGATAGTCGAACAGCCATTGTTCTCGGGACTTCTCCTCGTAAGTTATCACAGCCTCGCTGAAATAGTATCTTATTGTGACTCTCATCGCTTGTTGCAGACGATTTAACCACGCCTCCACTGCGCCCTCGCAGCTCATCTCGCAGTTTGCGAATTCCACGTACTCTCCATCTTTCGCGAACATACCTTGAAACAGGAGTATTTCATTGCATAAAATGTATGAAGAATTAAACGTTTTGGCGTAGTATATTTTAATTTGTCACGGCTCCCAGGGCGAAATATATAATAGTTGCGTGGCAGTCCATGTGTTCGAAAGATACGAGACTTTTACACAGCACAAACTAATAAAGGTTTGTTACTATAAAAATATTTAGTCGCACGTGATACGTGCAGAGAAGATCAGTGGTACGCTTAGAGTTACAGACGAAATTTTTTGAGGCAAAAAGCTTCACGGCTATCGTTCTATGGTAATAGTATCTCCCAACATATGGATCTATGAAGGAACGTGGAGTTGAATGAATATGTACTTAAAGTCTCTTTACAATTTATAATATAATTTATATTACAGTACGTTTCTCAGACGAAGAATTTCCGAAAAATAAACTTTTATTCCTTGCAGAGGTCGACTTACCCAATACGCGTTTTGGCGAGCCAGCAGCCGCGTCATCGAATTTCAATCGAGCCATGGAGTCGAATAGTTTTGTCAGATGCTTGGCCACGATCTCCGGCTGATTTCCATTCGACAAAATATCCAACAGATCGCTGGACGAAACGAAGTAGAATCTCGGGAACGCGAGACGCTTCGTTTCCAAATATTCTGCCAAGGCTTTCTCGCAGAGAACCAATTCCTTTTGGAGGATATCGAGAGAAGACACCAGGCCTTCTCTGTTCGTTGCTTGCACAACGTTTGGCGTCTTCGCTAGTTCCTCTGTCATTTGCTTGAATTCCTTGTCGATTCGATCGAACCTCTCGGCATCCACTGGCAATTGTCTTCTTATATCTTCCGAGGAGGTGAAGATGCTCTCGAGGTGCATCCAGGTTCGTTGCACCTCGAACCAGATTGTAGTAACTTGATCGGCGATGCTCAGCTTTCGTTGCCAGCTGGAGACTTCTTCTAGGAAGTGGGCGATGAACTTCGAAGTGATAAGGTTTTGTAGCTGGACCTATGAAAAGCAAACAAGGTGGCCCTAATCGAGTCGATTTTCTCCAAAATCGATCGCACTGTGCCTTGACTCGCTATAATATCTTTCCAAACTCTCATCGTCGAATCGCTTGAGTCTCTTTAAATTTTCACCAAGTACGATTTCTGCTGGTTTAATCTACGTAAAACGAATCACATTGTGCAAATCTAACTGACGACTGCGATAAAAATCGGTTCTGTAATTTGTTCAAAAGTCACTAAATTTCTGCGATTCTTGCAACATTCGTGCTCGAGTGCGTAACAAGCGATCCGTGTAGAAAGTACCTGGTTCTCTTCCAACGTTTCGATCAATTCCTCGCTGGCTCTTATTAGGGTAGCGCCAGTTCTAGCGTGAATTTCTTTCTCGAATTCCATTTTCGACCAGGTGGCGTTCAATTCTCTCATGTACTTTTCCATAGACATTTCTTTCACGGCTTTGTCCACGATGTTCTTCACTTCTTCCTCGCACTCGTGAAGATTTAGCTCCAGAAGATCGGCCAACGTGGTAGACTCGTCCATAACGAATCGTACCTAAACGCATTCGTCTTTACCGGCTATGTCTCTAAATACGTAGCATTATAATTATGAATATCGTGTATCATTATGAATCATGTATGGTTTAACATTATATATTATAGCGAATGTATTTGAAATTTAATGTGAGCATTGACGAACAATTTGAAGAAATAAACGTAAAGCCAGGTGTACGAAGAATTAAACGTTTCGAATGCAAAATCAATTTATTCGATGAAATATATACAGTGACTGGTACATAGAACGAACGAAAAACGATGATAAAAATATGGTACAAATTATTTGATCACATACATACGTGATACATGCACTGATGAGTAACTAATAATGCATTTATTGATGAATCGTGACGGTGGTTTAAATATTCGTGCTTAAAAATTTTGGAAATAATTATTTAGAGAACAAAGTGCCAGTATTTACAGTGGACTTACGGTCATTTCTGGAGTCATGTCGCCCAGTTTCTGCAACACCGATAGCGTATATACAGCGGTGCAACTAACTCTAAACATCTTGGTGAACTTTTGTAAAAATATGCTAAACTGAATCCTTATGTATAACTATTTTTCGTATAAAATTCATCAAAAACTTTTTCATGTACAATGATATAAAAAATTCTTACAAAAAATATATATATGTAAAGTCTTTCATAAAAATTGGATATCATGTAAAACGTAATATAAAACGTATCTAAATCATTTTCTATCCTTTTCGTAAACCTATTCTTCGTTTCTTAACCTCCGCCGATACCTTGGTGCTATTCATTAATTGCCTCCAATGTCTTTCCCTTATAGCTGGATTCTGGAGTTCTGCTACGGCCCTCAAGGACGTCAACATATTCTTCACGGTTGCCTCCAATGATACGAAAGTGTCCCACGATCTCATTTCCTTGTCCAGGGCTAATTGCAATTAGTATATTAAAAACACGTTTGAAGACAGCTTACTCGTTTTAGTAACAAACGACACGGGTTTCTAATATTTCGAGAGAACGTTCAACGCAAAATAGAAATAAAAAATCAGGCGTGCCGACAACAATTTTTCTATATTTTGCACAAACACGAGATATCTTTTAACGTGGTAAAAATGCAACTGAAAGAACACGGTAGAGTTAATATCGTGTCACCAACCTCGTATCTCCTTGGAAAATTTCTTGCACTCGATGTCCATGTTCTCTACGTCGATTTTTCTCCAAGGCGTAGTCTTCCATCCTTCTATACAGCTTCTAACGATATTCACGTAGTCCCATAGTTGCTTCAACATCTTCAACTCTCTTCTGCATTGCTTCAACACTTTGAATTCTGGCACCATAACTTCGAACAACGATGCAGACTCTTGGATGTCTTTCATTTGACGTTCCAACATCAGAATCTCCTTGTGTCCTTCGTCTAACAGTTCGTAAGGATTCGAACAATCGTGTTTGAAGAAGCTGTAGCGCCGAAAAGCTTCGCGGTAGTGAGTTATGGTCGTGTCGAACGCGGAGATTCGTCCTCGTATTCTGGACACTTCACCTGTTTTATTTCGTACAAAATTAGCAGCTGTCCTAATATCTACGAATGTAGATGTATGTACCTGCTTGCAGGGGTGCCACTTGCTGTTTAACCATAAGCGCCAGTTTCTTCGTATTGGACCATTGCTCGGGCAGTTCTTGAAGCAGAACGTTTACTTCCTCTGGGATATCCTGATCGTAAAATTTCAACAATTCGATCGTCTCTTCCAACGGCTGGAACATTTCATCCGTAGTCGGTTGCCTTTCTTTCACTTGCAAGAGATAACCCATCACGCTAACGAGTCCGACGTAGTCACCTGGTTGTATTGGTTGGAGCAAACCCTCGTCTGCTCGTCTATGAATAAAATATACATTGAAGAATCCATCGAAAAGCAGCTCCTTCCTTTTTCCTTATATTGGCTCTCTAGGTAACCATTTTTACTCTTTCGGGAAATTTTTCAATATCAGAAAAATATGAAAGCCAGACGTTCCTTCTACGTCTGATCGAAGGAAAGAGGACGATCTATAGAGACAAATCAAAGTAGCCAAGTGCGCAAGTAGCCCGAGATTATCGAACGTGCAACGAATATCGTGATTGCCAACATAGCTATCGATCTACAAAACAGTTGAAATCGTTCTTCGTTTGCTCGTATAAAGAATGGTAACTCGTAAGAGAAAACACCTTATAAACGATCCCAAATCCGAGAGGCTGCTGGTAACGCGATCGACCAGATGTCTCTTGAACATGCTGGACCATTTGCAGACCATGTTCAGCACCGACTGTCTGAAGGGTCTGAGGTTTACCCTGAACCAGCCACAAAACACTTTCGATGGTTCCATTTCCTCGATCTCGAGATAGAGGCCCTCGTAAAGGTCGATTTGCTCGCGGAATTGCTCCATTTTCGGCGGTGACCGTGTCGGCCCCTTGGGATCCTGCACGGCCACCATCTCCATTTCCTCCATCGTCAATTGTCGGCTATACTCGAGAAACTGTTGCATCACCATGTCTCTATCGTCCAACCAGAGATAGGCGTATCCTGATAAAATAAGACGACAAAGAACGAGGGTGGATCATAGAGTAGACCAAGCGTAGAAACATCCTCTGATGTTCGTTGATTCTATTATAATTCGTAGGCAGTAGATTTTTATACGTTTGTGGAAAGTTTGAAGATGTACAAAGCGTATTGCTATTAGTAAATTATCGTTATTAGCTATTAGCCTGCATTTTACTATATTTTATGTATTTTTTCCACATTACGCGAATTCTATGCATTTAGATTAGTATTTCGTGGTATTTATACCTTCGAAGTTGCTGCAGAATTCGGTAGCTTCCTCCACCGCGGTCGAAACGTTATTCATAATTTCATTTTTCATCCCCTTTATATCTGGATCTTCCTCTAGTTCCTCGCTGTATCCTATGGCATCTCTTTTTAATCGTGGCACCAGTGCAGCCATCCCTATGATATCGTTCAATAGTGCCAAGATTAATTGGTCCAATCCATCCGGATCGTCGGGTTCCAATGATGGCACGTAATAGAGATCTGGTTCCCTGAGTTCTAACTTCGCTTCTAACAGCGGCTCAGTTTCTTCATTGGAATCCATATTGTCTACCAAATACCCTGGTACGAATAAAAGGGAAAAAGAAATCTCTTTTATGGTTAACAGAATCAGAAGCAACGTACTTAAATAGAATCATCACAATACAGAAGAAACGATTATAAAAAAATCTGTACGTAAAAGTTTATTTAGCTCTAAGAATTGCAGACCATTGATTCGCCGATTGCCATTAATCGACTAAAACAGGAAATTTGAAGAGATTTCATAATTTGAGAATTTAAAGAAACCACAACGAAAGCCTGAAACAATAATTGTACGAAAAATATGGAGAGGCCCATTCACCTAACGAACACCCTACAGCCCTTCGAAGGGACTCCATCACGATCCTATCGATGTAATCTACGTATTTTTGCCACGGTTCCTCCATTTCGTCGGAAACTTGAAAAAGCAGCCTGTTCTCTTCCAACAACGAATGAATCTGTTCGGCAGCCCTCTCGACCTCGCCGTAACGTCTTGATACTTTTTCTGGCCGCTCGTCGAACGACAATAAAGCGTCCTTACGACGATCCTTCCTTTCGATGAGAGGCGTCCTCGTCCAGGCGTCCAACACCGCTTTGATCTTCTCGGCGTTCGTCTGGGTCGATTTGATTCGCTTCCAGAGCCCCTCCACGAGTTCACCCAATTCCACGATGTACTCCAGAACGCCGTCCGACTTCCAGCATAATTCTGTTTCTCCTCGAGAAACCAACGAATCGATCCTAGTTATCTCCTTCTCGATCAGCTGCAACTCCACTCGCCTGGTCGTCTTGCACACGTTGTTGTACGAACACACCGTGGCTGCTAGCAGCGTGCGGAACTTTCGGAACGTTTCGACGTTTTCCGACACCTACATATCGAAGACTATTAAACCACCTTAACTTGTCACACTTATTGGCGAATTTTATTTGTAGTATTATCAATTAATTGCACGGTTCGTCCAAATGTTTATCGATTTCAATTATTATCGCAAGAATGAATTACTAATTAACAGTCTGTCTTATCTATACATTGACAGCGAAAAGAGCGAAAACTGCTCTCAAATGTTTCTCTTTTACACGTGCCAATTCTTTAATTTTTCCAAATAGCAATTTTATTATGCCACGTTACACTGCGTTACACGCAACGGCTGTAACAATATCATTGTGCAGTTAAGTCAGGTTTTGCCTAAATTTTGCTGTGGTGGTATACGTGTAGGGATACATAGGAAAAACGTCAAGTGGATAGATACCTTTATTGCCTCTTCGGGAATGTCTGATCGAGACATTTGCTTCAGATAGTTCACTTCCTTTAAAACACACAAAAGCTGGGGATCAAAGTTGAGCAGTAACGTGGAATCCTTCTCGCGATAGAGAATATTGCGATTCAGTCCAATATCGACTGCGTCAGGTACGGTTCGTGCCCATTCCGTGAACAATTCAGTCTCCTTATCCTTAAAGATCTGGATAAGCCTTTCATAACGTTTTTCTATATTCTGGCCCTCTTCGCTGTTCACTATTCTATGATCGGTATAATTATTTTGTAATTAAATTGTTCTATCAAATATAAATCTCTATTTAAACAACTTACGGATGTTGAATAGCTTTGAAAGATTGAACGGGAAGATCGATGCGTTGTCTGAGCATGGTGATAAATGTCAGAGCCGCGGCTAAAGGTGGAAGATTAATTAGAGCGCCTCTAGTGCCACGATTAAACAGAACTTCGACTACAGTCAGCTCGACGTTCAATAGATCCAAAATTCTGGTGTAGCGATTTGCGAACTGTTTGCTTATCATTGGCCTGTCTAGCACCGTTCCAACGATATTTATCAACTGAAACGAAGAACTTGTAAGAATTTTAGTTATTAAAATTATCGTACAAAAATTAATTTTTATTTGTTATAAAATATATTTGTTTTTATGTTTATGTTGAAGTTATGCGTCTGTCGCATCTAGAAACTGAGGAAATTTCGAAGATCGTTATTTTTGGAATTTGTTTATTTCGAATTCTTCGTTTTATTACACTGTGAAAGCAGATCGATAGAAGAATTGTAGTTTTTTGAAAAATGGCCCGTTTTTCCGCCACTTATCCTACCACAGTTGTCCAAATCTACCAGATACGGTACCTTGAAAACGCTCTCGAGGTTGCCGCAATCGTCGAAAGCCTGGCAAAGAATAGCCGCCAATTTACAATCGAGATCGGTGATGGACTCGTTGAACTTGGCACAGTCTACGGTGAAAGATTCGTCGTCTGGCTCGAGCGCGTCGTTTGCCCGCACCGTGAAAGAAACGAACAGCTGCTGGAACTCTTTGTACACGTTGACGATCCTGGTGCTGAGGGATCGGCCGAGAATCCCGCCGATTTCTATCTTTTCCAGCTTGGAAAATTCCATCACGGTGTTAAATAGCCACTCGATGTCGCTCAGTCGTTTCAAGAAAGCATCCAGGCGAGCGAAAACGGCGCTGGAATTGAAGGTCCACGGTGGTGCATCGGGTTTCATCGCTGGCATGTCTTTCCTAAGTTCGAATTGTCGTTTGAACTCTTCCAAGACGCCTGCAAGAAAGAGCGTGTAATGCTTTTGATCTACAAAGTCTCCGAAAGAGACGAAAAATTAATTAGGAACAACGTTAGAAGTAAAATTAAAAGAGGCTTAGAAGTTGAAGAAATGGTATCGCCATAGAAAGATAGTGCTCGAATGATGAGAACGATCTTCTGATCGATTCTAACCTCGAGATATTTGCACACGCTGTAAAGCCTCGTCAACGTCGCTCTGGAAAATGGAGGTTGGGTCGAGGAATCGACGAGCCTCCTGTATCAACAGGTTGGAAATCTGTCGAAACATGATGATCACCTTGGTGGAGCTCTGATAGTAGCTAGATTTCGACCAGGCTAATCCGACCGAGTGTATCAGCGTGGCCATTAGCGGCTTAGCCTCGGAGAAGTCGACCTCTTCGACCGCTTTGAAACACTTGGCCAATGGAGATAGATACAGAGATATCTCTTTCGCCTCTGCCATCGAGGATACCACGTTATCGAAAAGGGTGCGAAAGCAGGGGAAATAGGCGCTGTCTGTCGTTTCCAAAATGCTCGCCATTTTCTTCACGCGATCCTCTCGCAATTGATCGTAGATATATCTGGAAAACGATCCTTCTTCTATAATAATTAACCTTTGGATACTGTAATTTGTTAGACTTGGAGAATATTGTTACCCTACCGCTCAGCTTTCTTACATTTTTCGTGTCTGATAGGAAAAATACTTATTTTCGACGTTTTTATCAGAAATAAATAAATGCCGGAACGACGAAAACGTTGCCATAGATGGATACTCGATATCCTTTACCTTAAATTAGCTAGTCTCGTGGACCAATAGTCAAGCTCGACATAGGGGGTGGGATTTTGACCATTCTCAAAAGCTGCGCCAGATTCCTGAGTGACAACGTCGTTCACCAAGTAGGCCCACTTTATCACGACACCCTCGATGGCGCTCTTCAAATACAGATCGACAGCTTGGGGGCCTTCTGTTCGCACTAGCTTCTCCACTTCCGTTGCCCTCTCCATTCCGGCTGGCATTGGGAGCACCGTTCTGCCGTTTACCTGGCCTTTCACCTGTATTTCGACGGAAAACATTCGTACAATTTCGTACTGCCAACACCATTGTTGAATCTACCATTTCGAATCTAAATATACAGCATGTCCCTTGTTCTTTCTTCCTGATTTTCTCCAAAATGAAACAGAAATAAATTAATCTTATCGATATTCTGCACGCTCCCGAATCTCTGATCTTTAAATCGGGGACACCCTGTATAAACTGAGAACACGCGTATGAAAACTAAATCTTTACAGAAGAGAAAGAAAGTTTACTTGGTACAGAGTACCGCGAAGAGAATGAACGTGTCTACAGATGTCCTGAATCGCGACGTCAGGCAAATCCTTGTGATTCTCTGCTTTGCTCAACAGGGGCGCGAATAAATTGTCCACCAAAGTAGCTAATTGATCGACAACTCGAGACGACAGATCCCCTAATATCAGCATCGATGAACAAACTTCTTTCTCCTTGGGTAATGGCGCCTGTTCTATCTTCACGGCGTAAATACCTGAATATGAATGTAAATATAACATGATGAATATGAATATAACGTGAATACAATTTTCAAAATTTTGCCTTAGGCGGATATTTTGGAAAGTTTTCATTATCGTACTCACCTTTGGTTCTCTGACATGGTATAGGGAACGAGGTTGAAGCCACCAATTGCGCGTTCGGTGTCAAAGCTACAAAAAGAGCAGCTGGCAGAGGATTATCAACAAAATCCAGCACAGCGTTTCTGTATTCCTCCGTGAGGAGTAATCTGGCCCACTTCTCCGGCTTCAGTTTCAGCGACTTCTGCACGAAAACACCGATGTAATCCAAACGAAAATCCGCCGGTCCATCGGGAGTAGCCATTTCTGCTTATACAAATTTCGCATAAGTTATTTAGATTCTCAGTTTATACGTTTAGATTCGGGATTTTAGATCTCAACGTAAGATGTTATTTTTATATTTATTGCATTTACTATTTTCTCAATTGATATACTTAGGTCAAAAATTTTTAATCCGATTGGAATTCAGCTGTAGATTTGAAATCTTCACGTAAGATATTACTCTTTTATTCGCTAATTCGCGTCTTCATCATCGAGAAATTAATTTACGAAAGACATTAAATCGTACGAAACGTGAGAATTTAAAAAAAACGTTGGCTTAACTTCCAACAACAGGCAACCAGGATTTCCTCTTCAAAGAACTACGCTAGGACTCTCGTGACGCGACCAAGCAAGCGTAACACAATGCTGGCGTATCTCAAAGGATGGAAAATATGTAAAAGGCTGACGTGACCACGAAAGGGGGAGTGGTGGACGCGGGGTAAAAATGCCAATCGTTTGGTGGCCGTCGTGCAAGCAGGTCAAGAGACCAGGCACCGACTGAACCGAACGAAACTACATTCTAGCATTGGAGGCTCGTGTCTTTTAGACGACCCTATGCCTTCGTTGCCTACCTATTGTCACGGGACGCACGGAATATTCTCGAGAACGACTGACATCGCACGCGATACCGCCTTTCGCGTACTGGCAGGTACCATTTTACTCTTTCGTACTCGCTGGGGACGTTAGTCAGAGTTTCGCGTCCACGGATTACGTTCGTTGTAAACTTTCGATCGAGCACTTTGACGCGAGATCGTTTCACTTTCGACGTGGCTTACTGTGGAGAATATGCAGGTGATAAAATACGACAAATAGCTTTTTAAGTATGTCGACGATCAGTGATACTGATTTGGGATGTTGAAGCTCCTCGTCCACGGATGAATCGATCGAACGTTTCCTTGTGTGACATAATACAGTTTAGAAAAATTTTTCGAACGATTGTGGTATTTAATTATCGTTTGAAGATTTAGTATTTTTCTTGCGAATTTTGTTTCTTCGAATTTTGTTTCATTACCTCTAGTTTTTTGTACGTTAACTCGATTCTTTTATCGAACGTTTTATATTTGTTTCCGACGTTGGTAGGTTGACGAGCGTGTGTAAAATTATGGACAAAAGTGATGAATGCGATTCATTGGAAGACGAATCTACGTGCAACCTGTTCTTCGATCGAACAAGCGGATTGTGAGTGAAATCGTAGATTGTAATTGCCAGAGAGGCTTACGATTAGAAAATGGCAGCGTAGGATGTCGCTTTCTACATCACGGTGGTGAGTTTCGATGAAGTAAAAGATGTCGTCGATTGATCGCGTCGCTTACAATGCAAGAGACAAATTGGCCCGATCAGTTCGATCGATCGGTCGTAAAAACGAGGAAATTGCGCCGACGTAAAAATAGGAAGGCGCAGAAAGGCACTGCAGCTGTTTGTCCTTGGATTTCAGCCAGTAAAAGCGGTGCCATTTGCTGGCAGGGGGATTTAGAACGCAACGTTGATAACGCGAGTTCTTGGAAAAGGAAGGGACGTTCGTTTCGTCCTCTAATCGGCTTATCGATCAAGTACACGTAATATACGTATACGTATTGCTGCCATTGTTCAGTTGCACCCTGCACAATACGATCGAAAACTGCCAAAAAGCTATAGAAAAATGGAAAAAATGGAGCAGCTTGCGAGAACATCTGGCTATCGAACGTACAAGAGGCTCGACAAGAGTCTCGAGTATCCCCGATCAAACGTCAGAACTAATTTCTCTCGACGGATTAGCCGTCTGCCGTTTCCCGAAAGCCAGCAGATTTTCCGCTGCTCGAGCATCTCCGGAACGGCTTCCACACGCACCAACGAACCGCGCGTATAACTTGAAAAATTTGACCCATGCACGCTGCTCGCAAAGAGGAGGGTGTGCCTTTCATTTCGTGAACGCTCACCCTTCGTTCGAATGAGCGGAGAGAAGAGATGAAAATTTTCGTAGCTGTACGAATTTCATCTTCGTTGAATACTCTATTATAGGGTGTAAATTAGATGTGACGCGAGAGGGGCGGAGTTTCTTCGATCTCTCAGTTTCTTCAATAAGAGCTGATTAGTCGACGTTCGGAACATCGAAGTTACATGCAAGTTAACGAAGTTAAATAAATTCTCTCGTATACACACGCTCGTCACAGTATTCGTACGCTTGTAGACGCCTTTTACGAATATATCGCGTGCGTTGTACGAAACATTTCGAGATTTCATCGTCCTTGCGAGACTCGACTATCGCGATTACGTTAATCAACAAGTTTGAAACCAATCTGAAAGTACGTGTTTAAAAAAATTTCTCGAAAAAGTATTCGAGCACTTAGTTACCTGGATTACGATTTAACGATATATCGTTCTATCGTATGGATAGCGATACGGATACGAAAGTTCAGTGGCACCAGAAATGTCGACTCGTTAAAACTCATTCGAAACGTTTATCATGCCTAATTCGTCCACCAGACTCGTAATCCCTCAACAGGTGATCCAAGAATCGCTTGCTCCTTAATACATAATCAAACCGTGTCACCCTTCGTTCGAACGATCAATCCACAGCCGCGTTTCGGAGAATCAACAGCATTCTCTTAATCAATTCATACTCTCTAGAAGACTACCCCTTGCATAGCGTGGTATTCGGTCGATCATCAATCACTTTTCCTTCGAACATCCGTCCCCAAATTGAAACGGTAGGGCGTAGGCGGAAAAAAAAGAGACTGCCTTCGAGCTGCGTCGGCCAAACAATTTGCACGGGGTGTCGGTAATGATTTCGAACGTTATCTACCCCAGGGCGAAATTTGTCCTGGTTGCTCGCCATTCGTCATCCACTGCACGGCTTCTTTTATCGCGGTGCAAAACGCGGAGAATCGCGAGCGAGCAACTGCGAGCCGGAAGTCGAGGATTCCGGACTCTCGAGACGCCCTTTTTGCTGCGCGCTGACACGCTGAAAATTGATGATCGGCCGCGAGTCCCGCGGCTATTTTCGCTCTCACTTCGAAGGGTTCCAGCGGACGCGGCCACGATTTCTTATTTAGGGAGCTTTTCAAGCTCGTGTCATTTTTCACGCATGCCTCGTTTCACGATATACGCGTCTGACGTCCAAAGTCACACGGACGTTCTTTCTTCTTCGAATGGCGCAACGTTTCATAATATTTTTATATAGAATGCTTCAAGAAGTTGGGGTTAAGCTTTAAGGGTGCGCAATAATCGTCAAGTTTTTGCAGCCGGCGTATTTTTCTGCTGACACTGCCAGCTAGTCGAAACAATAAATATTTAACGTCGCCATAGTGGCACCATTCGACTTTCAAGTATCTTGCCGCTTTATCGTTACAGCATTCGTGTACGTATAGAGTTATTCCACTGAGTTTTACTTTTAACATTGTTTAAATAACGATTCTACGAAGAAATGTGGCAAAGTGCTTTCTGCTCTTTCCACGAGTGTACAGAGTATGCCGCTGAAGTTTAATTCCAACTTTTCATAACACCCTGTATAGAAAAAGGTGAGCAGAAGTCGAAGGTAACGGAAACGATTTCGAAGGTGGAGAGAGCCCGAGTTTCTTAGGGGATCCGATGAACTTTTGACTCGGAAAAATTGATAATCCTGTCGGTTCCACGACGCTCCGATCGTTCGTCATTCTTATCCGAGGCTCGCTGTACATCGAGATAAACGATCCACATACTGAAAACGATTTGATATCCATCTCCGCTGAAGTTTACGTTCTTCGGTAACCTCCCTCGTTTCCGAGAAATTTCAATTTGTTAGATTATTTTCAATACGAGAAGCTCTCGAACGTACGGTCCATTTTCATTTCTCAGAATACGTGTGATTCGAATCCCAAAT
The DNA here is from genome assembly GCF_024542735.1 of Bombus huntii. Lineage (NCBI taxonomy): Eukaryota > Metazoa > Arthropoda > Insecta > Hymenoptera > Apidae > Bombus > Bombus huntii. The sequence continues at coordinate 12,580,131 of NC_066247.1, read as the reverse complement.
TTAAACGTATCTTGTATTATTCGTAAAGATGCTTTTATTGCATTTTCCGATCCAAGACAGTTAGGACGGAGCCAGGAAAACTGGTTTCGATCAGAAGGCCATTCGGCGACTCTCTTCTGGAAATCCAAGCGTCGCGGGAACGCTTTTCGTAAATCTAATAGCGCAATTCCGAAAACGAGGCAGACCGTGAGATCGAATTGGCTGGTAGCCAGAGACGACGCAGAGCATAGGCTCCGTTAAAATCTCTCATCCTCCGTACTCGCGCAAGAATTTCCTTACATCGAAGCGAATGGCAACGCCCTCGTTGCCATTTATAATTCAAAGTATCGTCGTTTGCGGGCCGAGAAACGGCCAGTGTCGCGGCCTTCCGGCCGATGTGCCGCTAATTTCCAGCGAAAACGCGAGCTGGCAATTTATTATTTTAATCATGCGCGCGAGTCTGACACCATCGCGCCGGAAATTGCACGGAATGCACGTTCGAAGGCGCGCCGGAACGTTTCCGCGGGGGACGTTTAATTAAAGTTTGTATTAATCGATGCTGTGGCTACGGGGTTCTAACTAAACGGGGGCGCTGTCTAAACCAGATTCCAAGCTTTAAGAAGTTCTCAACTATCCCTGATCGAAAGCCAAAATACAAAAGTGTTGCGACGCTTGTCGTACAAAACTTTTGTGTTCATATCGCTTTTACTATATTCTATATAAAACATTTTGAAATTTCATTAGAACTATAATAATACGCGACTGTACTACGATCAGAATGGAATTATATTGTAGTTTCGTGTAACATAATTGCACAAACATAATTGTTTGAAATAAAATTATAGATTTCGTATAATTGCCTAGCAATAGCAAAGGTATGGTTACTTTAGTTTCTTTTATCGTTTTGTTACGTTGTTCTACGACCTTGATGTTACTTTCGGTTAATATCGAGCGATATTTAAACCAAACAAATTAACCAGGCAAATTAAACGAAACTTGAGAACAAGTTCTTCAAGTAGGAAAGAATCGCTCGTAAGTAACTAAACCATGATTAAATACAGTGTCTGCGTGTTCCAAGGTAGCCACGGAATCATGTTTCCAAGATTTACGTTGATATCGCGTCGTATAATTCCGGGACCGGGTTCCGAACGTTCGTGTCGGACCCGGACGTTTTATGAGTTTAATTTGGAACACCACGCGGGACAACGGCGTTTCGGTTTCCACGGAAATTCAGCAGGAAATTTAGGACTGGGCCATCGAGAGGCCAAGAACTCGCCGCGACGACTCGAATTTGGCAACAGCTGCGGTTCCCTCGGAAAACATTCGCATCGCACCGTTACCTTCCTCCTGTTAAATCTACTCGGTGTATCGTAATTAAACAGGTTATCGTTAGCCTTGCACATCGTCGTGACGTTGTTCGAAGAAAGCTCTCGCATTACCATTACGACTTCATTACCAAGTATACGAATATTATGACAAGTACAATAGTGTGCGAATACATTTTCTAGCCACTATGCATGTGTACGTGTTACAGAGACGAACCACTCTACATAAGCGACAATGATCTTGCCCATACGCTTTTTCGTTTAACGTACGAATCCTAACGAGCTTCTTGGTATAACAAGAACATGCTGGTATCGCTAGTGTGTTAAAAAGCGGGAGCCACAAAAATTCCCACTTGTGTAGAATCACTCAGATACAGATACAAAGACAAAAATATAAAGATTCTTATATATTTATTATATTAAATATTATATAGAGTCGTTTGTTATCAGCTTCGTTTTGTAAAGAATAAAGAGACTCTCCTGTTAGTAAAAGTATATCGATGCATGGAGTTTAGAGAAAGAGAAAGAATGACGCGCGAAATATTCGAAACTGAACGATGTCTGATCAAGCGCGTCCCATTCTACTGCGGCACCGGAGGGCGACCGCTGTCACGTCCAGTTAATATTTCGATTTCCGCGGCGATCGTTAATTCTGCTCGCGTACGCCACGGCCAGACTGCCCGCGGCTTTCTTCCGTGGAATAATTTTTCTACCCCTGATGGAGTTAATGTTTCGTCCGGCCGCTTCGAGCGATCTCCAGAGACCATCGTGCTTTCCCCAAATCGACGATTCGGCGAGCAAGATTAACAGGAAAGAAAAACAACGGATTCTCGTTCGAACTATCTATCAAGAATCCACGAAACGTTAGAGAAAAACATTTCCAAGTAATTCCACTCCCTTAAGAGCCTCTCGAATAAAACCGAAGAGATTATTACAATAAGAATCTCGTCAATTTGATATAATAAAATCTATACTTTTCTCGACTGTATCTGTCGCATCGTTTCGTTATCGTTTACATCAGTTTTGATAATAATATTACTATCGTATTTATCGTTATTCGGTATCATGCACGCTACAAACAAATTTATAACGTAGCTGATGGTACGTTAAAGTGGAAAAACTGACAAAGATCGTCGTCTAATATTCTTGTGTCTTTCTCCGGTGATATTGGAACGCGAACGCGGACGAGTAAGAGTTGGGAAAAATATCTTTCTGTCCATTTTCCTCCGAGTCGTTGGAGTTCACGACGACGTCGACAACGATTACGACGAGAAAAGAATACAAAAGCGAAGAGCTCCTGGCGAGCGAGTTCTACCGGTCGCTAATTTCCGGCGGCTCTGTCCGGCCACGAAAAAGATCATTAAAGTTCGCGTTACCATCCAGTTGCCGCGTGCTCGCCGTGAAAGCGGCCGAATAAGAATAGAAACCGTGGGCTGGGGAGATAAAAGACGAAAGCTGGTGAGACGTTTCAGCCGCGAGGCGGAACTTAATCCCCGGGGCCGGAGAAATTTCTTCGCTGTCGGAAAGCGCCCCGACTGCCAACCAACCAGCCAGCCAGCCACTTTCCCTGCAAATGCCCTTGGCGAGCGTCTGGGAAATTCTCCAAGTTAAGCTGCATCAAGCTCTCCATTTTCGCCTACTCCAGGCCCTCTCAACAGGTTACCTGAGTTTCCACTGCGAAACTGCATCCCTTGGCCCTCGCCCTTTTTCTTCGTCCCTTCTCATCGTTCTACCTTTTAAAAGAACGAGCCAGTGTTCCTCGGAACAAGGGGGATCCAGCATAGACGAACCTCCCTTCTTTCTCTTCGCGTATCTTCTAAAACCCGACTACGTCAAGAGTCGTCGTCATAACGTCAGCCCATCTCCGGCTATATAACGAACCTAACCCCAACCTAACCCCTACCTATGCACAACCTAAATATCCCTCTTGGATTTCTATTCTAAGCAGTATTCCAGCTGCAGGAAAAATGGTCAGGATGCTTGCCGGGAAGTGATACGATAAGAGGAGGCTCTTTTTTAGCGCTACGTTGCTTTAATCCTGAATCTTATCGCTTTAGCGAATCCTAAGAAGCGCAAATACGTGCACAAGTCTCGAAACTTTTGCCTTTTAGTTACAAACCGCTGTACTTTTTGTAATCGTAAATTCTGGTAGGTTTTACGCTAAAGGGTGGGAAGTAAGAAGGGTTGGATGCTCGCGCAGAAAGACTTTTTTCAGAACGAACTTGGCGTTTTGTGGCTTACTCGGAAGCTTTCTCGAGGAAAAAAAAATGAAACGATAATTGGAGCGGGACGGCTTTGTTTTAGCCCCTGTCGGCATTAAGGGGTCAGAGTTAGCCCTCGGCAGAGTCCTCTGTGCATTACGATGCCCTTTCTCAGCCTTTTTCAGTCTCTTTCGAGCAAAAACGCCAAATTAAACGTATCTTGTTCTACGCACCGGCAACGAATTTTTACCAAACATCCTGCAAAATACGCAAATTACATTTAAGTTTATATCCGGATATTCCATTCGTTGACTTTATTTCGTAATCTTTTCTTTTTCTCTGAGACAGTTAAGCTTCGTTTAGATTAGTCAGATTACCTGACTCGGAGCAATTTGTACTGAAACTTCGTTCTTTCACATTTCTACGCCTATTATACGTATTGTACGAGTATTAGAATGTCGCTTGGCCTGTAAATAAGTTTCGGCGTGTACCAAAATCGGCACACGTTGCAGACACCGTAGCGAACAAGGACGAACCTATCTTCTTCTCGATCTCGTTCTCTTCCGTTTCCTCCTCCTCCTGCGACGGTGTGCGAGAAGGTAAAATCGTTTGAAGCAGCTTCTCGAATTCCTCGAGCTTGTCACCGTCCGCATTCTGCCGATTCGGCAGCGTGACGATCGTTTCCTCGCGCGCCGTCGAATTCTCCAAACCGCGGACGCTCTCCGCGCTACCCTCCGAATCCAACATCCTCCCCGGGTCGCTGGGACGGTTGATGGAAGTCTCAGGACGCGGCAGACCCCTGGAAAACATCCACCGGTACAATGCGACACGCACCAACTACTCCGAAAGAGAATCGAGAGGAGAGAAGCTTCTCTTGCGGATACTTTTCTCTTTTAGGGTGCAGGGATCGATGAGAGGGTATATGGAATATTCCGCCACTGTGATTCGTCGTTCTAGAACGTCTTTCGTGAAGATTCCGGTAATAATGTTTCACGGAGTTTGTTAAGAGAAATGGAAAGACATCTTCTTATATGTCAAGGTATAGAATGACTCGGCTTGTTTCTGTATACAGCGACTCGCGGACGTATCCGAACGCCCTTCAAAAGAAAATAACTTTTTTTAAAATTGGACCAAACGACTTAAGTTTGTCTGACTAGATGACACGTACAAAAATTTACCGGAATCGCGAAGGAGAAAGGAATTTTTTATACCAACCACGCCCATTCTGCCGTCTAAATTCGCAAAATCTATCAGTAGTAAGACAAACGACGCGGATTATAGTAATTCCGTCCCCGACTATGTTACCGCGAAACCATCTAATCATCCGTAGACCGTGTTCTCGTAAAAGCGTATCAACTACCTCGTGCCCTACGTCGCTTGGCGTAATAATTTTCAGCTCGTTTTCCAAGACACCGCGTTCTCAGGGAACGAACTGTAGAGAAACAGAGGAGGAAAAAGTTGGTCGACAAAGCCGTCACGTCTTGGATGTTAGCGCGGCAGCCACGGAAAATTGAGCCATCCGCATTCATATCCGCGTGGGTTTACGAGCGCGCCGGTGTTCGCGTTCCGCCTTCAATATTCGAATATTATTCGAGGCTTGTATGCAGCCGAATCGTTCGTTCCCCGTTCTTTTTCCTCTCGGCCTTTTCTAATACCCGCAGCCGTCGCAGGAGAACGGAACCTTCGATCTGCTGACGTCGAATCTCTCTCTCTCTCTCTCTCTCTCTCTCTCTTTCGTTTTCGCTTTCTTCGCTTTTCTTCGACCCCCGCGAGCTTCCCTCTCGTGTCTGCGGCCCCTTCGACTCGAGAAACACTTTGCCTACGACGTCCTCTTATCGCGTGTCACGACGACTTCTCGTCATGCGAGAACGTTCGAGAAACAAGCCGAGGCACATCGACGGGATCGAAGATCCCTGCCTGATGGAAGTTTGCAGTTCGCTTGAGTTTAAGGCAAGAAACAGAGGGAGACACGCGTGGGAGGATCGAAAAGCGAAAGTTCGCGTAGCTAGGTACTTTCTTCCGTGTTACCGTGTATTTCTTTCGGAGCAACAATTTATCTTTTTACGGAGACTGCCTTAACTCGGCGCCTTATCACTCTTTCGCAAAGCTTCGGCTATTTACTATCATCGCACCATGTCGGAGAAACATCGAAACACACTGCATAATTTCTATATCTGATACCGATGAACAATTTGTTTTTACGTAGCTCTGTTTTCTGATAGAGAAATTGCGGCATATTTGGAATATCGGTTTGTTTAAATTGCTCGAAGTGTGCATATGAAACTTCAAACCTGTTTTCCAAATGCGATTCTTTTATCAGTTTACTCGCGAGAACATCGCGATTTCGAAAAATCAAACAAGTACGAAATCTTCGTAAGAATGGAGTCTTCAAAAATTCTGGTATCCCTCTGCCCTTAGAATTAATTATTGTGGTTTTCAGCCGCCAATCGACGAACCATCGAGAATACGTACGTCGTCTTGATAAACAATCCCTAGCAACCAGGTGTTGCCTCGCGATGGCATAAACATTTTCCAACCCTTGTCCGCGAGGGTCTCGTCCATCGAGAAAGAAAAATAAGAATCGCTGTACTCGTATCGAGCTCTGGGTAATAAATACAAACTGGAAGCGGAAAACGGCCGATCTTGTGCCACTTTATCCCTCGTTCCAGTGTCTGACTGTCGTTTCTCCCCGTGTTGTTTACGTTCCATAAACCACGAGGAAGCTCGTTCGTCGAATTCACGAGAAGACTGCTCGTTCAATTTTTACCCGAGTTTTTCCAACTTTGGTCGTTTCGTAAAAACTCACCCCCGGTATGTTGCTGTGTTTTTCTGTTTGCGGATAGTAGCTGCGCTGGACACCTGCTCCGCGAAACACTGACAAAACAGCGAATGTCCCTCGTGGCGCCACTTGCCAACCCCTTTTCCAAACAGAAGGTAAAAAATGTTACGCGGTACTACGCCAACGTTTGCGCCCCGATGAAATTAGCTACGATTATCTTGAAATACGAATCTCCATAATATCGTAGGCTTTTTTATTACGTTACGAAACAGTTTCGATTGTTTCAAACTAAAAGCCACTGTGATTCAGCCGATAATGGGAGCACGAAATTTAACGAAGTACGTAACGTAATAATTATATTTTTATTAATTTTTACAATGATTGATTTAAATAATAATAGGTTAATTATTCGGATTAAAATTATGGATAATAAAAGCGATACATAAAATCGAGTGTAGAGCCACTTAGAAACCGACTTAAAGCTAAAATTATAATTTAGAAACGATATAAGAGCGACGTGGAAACTACAAACGAGATAAGAACTTCGATTTCGTACAACAATCATCGAGAACAACGAATTTACACTTTTTAAGAGCTGAAATCGATATCACAACCGTTTCCAACCGTCGGTTATCATAATTTACAAATAGATTAAACGAAGAGTAGTACGTTTCACAAATTCACGCAGCATTTTCGATGAAAAGCATATAAAACCGTATCCTTCGGCGAGGAGGAAAAGAGTACAGTGGCGAGTCGATAAAATGCCGCCTAATTAAAATCTGTCTAATGGAATCTCAGGGATTTCCACGAGGTCGTAGTATATATACGTCGTAAAGTTTCGCCAGTCGAGCCCCATGCATAATTCATAGCCATCGCGAGGATGCTGTTCGCTTTCCGTCGAGTTTTTCGCCATGGTTTCCGCGCGACATGCTCGAGATAACGCGGACGTCTCTCTTCCTGTCATCTTCCATTCTTTCTCCGTTCCCTTTCCGCGAAGAGTTTCCGTAGAGGGGTGTCTTGGTGGAACGATTCCCGTCGTCACGCTGCGTAATTTCTCGGTGGAATCGCATTACGAGGGCTGGTTTCTGATACAGAGACAATAATTCAGCCGCAGCCGTGAGCCAGCAACGAGGGAACGCTAATTCTCAGTTGGTGTTCCATGCACGGGGCAATAGATCGCACAGATTAAAGGATTAAAGTGATGTTACGTGCGTGGTGCCACTCGGTATTTATCTTTTGTTTATCTTCAACGCGTCGGGATTAATCGAGTATGGTTTTACCGATTGCCAGAGAACAAAGATTTGCTTTAAATTAATTCCGAGTTTGGTCGAACGGTTGTTTGAACCTTCGATATTCCCTAAACCATCGAGGACGACCATGCGGTGAAATAATTGATAAAGTAGAACAGTTTCAAGACTGCGGTGTAAGGATGCAGAATTCTACCGAAGCTGAATTAACCGAACGCGTATCGCAAATGCTGCTTTTGTGCAAAATAACTCGTCTTTTTAGCCGAGAATTTTCACCAAGTATTTCTCTGTGTCTTTGATGAAAATCGCTGGCCTCCTCGTTATCGTCGCCGTCGTTAGATTCGCTAAAGACGGCAGCAGCAAGGTTCTCGCAGCTCTTATCGTCATTCTGCCTCGATCATCCACTTCTAATCATCTTTTACTTGTTCTTGTCTCAAACGTTTCGGCTGTCTGTCCATCGTTACGTATATCGTGTTATGCTGATACGTCGTTAAACGCGTGACGATATCTGATACGTTCGCTGTGGCGAAAATTTGCAGAAACAACCGTGTACATGGTCCTTTATCGCATACTGATGCGGCTGATACATAAGAAACGCGAGTGTCCGAGATACCGAGGAGGTCGTCGAGGGTTCAAATGAGTTAACTCTGTCATGCTACGCCTTTACCGTAAGAAAGAATTCGGTCCAAGCAGAGTTTAAACGAAAACAAATGGATATAAAAAAAACTACCCCACTAAGGACAAGTTTAAATAGTAACAAAGTAAAAATAGGGTAAGGTAGGTTAGGTAAATAAGCGATTAGTTGATCAAGGAACGATAGGTATGATAAGTATGGAAGAACGAATGAAAGGAATTGCAAGCCAAATCCATTTCTAGGCAGACGAGGCCGAAATTGAATAAATAACAAGCGATACTATCTCGCTGTATCTCTTTGATATAATATACCTATAAAAAGAAGAAAATATATAGAATATCGTATTAGGGTTATCGGAAAATATCGTCGACGCAGTCTGACGTTGAATCGATGCTGCGTTACGGACGACGAAAAATGAATTATGTACGACAATCCAACCAAACCACGGTGATTACCCTCAAATGAAACACCGAGAGCAACTCGAAAATAGGATATTGTTCATGGAAATAAAACGCTGTCGTGTGTATGATCGAATTTGCAAGGAGTTATTCGTTTTGAACTTTCAAAGCCCGGAAATACCGTCGATGATGTCGTTTATCGTCAACAACTGACGCGGCTTGGGCGGTGCAGCTGGGCAAAAACATCGTGCAGTTGCAAAGACAAAGTAAAAGAATCGGAAAACTTGACAGGGGAACTTTAGCATATCCGCTGTACTCTCCAAATTACCTACGGTACAACTTAAATGGCGAAGAATTTTCAAATTACGAGAATGAAAGAAATGAAAGAACTGAAGGTTTCTAAAAAGACGCCGTATCGAAATTAGTTTCCAGGCGGCGAGGACTCGCAGAAAATGATTCCCGTCTCAGCGATTAGGTGTATCGCGTTTACAATTGGAAAAATTTCAAGAAACTTCGAAAAACGATTTTACCATCCTTGTTACACACCACTACCACGTAATTGTCCATTTTTCCAATGAAATTGCAGGACCAGCTGAAGAGGCAGAAGAAAGGAACAACGAAGAAGCATCGCAGAGGTGCAGAATCCGAAGAATGCTTCGTCATCTTGAAGAACCGCTCCAGAGATTCATGCCGGACGTAGACAAATGCGCGGTTACCGATCCTGATTCCACGATATAGCTGGCGAAGTCAGAAAGTCAGGGACGTCGATTACAAAAGGAATCCGAAGGATGGAGTGACGACGAGCCTCGCGGTAATTGGATTTTTTCCCGCTTTCGAATAGCAAGCAATTCATTAGGGGTCTGTTTGCGCGGCGTGGTTCAAGAACCCTCGATCAAACCTCTTTCTCTCTCGCTCCGTCTCGGCCGAAAACGAGAGTGGAAATTTACACGTGCTCCTGGTCGCGAACTGGCTACTCAAACAGGCCTTTGTGTACAGCCGGCCGGTAAACACGGATGCCATTAATTGCCATTAATTCAGCCGCGTTATGGAGAAGTTTCGACGAACCCGCCCACTGAAAATTCAGACTTCTCCAACCCCTTGCACGCCCTTTCGTAGCCGACGTTTAGATTGGGTCGGTTCCAGATACTCTGGGGTCTGTCGAGAGGCTACGTCGCGCTTGCCCTTCGACCGACTTTGCCGAAACGTGCTTCTCGAGTTTTGCAGCTGGAAATTTACGTTAGACAATCGCGCGACCTCCAAATTTTCTAAACTCAAATTAGATTTGAGAATTCTCTGGATTCGTGAAATACAGTTAGAGAAACTGGGACATGAACGCCGAGGATCCCTAGAGATCGTAGATTTTGTAATTTGACGGTATTGCGAGCTGTATCGAGTTTACGCGAGAAATTTCCAAGTGTCCGTTTAATTTACAAAGTTGCTACTAACGCTGTGAAAGAAACTCTGATAGCGCTAAAGTCTGAGAAAATAAGAAGGCGAAACGGTGATGCAGTCTACCGAGATAACCATAATCGGCGAAGGGCATGAAATTAAGCACGGTCAAAGTCTTCCATCCCTAGCTCGTACGTTCTTTTTCGAGCTATTACGACGAACTGGCTCCGACCCTGACAATAATAACAGTAACAATAACACGAAATCGTGGAGCGGTCTGATATGAATATGTATCAGGTACATCTGTTGCCTCGTAGACCTTTCGCCGTTATGAGACGAGAAAGGGTGCAGACGCGATTCAATATCGGTCCGGCATCTTCGCCAGAAGTTGCCAACGCGGGACTAATTTCCTACCAGCACCGTTTTATCTCCGACTCGTCCAACCTGCATGAACAGCCACGTCCCACGACCAACGCTTCGATCGACGTTTGAATCCTGCGATCGAAGGGACGATATATAGTATTTAATTAAGTGATTTCGATAAATAATCACGGTGGGGTAAGCGCAAAGGGTGCATGGGGTTCGTACTTTGTCTTTTATGTTTCATACTTGGAGGGTGAAAACGAGGGCAATTTTGTCTTGCTGATATGCAAATCGAGTTTATGCAGATGCGCGTCAGCGGCTATAATCGTTGTCAATTTGTTTTCGTACGTTTCAACGATTCTACTCGTGTTCGAGCTACAAATTGATAAAGCAAATTTAACGAAACAGAAAGTAAAATTTGACTCCTGGTTGACTATTTTTAAGATTCGTCGGATCGAACAGGCCACGTCCATCGACTTTTCCCCTCCGAAAAATGATCTTTTTAAACGTCTTTCGACAAGGACGGAAGGCACATCGCGGAAAGATTTTATCGAAGCGGGGATAGAAGGCTTCGTCGCCGGCCTTTCGGCAACAAATTAAGGATTTTAAGCCGAAAGTAATTAGTCCCGGCGAACAAGGTGTCACTCCGTGAAAACGAGGAGACGGCGAGTCAGCCTTCATTGTTCTCGCCATAATCCCCGGGGAGGACGTTCATAAGTTCCTTCTTCTCTTAGTCCTCGGTGAAGAAAACGGCTGGAAAGGATGATTTCGCTTTCCGGCCAGATTAATCGCCCTATCGACCGTCTCCTCTTTTTTCCCCTTTTTCTCGTCTGCTTTCTGAACAAAGTGGACGTATCTCGGCACGTTGGCTCGAAAACGACTTCTTATTAACCTTCTTAGTTACAGTGGTTCCCGCGTTGCATTGGTCTTAACAGACGTAAATAACGCGTACCGTACCGACTTTAGTATTTAAGACTTTGATCGTTACACGATCAACGAAAAAATACCGACCGGTCGATAGTATCGAAGCTTTTGAAGATTCGTCGATATCTTGAACGAGCAATTAGACGCTCGAGTAGCACAGACGAATTTACTTTCCTCCGCCGACTCGACGCAAAAGAGATAAGAATCGCGGAGAACAAGAGGATTCTGGAGAATCGTGCGATCGGTTACGCGTGGAAGGATCACGATCGATTACCGTGAAACTGGAAATTGAATTACCGGATACGATCTTTCCCTCTCTATTGTTCTCTCTTGTAGAGCGGCGGAACTTGACGCGATAATCTTATTTAGCCTTTCTACTCGGCCAAATGGATTATTTCGGCCGGCGATGAAAGCCTCCCGTTCGAAAATCGCGGATCCTCTTTAGTTACTCCGTCGACGCAGTTAGTTAATTAAAAGGTAAAGAGAGAGAGAGAGGAGAAGGAGAAAACCGGCAACGATAGAGAGAAGAGGAACGAAGAGGTAAAAGGCTGGCCAGACAGCTTGGAATTTGTATCCCGATCGCGGCGTACGACCCTTTCTGCTTCGAACCGCTGCCATTGCATCGGGACGGCGAGTGTTTGCACCGGTTTATTTGCGATTTCGACGTGTCCGAAGTTAATTCGAAATGTGCTCGTCTATCCTGCGTAGTTATTACCACCGCCTTTCTCTTTAAAGCCGATGGCATCTAATTTAAAGGGCGACATACGCACAGAGATTAATGTATCGCCCTCGTACGTTAATATACGTGTTTTTAAACGAATTTTTGTATATACGAGAGGTCGACGAGAAAAAGGGGGGAACGTCAGTTTTGACGAATTTCCAGCTTAATATTTTTTTCACACGCTCTTGCCTGCGCTCTTTGCCACTGGTTACGTCGCATTAATTTCAATCAACATTTTCAGGCTTTTTTACTGCGGTTATAAGAAATTGAGGTGTACAACGTGCTTCTCATATTTTGCAGTTTAACGCGTATACATGTAATATGATAATAATAAAATTAAAAATGGTACAGAATAAAATGTTGATATATCTACGAGGAAATACGAGGTCGTGATTATTTTCGAAATTATGTATCGAAAAGTAAATTTTCGTTCTCCGAGAAAATGATATGAAACCGTTCCCACTCTCTCACTGCGATGAAAATGAAAATCAAATCGATTCGTCGAATGACTCTTCTTAAACAGATTCTCAACAAAGTGACCTTTCCAACGAGCTCAAAAACATATCCTTCTTTAACGTTGGCCGAACTTCATTTTATTTTTTCCCATTTTACTCAACAATGCAGTATCATTGTACGATCAAAAAAAATATTAATAATTTTACAGGAGAGGAATCGATAGAATTCGCGAGGAATATGACGAGCTATCGCGAGGCAACCCTTCGAGGAGGGCACCCTTTCAAATGCTACAGTCGAGCCGCTTAACTATGTATTTCACCCTCCCTAAAACTCAACAAATTTTACGAAGAATCCGCCAACTGTGCCTCCCAGTAATATATGCGGAAGCCTGACAAAGGCACATTAACATTTATATTTGCGAAGACGCGGCCGATCGCGAGTCCCCGATACCGCTACGACTTCCGTTATGGAATTGCTAATGATAAGCACCGTGGAAGGGCTGAAAAACGTTTATTTCATGGGTGTAACAACACGAGTCGCTCTATTGCCCAAACAGCGCGAGCAAAATATTCGACGCTTGGAATGCGAACTTTTTCGTGAGGGAATAAAAACAGGTATGAGAGTATAGTAACGTAGCGATTTGGAGGACTGTAATCGAATTCCATTCGGTATTTCCGCGGCTACGCTCGGTTACATGGTCGGTAATGGCTTCGGCAAAAAGCTTGTCCAACGAAAAGCAGTCTGAAATTAAATTATCTCGTGTCGAGACGCTAACGATGATAAACTCTGAGGGAATGAAAACTTTGCAAACATGACAAATTTTTTACGTATTTCATATGGATTAATAGACGAGAATGTAGATTATAAAATGAACAATACAAAAAAAAATGACAAACCAAAATATAAATAAATAAATAATAGGAATCTCCTGTAAGAAAAATGAAGGAGAACGAGAGTATTCCGTGTCGTGATCGGCTCTTTAAATATTACATGCGAGAATCGGTTGGATCGCAGGCGCGTGCAAATGCATCGGAACGAGAGTCGACGAGAGAAAAGAGAATGGCCAAAAAGGAATAGCAGGGCTCCGACGTTGAAAATAAGCGGCTGGTTCAAGGGGTTGCGTTTATAAGCCACGGGCTTTTTTGTAGTGCAAATGAATAGGTCCGACCCTCGTTCGTCGTAGGGAGCCGAGTGTCCGAAACTTTTGCAATTTTACGCGGCGGCTGCTCGGTGCATTTATTTTCCTGAAAAATTTAAACTCCCTCTCTGCTGCTCCTACATATGTGTGCGAGGTACTCTGCTTTTTTTCTCTTCCAATTACGAAACGAACGGGACGAAAAGGATCTTGAAAGCAGATCGCGCGCGATGAAAGCTCGATGACGCTCGCTACGCTACGTTTTGTTCCCTCTGGAAAAGCCAGATCGTATCGCCAAGGATAATCCCAACGGAGGCGGATAAGACAGCGGGAAGACACGAAGGCTGCTTCTACATCGATGAGTTGCGAATCTATTTGGCTTATCTTTTAAACGGAGTATCGCATCCAGATAAAGAAAGAACGCCTCATCCATATCAATGCAGAGAAGTTGGATAGACGATGAAAAAGGAACGCCGACCCCTCGAACCGATCACGTATACTCGTCTCCCCCGGGTTTCGACCCTTTCGCCTTTGGGAATCGTTCTGACTCTTCGTTTACTTTCGATTTCAATTAAACGTCGCTATTTTTTTACTATCCAAAAGCTCCTCGTCGTTCTCTGACTAGAGGCAGGGTTGAAAAATGAAGAACAACGTGCCTTCTTCTTGCCGGAATCTTTATTACAAATTTCAGCTTGCTAGAATAACAAGAATAATTAGTCTTATCAAATACAGCGAATGAAAACAGTCATGTGAAACCGTCTTAACAATTAAGCTGATGTATCTCGTTCGAGACGATATCTTTTATTATTCACGATCGTTCGAACATTTCGGTGACAATATTCGGTGAATAGTATTCTCCTATTAATTATGCTATGTAATAGTTGCTCAACAATTTGTAGAATATTCCTCAAAATAATTAGAGGATTAAATTTCAGGTATCAACTATAAAAAGTTAAAATTCTATTCTATTTAAAATAGTAATAATTATTTTAAATAAAAGAATATGCAACATGTAATATGTGGAGCAAAATTTTATATTCTTCCAATATATGTGTATCCATTAATTCGTAATAGCTATAATCCCCCAATTATTTTGACCCTAATTGTAACGATAAATATGAAACGAAACATCACGTGTATCCCTGATGCGATTAGGCACTTATTTCAATTGACTGGCATAATTATGCTGCATTATTGCAATGGAAGTCAAAATGGAAGTATCAGAAAACGCGATTCATTCGTATTCTATACAATGTGTATAAAGGAAGCATAAATTTTCAAAGAAAAAAGTCACATACAAAGCGTGAAATTTGCGATTATATAAAAATTTGTATCTACAAAAGTCTAGTAAATTCAAGGCGCTTGATTAATAGTGGATATCCGTTATAAACTATAAGAAGCACTTTATGAAACTACGCAAGAACTCTTCGCATAAAATAAATGTTTTCGTATATACCTAGGAAGACAATCATTGCTCAAGAAATATAGAATTAGCAACAACAAAAACGTTTTCTCATTTGCGAATAATAAATATTTTCTCTTGTACTACTACACTGGTTTGTAAGGCACTACGATCGTTTGTTTCTCTGTTCGTTATCGTCTAAGACTCTTCTTTCAATGCTTAATTATACAGAACAAAGAAGAAACCAGTCAACACTTCGCAGAACACGAAAGCACAAAACAACTTCCTACATGTACATATTTCTTTTCAGTAATATCAGTTTTACTGTGGCAGTAATGTCAAATTTGTGAGAACATAAATATTACTTTGAATTCTCGAATCTACAAACTTTTAGTTTAAGTAACAATCGGAATATCATTTTCGTAAACTTGGCAAGATTAATATTATAGATTAACAAGTCGAGTGAAATTGATGATTTCCGAATATACAAATTTTGCATATTATCATAGTACATATAGTTACTCGACATAGCAATACTGATTTCTGTACAATATAGTTGTTAAATGTACTTCCAAGAGGTTGTAAAGTTCCGCATGTAACGAATTCATCTTGAAACAAGTCAATATATGCAAAATTTGTTATATATACACACCTATCTCTTATATATAACTAGTAAATACTCTACATTTAGGAACTACAGAACTAATAATATCATTGTGCATTTAAAACCTTCCGTGTAAATTCATTTTACGGATAATATTGTAACAAACGACACAGGTATTTCATTCGACATTAAGAATTAATTATTCCGCTCTCCTTGGTCGCTGCTATATGTACTAGCAGTTTAACCAGTCCTTTACCCTGCATGAAGTTAACCATTCGCAACCAAACCAATTTCAATGTGGTACACAATTTAACTACTCGTTCTTTTCCATTTCATTATTGCTTTGTCGATATTTTAATATAGCTTGCCATATCCTCAATTCAATTCCTCCTCTGAAAAGTTATAATATTTATTAAATACTCTCTATATGTAGTCTAAAGAAATCTTCTTATCTACCTGAGATTAAGTCTGCGAATGTCCTCACGTGTAACGTGATTTAAGACATCATCCAGTGTGTACTGCTCGTATAGGAACTGTAAAAGGTGATATCAATTAGTACAATCCTTTATTCGCTAGGAGACAAATATCAATATAAATTGTAATATTCACCCTTTCGATCGACATTTCATCCACTTGAAGACTTTGTAACCACTCGATAAGAGCTTGATCACTGCATGAAGTTGTACTAGAAGGTGCATCGCTAATAACCAATGAAATTGGTTGTTGCACTATGTTTCCAGATATTGATGAATTATATCTATAACAGGGACGCAAGTTAATTGCAACATATCGTATTATGCATTCCAAATTAAAATTACGAGCACAATTAAATCTTACCCTGATTCTTGTCTCATAGTTCGTCTATTTATACCTTCGCAAAGTCGTGTTAAAGCATTAACCTGAGTTCTTTGTTCCTCAAGAACCTGTTGCAATAAAGCTTGATACGATTTCTGACTTTCGATCAGTTCTTGCAGCAATCTCAAATTCTCCATTTTTAAAGCCCCCATTTGATCTCGATATTCTTTCCAGTACTTGTTATCCAAAGAGTCACCGGTTTTCTGGGATTTTACGGAATTTACAGTCGATACACCGGATGTAGATCCTTCTTCTGGACCTTGATCACCGGATTGTACGCGTTCTTGACCAAGTAAATTGGCGCCGAGTTCTGTAAATAATGTATTAAGAATTTCTGTAAATAATATATTAGTGTATAAAATGGTGTTAGAAATATTACTTTACACAAAAAATGACCATAATATTACCAGGGGAAAGTACAGTGATGGCAGCTTGTACAGCATTTCTCACTAAATTATCCAGTGCAAACATCCAATGAGGCTTTATACTATGCATTCGTAGAACCTCGTTCACCGCCGTTTGAAATAGATAAATTGCTAAGTTGAGATGATTAATGGCGATAGAATCAAAATCCAATTCTTCTTTCAATGTTCTAATGGCTGTCACAATCACTCCTTGATTTTGTTCCACGATGTAATCTCTCAAAGCTCGCATTAATAATATTAGATGATTCTGAAAACATAAAAACTCGGTATTAATTAAAATACGCAGTTCACATTCATGGAAATTTAGAAATAATTACCATTTGAAGAACAGTTTGACCCTCCGCCTGACATATACCTCTCATCCATACTTCACAAATTTTTGCCTCATCTTGATTAAGAACTCTAGTTAATGTCATTCTTCTTTGACTATCTTTTTTCAGCAGATAGAAACCCTCTTGTTCTTCGCCAGTCTTCTGACCGGGTTGACCTATTAGTAATATAAGAACACGTTAAAGTTAAATGATTCTCAAACACATCACAAAATTAATTATAATTATTCACCTCCTAATTCAACTTCTGGTGATAATAAACCACCAGAAGAACTTCTCCTAGTCATGGAGGCTCCTGCTGTGTCACTTTCACTTGTCTCTATAGAAGGTGTATTTCCTATTGTACTGAAAATACGTTAAATCGATGTTATATCTAAATGTTAAATCTCTAAAAAATGTTAAATATCTAAATTTACATTTGCATCATTGTGCTTTGAATTTAAAGTTTGCATTATACACGTGTCACAAGGGCAAGAATATTTCCTGGAAGATATTTTGATTGAAAATAAACCTGAATACATAGGGCAATCACTGAAGCCATGAGTATATTCTACAAGCACTATCTCAAAAATAATCTTAAGAACTTAAAGTTGAAAAGCATATGAATAGTGTTACATAAATCAAGTTTGTAATAAATTTCCATTGAACTTGTTTAGGACATCAAACTTTAGTTCACAGTATCATTAGCTTAAGACTAGTACAAGGAAGATTAAAATGACATAGGGGTCTTAGTCTTCCTCCTTACTACATAGAAAAATATACCGAATTACGCATATTACAATTAAACAGGAAGCTCCATTGCCCACAACACATGAACGTTTAGCAACATAAAGCAACACAAATATTAATAAATTATATGGCCTAACTACTATTAATCATAATTAATTCCTTGCTTGTATGAAGATAGATTTTTCTGTTTTTTGTCAATAACATGTATCACTATTATTTGTTATATTTTTGACAAACAGCTATAACCATCTATAGCGTTAGTACCATACCTGTTAAAAGAAAGGGTTGCAGTGGGCATTCTAATGGGGGACAGAAGGTGTGCTGGACTGCGCTCCCTCAGTGGGCTTGACTTTGTTAGCCCTCCACTGTACGTGACACTTTTCGATTATATTTCATCACAAGAAAATGGGATTTAATGACAAATAGAAAATAAAGAAGAAAAAAAGTTAAACCGCTAACCACGTATTCAAATACATTGCGTGCAATGTATTCAGATTTATTACCCGAAAAAAGCTATTTACTAACTGCTATATATTTCTTTGAAACAGAAAATGTATCTCTATATAAAAATTGCTTTCAGCAGCAAAACAACAAAAACCGGACGATTCATAAATAAATTAGAACATGAATATTTGCATATAATTACATTAATATAAATGACATATTTACGTTACCTATCATCTGATTGTGAAGTTTGAATAGGAGAAGCGGAAACAATATGATTATTATTGGTTTTATCAGATTTCCCTAAGCGTTCTAATCTGTCAGCAGGTACTGAAATGCTTCTACTAAAATCAGGTACTGCGGCCAATCGATTGGTTTTCTTTTTTCTACGCACATAAAAAACAATATTATTGTATCTATTTACTTATGTAATATGGAGTTTGTATGTACGTGCGTGTGTGTATGTGTAAATATGTATATATCACGTACTCATTTAAAAATGGATCCTCTAATAATTCAGCTGCAGTTGCTCTTATGTCAGGATTGGGTTCAAAACAGCGTAATATAAAATTCTTTGCCCTTTCAGATAATTCTGATGGAATTTCAGGATGTATTTTGTAATACCCAACCTGTTAGAATGAATTTTTTAAATATATATAAGATTATCTTTAGTAGAAATTAACTAATATTTTACCTTAAATACTGCAGCTTGAGGGGAACCTAATTCAATGAACGGTGGTTTACCAGTCGCCATTTCAACTATTGTGCAACCCAAGGACCAAATATCTGCCTACATCACATATCATAATATAATAATTTTCCTTTCGTAAATAAAGAATATGTATAACTTACAGGAGCACCATATCCACGCTGTCCCTTATCAATAACTTCCGGTGCCATATATTGCAAAGTTCCAGTAAACGTTTCTGTACTTGGACATAAACCAGCTAATCGTTTCGACATACCAAAGTCTGAAATCTTTACTACGCCACTATACGTATTGACTAAAACATTATCGCCTAAAAGCAATAACTAAATAAAAATACTGAAGACTTCATAAATAAAATATTTCGTACATTATACTTTACCCTTAATATCTCTGTGGACGATTTTTTGATCATGTAGATATTTGAGACCTTCTAAGATTTGTTTAGTGTAATAAGCAATTGTAGATTCATTTTCTTTCAGAGGACCCCATTTTGACCTTAGTAAGGCTGATAAACTACCTAAGAGAATTAAAAAAAAGAATAAAAATAAATATAGTAAATATATACTATTCCTCTTTATACCCTTTCATTCTATTTATTTACCTCCAGGGACTTGCTCCATGAAAATTTTAAAGTATCCTTCTTCACTTACAGAACCTAGGTATTGCACAATATTTCTATGCCTCAATTGGCTATGTAATTTAATTTCCTCGTGTAAGGGTTGCACATCTCCCAAATTCCGTTCTCGAATTTCTTTGACGGCAATTCTAACTTGCGTATTTAAATCTCGAGCAGCATAGACAATCCCGTATGTACCTTTACCCAGCATTATTCGTTTGTTTTGATCATCCAATTCATATTCAAACTGTGAAGAAATAAATGTTAATGAAATAAATTTATTTAAAAACTGATATTAACTAACAATAATTTACAAACCTTCATCCTATCATCAGTCATATATGCATCCAAATCTGTAACCATACCCTCCTGATCCCTGGTCATTTCCAAGATTAAATCATAAAATCTTTGTCTGCATTGAACAGACGGGAAATACATTTGGAAATCATCAGAGTTTTGGTGGACATATAAAAAAAGACAGCGTTCGTCTCTTTTGTACAAGCTTACACTGCGTATCATGTTCGCGGTAAATAACCAATCGTGAACTTGTTTACAACTATTCTTCATATTGTCCAAGCAAAGATTCCAAATTTGCACTGATTTCTCTTCTGCCCCAAGGTTTACGTTTACATAGCTCGGCATCAAGATCTTCGTTGGCTCCAACACTAAGAGCTAAAATAGAAAGGTTAGTGACTAATCCCTCTTTTCACTGCAGAAAATCGTAATAGAATCTTGATTCATTAAAGTCAGTCTAAGAACCTGCACTAAGAGCAGTTTTATATTGTTCTTACTTTGACCCAAAATGTACAGAAGTAAGCTGGATTGGTAACACAATATTATAAGCCATAGTCTCCCGAATTGGAAACTGGATCCTTTGTAGAACGATTCCATTTATCAACTTACTGGAAACCGTATACTATCTCCAACTTCCGATTTTGTAGCTTCAACAAAGTAGTCCATCCAAAAACTAAATATTTGCTCCTCTGGCGAAACCTCGGCTTCCTCATTCTTTTTACGAAACCTATCTATCAGCGATATGTTCCCTATTGTTGATTTCAGGTACCTAATTAAGAAACAATACAATTAATATTCTAACACTTTCTATTTTAACATACATATAGCTTCAATGATAACAAGTGCATACCAGTTTGGCGGCTTCAGTTTAAACATGCACTCGGCAGCTTGGATAGCTTTCGAATAGTCTTCAGCAAGTACACTGATTTCAAAAAACGTTGCCACATCCCAATAATCCTTTAGGCTGGATAAGCTACCTTTCTTGCCAATGAGATTATTCAATACCATGCCTATGTGTTGTAATTCTTCACTTTTGGAAAATTCGTTCCCTGCTATAACGAGTAACGTAGCAAGATTGATACCGGCATATTCATTTGGTTGCACCTGAATATAGAAGTTGTACTTAGAAGAAGTTGTGTGGTTCAAGTGTTTATTATACTACAAAATGAAGAAAATAACATACCTCGAAACCTTTTCTATACCAATGAATAGCATTTTTTAAACTTTCTTCGTCAGTGTGTCTACTTTCTACGAATTTATCTTTATATATTCTTCCACACAAACATAACATATCAGGAACATGGTTTTCTTTCTTCTCTAGTGCTTTTTCTATAACTTTTAATGCTCTCTCTCTATCACCTTCTTTATTTCGTCGATTTAACGCAAATGCGTATAGATACCGAATAGCTGGCGTGTTGATGTAATTCTTATGAGTCGGTATCGTTCTTAAATCATCAACTAATTGTACCATTGCATCGTAATCCTACACATACGTAACTTTAATTAGTAAAGGAATATTTTTCGAAACAAAAATCATTGCTGCATTACCTGTATTTCACGGAAGGAAATCAGAACGTTTAAAACAACCTCTCCAGATAAAACGTTTGGGTCATCTAAGCGTTTACGCATATTGTTCAAAGCTTTCGATAGTTCTTCTCCAGAGTATGTTTCACGAGCTTTCCGCAAATCCGCGAGGAACTTTTCTTTCATATGTGCTCTAAAAATTGTATAATTTATTGTGAAAATCGATAATGAAAATGACATTATTGTCACACTATTGCAATAAATTCAAGTTCGTTACAAACTGTTAGCAAGATTCTCAAATTATAAATATGCTCGAATGCTATAACTCAATTTTATGTACAAAATGATAAGATAAGAAAATATTCACTTTGTTACTATGACATAATTTGGGTAAAAGAATGATGTACTTTGCTTTCTTATCTATAAAAATAACATATGATAACAATGTAGTGAAAACTCAAAACATACTTAGATTGTACTTCGACATCTTGAAATAACTTTTTGAGCTTCAATGTAAGATGTTGCTTTGGGTCTATGACTTCTTCTCCAGTGATCCTGGTAGTAGCTGGATTAGTTGCCACACACGAACCACATTCCACCACACGGTAGGATACAAATGTATAGTTACCACATGATAACTGCACATTGTGAAATTATATGTTAAAAGATAATTTTTAAATATAATATGTTAAAACAATATAAATGTACCTTAATTCTGATTGTTGTTTCTGTATCTACGTCATTATGTAATAGAATATTTTCTTTCATGCCGAAACTTTCTCTGACACCAAGATGATAAAACAAGGCAGACTGTTGTAGTTGAATACTTAAATCTACAACAGCTACATCTGCATTATAGAATGTGTCAAGTACATTTGTTTCGCCGAAATCCAACTTTTCAAACTAGAAAAATAATAATCAAAAATATTTAGAGATTGTAACTTTTAGCAATAAAAAATATTTATACCTGAATATGATGCATGTTGGCATTAACTAGATTGCAGGCTTGTCTAACTTCCTCTAAGGCTCTCCTTCTCTGAGCCAAATGTTCTGGTTGTTGTAAGTCTAAAACACAAGCTACATCCATTCTGGGTCTTCCTGAAATGGTGGTGTGCCCGGAAATATCACTATATGTACCAATGCTATCAGTACTAGAAATACCTTCTGCGATAGTTGATTGTGCAGCCACTGTAAAATGTTATTAATGATTAACAATACCAAATACTTCCTCAATGAATTGAATATAACAAGAAATTACCAGTCATGTCAACTGTATCGCCACAAATCGATGGCATGTTGTATAATTGTTGAATGGAAATGGTATTCTTAATTCTTACTTAATAAGTGTTTGGAAGTATCAACGAACAAAAGACTTGTAAATTCACCTGTTTGAAAAAATAAAATACATAGCATAGTAATAAATTATAAATTTGTATTATTATACCATTAAACATATTTTAATTACCATAAAATATAAATTTATAACTTTTCAGAACATTACGAATTATATGTAAAAACTAAAACATATGAAGTTTTAAGAAAGTTGTACAATTCATACAACTTTCAAAGAATGTTTTAAACAATTGTCGTAAAGAAACATTACTATTCTACAGAAGACTTTGAACTACAACGAAACAACAAAACGTAATAAAATCTTGAACAAAATTTCGCTTGTAACATTGGCTCGCAAAAAACTAATGCATAGTGAAAATAATGCACGTCGCTTCACGAACGCTACCATGGGATTCTCGTAGGGGAATTATTGTTTAATTGGACCAGGATACGCGAAATACCTTTTACACTGCACATTATAGATACAATCTTCCATTTCTTCTAGAACACACAAATCCGGAGTCGAGGTCGTGCTCGCGCTGTACAACTCACATAAAGAAGTTTCTTGTTAGTTCACAGATGGCAGAAAGATCAGTCGCTCTGCCGGTATAAAAATAGAAGCTCTTAAGATAGAACGCATTATAATAAGAATGAAATGATAATTGCGATTAGAATCGTAGAAGTAAAAATCACAACCACGCAAATCATTTAATAATCCTCGAGCGCAATAGTGGAAATAAATAATAGAAGCACACAATAATTAGATTGACTTTAAGTTATTAGAAAGATGATTTAATTCGTGGAATACATGATATTTATAAAAAAATGTGTACAAAAAAAAGAATTTAATTAATTTGTATGTCAACTATAAAACATCTTCCAGCATGGTTTCCAACGTGATATTAAATAAATTAATCTTCAAATGCATATCTTCGATAATAAAGCGTGGTATTGTTCACGAGATTTATACTCTGTACAGTTAAAACATCCGACACAAGATAGCCCGAATGCTACTACCGCAAAACACTTTTGTCGATCGACTAGAATCGACCATTTATTCGGAGAACATACTAGCTGAAGAGGTTCGGCAACACGTAAATGCGAATAATGAGTTTGTAGGTCATTCGGATTCGATTGGACTGAATGTTACAGTACAGAGCATCGTGGAAACGTACCAATGAACTCCACACGAGCAGGATGTTAGGAACAGGAAGAGCGATCATAGTTACGTAGATTGTCGGAAGCCACGACTTTTCTACTCGCGTGCTTATGACTGTTAACTGCTGTTAAATAGAATAAGAGATCTCAATTTCGCTCCTTTATTCATCAGAGCAACTTTGCCCATCAGATTTAATATCTGGGTTAATATGTAAAGTCTACTTCTACTTGTTAAATACAAACTGTTTTATTCTTTACTTAATCACATAGAATATTATGCAATTGGATAGGCCACAAATATGATCGCAATGCAAATAGTAAATGCGTAAATGCATTCTTTATTTGCTCTATATGTATATTGTTATATTCTGTCTTAATTTATTTCTGACAAAATTTATAAATAAACTTCGTCTAACTTTGTCACTTAGTAAAAAAATGTTATATAATAAATGAAATAAAATTAATATCTAGAAATTTAAAAAGTAAGTAATTATTACTGTCACATCGTAAGTTTCTCAGTGTATAATCAATATCAACTTACTTGAATGACAGGAAATCAATATCCCCCGATAAACAGCAAAGTTGTAGAAACTACGTGATCCTACCGCTGGATAGTCGATTACGTGATCCGTATTGAAAACCAAGAGTAACTACAATAACAGCAGAAAGGGTCCAAAAGGTGATCATGATTCGTATGTACGCGGTTTACGAGTGCGTGAAGAATAGTGGGGTGCAGTGATGCGCGGAGCGGCCACTCCGCAGCGCTCCCCTTTCATTAGGAACACAGCAGAAGCAAGAAGCTATTGTCATCTTAACTTAGAAGTATACATACCCCTTCTTTTTATTCAATCCGCGTAATAAACCGTATTTTGTAACTAGCAGCGTAGAATGCAAGAAGGCCGCACGATAACAGTAGACAGTATATGTATAACAGTATTATTATACTTCTTTGTAACTTATGTTATTCTATCACAGGGGGACCCCAAGAACTGGCCTGCCCCACGATCGCGATCGACCGACAAGACAAATACGTGATTTCTCGCGATCAAGAAGCGCTGAGATTTTCTCTCTTCGTTCCATTTTAATTGCTCTTTACTACACAGGAATTCTCAGAAATAGAAATACAGAAAGAATAACAAATGTTCTTATTCAATATTATTATAATTATGACGTATAAATATATATATTCATGATTATAGATTAAGAAAATGAACTATCTTATAACATTTAATAATAATAACCTAATGTGTATGGGTATACCTATTACAAGCTATATATATAAGTACATATAAATGTATAAATTTTATATAGTATATAGTACCTAATTTTATGTAGTACTAATTGAACAGTGTAGATATATAAAACGTTTATGTGTATTGATATCCAAGTTTTCTATCAGCAAGTTCTCTTCAATAACCAACGGAGCCGCGTGCGAATGAAACAAAGAAGGATAGGTAATGGTCCATAGATATCCTAACTCGAGATACTTGCCTGATCATTGGGGAGCCTCGCGGTGTAGAAACCGCTCGAAGAATGCGTGTAATGCGTGTACATACACGTCACGTCCACTTATCGTCGCTGTCACGTACAAGGCTCATCGTCATGTATGTGCCTCTCTACCTGCATACGTACGCCAGTAAGTACAAGTACACTGTATGCGACTTTACGTGTCGATCTTAAAAATGTATTCGTTCTCGGACATAACTACATTGATGTCTTGTACCAATATATGTAAGTACTTACTTGCGTATACAAATTCGTGCAAAACTGTGAAAAAAGATGTCGGATATGTAGCTTCAGAGTATTAACACACTCAGATGAATTTATTGAATTAGCTTGTTACAATGAAAAATTGTTGTTATTTTATATTACATCCATGAATCTTATTAATAACAATTATTCGTATCAAATAATTAATCTCCGCCATTTATGCGCTATAATCGATTACAGTACACGACAAATTAAGGAGTCCAACGTAATTCTTTGTTAATACGATTAATTATAATTTGACATCTGTTCTAAGACATCGATGAATATTCTGTTTAAAATTAATTTTGAACTATTTCTGAAGAAATCTTAAGAGTATTAGGAA
This sequence comes from Bombus huntii, assembly GCF_024542735.1. Classification (NCBI taxonomy): domain Eukaryota; kingdom Metazoa; phylum Arthropoda; class Insecta; order Hymenoptera; family Apidae; genus Bombus; species Bombus huntii. The sequence goes on along the minus strand of NC_066247.1, from coordinate 12,554,067 downwards.
ATACTATGTAGAAATATTATTTTCCGAGGAGAATCTTTCTTGTTGCTCCAAAGTTTTGACCAGCTTGAGTCGCGCCCTTATTGGTACCAGCTTGAAGACCAATATAACCTTCGCCAGCTCTTAGTTGCTCCTCCGTGAAATTCCGCTTATTCTCTTCCGCCGGTCTTGGTCCTAGCCATGGTCCGCGCCATTCTGGATGTCTATAAGTCTGCAAATTCATATCGTTTTATTATTTTTCCTGCAATTATATACATTTAATGATAATGGAAAATAAGCGTATTTGATCAAAATTATTACAGTGCGGCCAATGGCAAAAATGGTGTTGGTCACTTGCGCGATATTTTTTCTTTCCATAAGATCAACTGCTTGGAACAAGTCTACATCAGGTACTCCGTATTTCACGCAGGCCTTTTGGAATCTGAAATGACGATACATTATAATAACATTGCTTGAATAAAGTATGTATATGTCTATTTTCTCAGAATACCTAGGAAATAACACGTCTCGTGTCTTTGATTAACAGGACAGCAGGATAGCTTGATCGACTTTTGAATAATTGGTCTAGACATGCACGATGATCATTGAAATCTCGTTAATCGGTAAATAACCGTGGTACATCAAGCAATAATAGGTAACAGTTTTCAATGAAATTTACAGTTAAACAATTAGAATGCTGAAGTTAATAATGCAAAACAAAATAACCATATTTTTATTTGATTAAATATCATAAATTTCAAGCATGAATTTAGCCCTATGGCAAACAATAAACATATGTTCAAGAGCCGCCATTTCGTTGGCTGTGATGCAACGTGCCACGTAACGCAAGAAACGTGAGGCAGGCCAGTATTAATGAACTCTCTGGGTATTAGGAATGTAAGAACGAAAGAAGCACATACGATAAATATTATTAACCTCTACGTTACTCCTGTTTTCCGCATAAAAAGGGAGTAATGCGGAGTGGCCGCGCTGCGCATCGTTCACCCCACTACTGAGGAAAGCGCTCTTAAACATTGAAAACGCGCCAATTGTCGACATGCGCACGCGATATCGCGGTCAGATTGTCAGATGCCGCAAATGTCATACATGGTTACTGTACTTTGCAGAAAGCCTCTTACTAAATATCTTCTTTATACATTTCGTCTCGAATGACATTTTGTTTGGACATAATCTCGTTCGGCTCAAACAATAATTTCCAATGATAATAATGTTCAATTTTTATAATTTGTTCTATTATCTACGAAATATAACATATACATATAAGTACACATGATAAACGCAAAATTTGTTCTATTATCTACGAAATATAACATATACATATAATATAAGTACACATGATAAACACAAAGTATTCTTATCAGAGTGTATTTGATTAATCGCGTTTATCATTAGTATAAACTATATATCGTTATGTCGTCAAAGATTTTTTGTAAGATGTTGAGTTTAGGTAAAAGATAAGGTTCTTCTTTTTATTGTTATGAAATAATTGTGACGATCCCGACTTGGGACTTTCTTGATACTTATTTATCAGGCTTTCAGGTAACACGAGAAACAGTGACGCAATCGAAATTTGGCGGCAGTTGCGCCGGCGATTCCAAGTCAATAATCGCGTATCGTTTGATCTCTCGATCTCAACGACTCCGTGACTCTTCGACTTCGATAGATTCGAGTCGAGAGTCGTTCCGTAGTAAAACACTGTCGATTGCGTAAACTTGACTGAATAACAGGAAAGTATGAGATGAAAGAAAGCTTGATAGTAGGTAACAAAAATTAGCGAGTTTGCCTTCTCTACAAGCATTTACGTTTTGTTCCATTCTTGTTTTATACGCGGATATCATAATATGGGGTGTATTTACTAAATATTATTATTGCATATGCAATAAATGATATAATGATATTTAGTCAATGAAATAATACAGTTTACACGCAATTCACGCATAATGTTGTTATTTACAACTTACACATTAATTATGTATTCATGCGATATAAAAGCATTTCTTGCGATACATACTGATTAAGATTGTCCATCATCTTATAATCACCACCAGACGTATTAATTTTGGTGATGAGTCCCGGCTGCAGTTTGTTCATAAGTTTACAAAGCAATACACCATCCCGCAAAGCATCTTCATAACTCACACCTAAAGACATATCATTTCCCTTGTGTTAATAAGCGTAACAAAAATGGGAACCTGTAATAAATATAATATTTATTTTGATTATAAATCTTTTGATATAAAAAATACATTTGTGTACGTGTTACACGAGGCATTAAAAGGTTAATTATTATGCAATTCCTTAATCCATCGAACCCAACTAATCATTCACCTAAGACCTAAATATCCCAAAAAATTCGTGACAAAAAGGAGAGCTAGTGAGCGAGCAATGAAAAGAATGCCAAGTACCACAGTGGCATCAGGATAGCAGAAAAATAAATCTGGCTTCCCTCGGGATAAAGCGTTGCTTTGAAAGTTCCGCGGTCGAACGACATGCGCACTCCATGTCGGCCATTGATTTTCATTGTCAGGTGGGCTATTATCGGTTCAAATGAATGGCAGCTGTCGTTTCTCTTGTTTTATCCTCCTCCTCCCTGTTCATCGCTGCGGACGAGATTGCCGCGAAATAATAACAGAGGCTGCGTGCACCAGCACTCGTTTATGGCGCCCCATTATGCCAAGAGGCGCGCCAAGGGGGCATGGCATTTTTTGTCAGTCGGTCGAAGGATCAGAAAAGACCGCCTCCGTCTTCCGTTGCTCGCTTTTTTTTCTACTCTTCAACTCTGGTGTTTCTCGACCAGCGCCATCATTGTCTTGCAGTCGTCGTGACTCGCGGCGTAGAAGCAATCCCGTCGCCATTCGAAAGACACGCTGCATCTCAAATTGTCAGGAGGCCAGCAACCGACAGGAGTTCAACATTGATGTCGAGCATGTATCGTTTATTGTCAAGTTCCTCTCCCGGTTAACGTTTCGATATATTGAACGTATTGACATGCCACGCACTCTGGTGAGCGACTTTATAAATTGTATCGATACTTGAGCCATGAGCGGAAGCGCTGCGGTCGACGTACGGTGATGTGCGCAACAACTGGCGCTCTTCCTATATGCGTATATTACTTACATATTTAATCATATACATATAGATATTTTCAAAGCATCAAATTGTCAAAATGATTTATATATTGGATAAAAGGTATCTTGAAAGAAGATAGAAGTAGGAATGCCAGCAATGGATGTTTAAATAGATAAGTGATTTATCAAGGGTTTCTCAGCCAAGTACAACTCAACGATTAATATATCATTCTATAGGATATGTTACGGTTACGCGTGGTTGTACCAATGGATAATATATGCAGCATCTATGAATATGAAAGTTACAGAGTTACTAAGAAAACATACTAAGCTTCAAGTAGTTCTCCAGTTGTGTCTTTTATATGGAACTATATAATTTGTGAAACTCTACGAAACTCTTCAGGCTGAAATAGGCCATTACAAAAAATTATGAATAATGATAATGAACTTATTTTCTAACTCTCGTTTTGTAGTAAACATTACAATATAAATACGTACTGTTTGTAACTATACATCTATTTATAATTTGTTACATATTTGTTATAAAAGCCACTAGTTATTTTGAAACATTTTTAGATGAAGAGACACGGACTAACCGTTCAAAGGACTACTATCCTGATCCTGCAAGGACGATATGTCACGTGGTTTTGCAATAGAGGGAATACTATTACATGCTTACCCCAAAATCTGCTCGCCTAATACAAAACTGGTCGTCTGCTTGAATTTTCGATTGACGAGTATTCGACAGCCGATCAAAAGCAACTAATATATTCTTCAAGTAATTCTTTATTGATTCCTAACTTTCAAACAAAAACGACAACTATCAATTATATGATTAAGAGAATAAGTATTATTTGGAACAATCATAAATGTTACGAAATTACAATCAAGCAAAAAGACATTTCTAATAAATAGTTTGCATTCAGCATTTAAAAACTTGACCTAATTTATTTAAGAAAAGATATAATTTTCTGTGGCCTTGATTATTAACAAAGTCACTAAAGAACTAATTAACTTATTAAATACTTTCCTTGGAGGAAATGAAAGTAATATTTCTGTTTTGAAAAATATAGAAGAAACTTGTTTTTTACAGAAATAATTATATGACAGAGAACGATACTGGTATACGTGACTCAGCTACGCATGTCAAACGAATCGAGCGAACCAGTTGCTTTTCCACAATATCCAGGCAACAGGCCGGAGGCCACAGGTTCCAGCATCCACCTCTGGATCAATGCGGGCATATGGAGTAAACAAGCATGACATGGTATACATTCCTGGTAGCATCGAAACACAATGAGATGTCGTAAACGCAAGAAGATGACAGAAAATCAATAGAACGCCTTCCAGATCTAAACCGTCTTGCTCCTTACGATTCTTCGCTGCTTTATTTCATGCTCGAATAAACATAGTAACGTGATGCTGACCTGATATTTTTCAGACGTTGCGTGTCTTACTGCTCTCTTCCTTCATACTCGATACTATGCGTCAAAAAAATATTGAGTTGCAATAATATGTATTGGTGAATTGGAAACTATTACTACCCTCGATACTATCCTGTTACGGTGACACGTCATAGCCGTCATGTCTCGACAATTTGATGTGAAATCGATAAATTCCTTCAGGCCTGTCTTTTATCCGTAATTCTGTGAAAGAATATATTATAACATTTATCAGACAGGTGGATATAACCCATGCGATTGAAACAGTAATATTTAAATAATAAAGTGCAAAGAACGCATATCTTAGTATGTAATTTTTTAAAATAAATATCTTGATTAGCATGTACAGAAGAAATTAAAGATTAAACAAATAATTTTTTAGAGTGGGAAAGTATATAACATTATACAGTACAACGATAAGAAGAAAAGAAATCTTGAGACGGAATGGTTCACCCTAGCTTCGACAAACACGCTTGCGTGCTTAGTATCGATTTCACGTCAGTTTCATGTCATAAAGACGTCAAACACACGGTTTTCATCAGGACAACATCCTCGGCTTGAATTTACGACCAGTGGCAAGCAACAGGTCCCGCGGGAACGAGTCCTCTCACATGCAAAGAGAATCCAATTTCCCTCCACTTTTATCAAACTAAGACTACATCAACAATTTCTTTTCATACAATGCACTTGTTTGTTAATGAACCAACACTCTGTTCCATAATTAAACTCCTAGAATTTAAACAACACCAATGAAAAATAGAAATTAACAAATACGCGATAGAATTGATATTTAAAATAAAATTTCATTTTTAAATGTGTAAATATATTATAATTTTGTGTGTCCCTGTAAATCTGTTCTATTTTAAGCAACAAGGAACTTACATGAAATTACGGGATTAATAGAAACAAAGAACACACCCTTTATGGGCATTCGAAATGAAACACGACCCGAGGCAACAACTTGTTGCTTTCGGTCGTAAATCTACCCTCGGGCTGTAATCCTGATAAGCTCTTCTCAGAATGACGTCATTGACGATCTTTTGATGGACAACTGGCACCCGTTGACATATCTCCAGAACCTTTCGATCGTACGAATATCCAATACGCGATTTCTTCCGAAGGAAATGCCCTTATTCTTCAAACGAACACATCGAAGTCTACGCGAATAATAGGTGCTGCCCTTCGTCGGCAAGAAAGCCATAAATTCATCTACTGCCCCTCTTTGCTACCCTAGTAACTGCGAGCTTTCGTGACGTCACGCAACGTTTCGTGACGAGCAGTTCGACATATCGACATTCTATCACCTGAAGGCTACTCCTCGGGAAGGAGAGAAGAAGACTGCGAACTGTGAAAAGCTTAGGGTTCAAAGTGCACAAGGATCGATACGTCGACGTTGACGTCAACGTGGCGGGCAAGCCATAAATCCCTCAAACGTCTGCTAGTACCCTGGTGCAAGCAAGCTAGTTGTGCCACCGTGACGAACAGATGACTGACACTTGCCTCCCTCGTAACTCGTAACCCTTCTTCCTGACGAGCTTTAAGGAGCGTTCACAATAGCATACGGCGATATCATAAAATTTCTGCAATTAAAGCAGAAAATTAATTGCGCTATGATTTGTTTAATAAATTCTGGCGAAGATCATTTATGTGTAGAATAAATTGTTTAAAAAAATATAAAAAATATGAATATTATAAAAATTGTAATTAAAGTACGTACGGAGAATGAATAACACGGTGTTAGATATGTACAACTTCGTATAAATTGATAAGTATGATATTCAACATTTTGTTGTAATAAATCAGTCGAGACAAGAAAAACTTAGTTGGATGACTTCTTAATGTAATTCATTTCATGAGAAGGAAACCGGAAGGTGTGCAAGAAAGATGAAACAAGAAATGACATAATGCGATATTTCACTTGACTATCCAGGCTCTCGTATGCGGCCCTGATACGTTGGCGTCCTTACGACGTAACATGATGAACAGATGACGCTAAATCAATACGTGTCGTCGGCAAAAGATTGCTAAAGACCGTTTGACGATTTCCTCAGCGGAGTTTTTCCCTTCCAACGGTATCAACAACAGAACACTTCATTCTCACTCATGTAAATATTTCTAATCTTATAAAGAAACTACTTTTGTCATCATTTTAATATTTTACAATCTCATCTTTCACTAATTAATTCCCAATTTTTTTTTTTTATCAAATAACAAACTAATCAAGTTTCTCTAAAAAAATTTGTCACTTAAATATTCAGCATCTTTTACTCAAACAGTCATGAACGTTTCTAGAAATTGTATGTGAATGCGAATATTTAAATAAAATACAATTTCCTACCCTTGTTTAAGAAATATTTGGTAGTATGCAAACTGGTATACAAAGGTCCGTGTCCAGCATGCCACGCGAGCTTCCAGGAACAGGCTAACATCTAGAATGGAAAGATTCGAGGATCCTGAAACGCATCGAATTCCAATTGCGCGTCATCGTGAAGGTGAGCGACGTTAAGGGCGAATCGGAAAAATAGGAAAGTGGGCGGTAGCGATCGAACGAGGCGGTAGCTCAAGTTCAATTTTAAATGAGTCAATAACATCAAAAGCTTCGTATACCCGGATCGCATCATCGTGTAGAGCTGCTGCTTGCTGTGGGTGGAACTAACACTGTGTAACGCTCAAGGGATAGTCTGTTATATGACATAAAGTCTAAGTATATGATGCTCGAAGTTTAAACACCCTCCACTTATTCTAACATGAAAATCTATCATAAAGATCAAAATCGCTCAATAAAAATTTCGACCGAGAGAATATAATTTTTTAACTTTGATAGTGTTTTAATAGGGTGCTAGAGAAGCGTGATGGATCTTTTAAAAATATTAGTTTGTCTTAATTCGAGTACTGTTCTGTGTCGTTATACGATCGTTCGTTCAGCACAGCGATTGCGTCGACGCCTGGCGTATTTCACCAATCAGGGGTACACGTTGGACGTAGGGGTCGCTACCCACTTTTCGTTCAATAGGGTGACTCGAATGACGCAACAAAGCGCGCGTTTTATTAGGAGAACATCGGCAGCAAGAGGATATAGCTACCCCTAACAAGCACCTGCAACCATTCACCCTCCGCACTCTACTCAGGATCTTACGTGCTTCAGTATCAGTTTCTCACAACCAATGACCTTTCACTAACATTTAGATTTATAGATATTAGGTATAACCAGTAAATTTATTAATTAAGTCATCAAAATTACTACATTTATAAATATCAAACGTATCATTTTCATTACAAGCGACAATATATCTAGTTGTCCGTCTTCTTCGCTCTATTAAATTTTCCTCAAATTTCCAATTATCCTTTCCTTTTACTCGTCGACTTCTCGCCTCTCATTAGACATTCCAATAACTGACCTAGTCAACAAGCTTAACCTTTGCGACATCACGCGGCCTGACATTCGTACCCGGGAATTATAGGATCGCAGCTAGCTTCTGGACGCGTTGCACTGGTCCTGAACGGGGGTGGTGATATTGACACGCTTTTCGAACTGCACCACCTCCGTAGAACAGGAGTTCATATACGAGAGCACGTGTATCAAAGGAGTAGTAGTATCATTGATAAACTTTAATCAATTGTACTTATGGCTGTCACAGCCAAATTACACATTTATAATACGTAAATCGATGAAAGTCAAAGTTAGATATTGCGAGCTTCATGATCATACCTGAAGGAAATCTCTCTCCGACCACTTGCTCGATCCATTGCTGAGCCTCGGCTTCCTGACTTGGTTCTCGTTTCCCAGCAACCTACGATCAAAGAACTATTTTAATACGTGGTTTTTATGTTATCAGCAAACTTCACATATGGCGCGCTAATAGCTGCTGAAAGTGATTAATGTCGATCAATATTTTTTGTGGAAGATGAGGTCTGGAAATAGCTATTACACATGTGCTCCGTATTCATTAAATTCTATCTTGAAAGCTCAAGTCATAATCACTACACTTGAAGCACTCATAAAGTTCAGTTCATATATCAAGCCCGATCGTGCTTATAACGTCATACTTTCTCGCTAAAGTTTAAAAATGAAGTTGAACTCAAAACTACTTTTCGTTACACATAATAAAAGCTCTCTACCGTCTAATGATGCCCCTAGTGAAAAGCTTAATTCTGTCCCAAACAGAACATCTGAAACGTATTACTAAAAAATTCTTTGTTTTCGAGAAAACTTATCAGTTTCCGCAGAAACTTTCAAAAATTGCCGTAGCCGATGGTATTTCACATCGTCATGGCGGGGTATTGGTAAAAGTTTTCAACTAGCAATAATCGCACCTCGGTAGAACCTCATTGGTTACGATATCGCCACTGCGCAAAGCTAACGATACTATGTTCCGCAGCCCTACTAATAACACTCGCGTCATTTTTCGACAGTGAGAATCCTTCCTTCTTCGACACCACCTAGTGGCAAGTCGACGCACTAACGCATCCAGTGCGCGTAGGTAGGTACAAAATGAAGTAAACTATCTTAAAAGTGAAATATAGTTAAATAAACGTATTAAAATCATATAAAATAAATAAAAATGTGTTAAACGTTAAGAAATTAATAAAAGTGCTTTTTATAATATACTACTATTGCAAATATCCGTCAGATAAATGTACGAATCGCCTAGAAAGCGATGCTTTCTGGGAATTCAGTTTTCTTTTAGATACCACCTACGTGTGAACAACATTTTCAATTGAATGCAAATAGAGATGCATTAAGTATTTGCTGGAAATGCATTATCGCAGGAAAACAGAAAAATAAGAGATGATACGTTAAGTACACGTGGAAGAACACCACGTAATGAAGTCTTACTCCAGTCAGTCCTCCTCTGCAGACAAGTATGTAAATACTTTTTCTATCTACTTGTTGTTCTCAAGCCCTGCGAACGAAGGGATTTAAACATCGATTAGCTAATTTCTAAAATTTCAGGATCGACGACATTTGGGTCGCTAAAAATAATTACGTTTCAAATGAAAATGAGATACACAATCTGATAAAAGATCGCTTCATCGATCGATCATCGACTAACGATTGCGTAAAGAGACAACCTCGTCGTTAACGCGATTAATCTAATTTTTGTTACGTAATTCGATCTCGATGTATCAGATGCGAATACGTATTCGCTCCAGCCGTCTACGCAATTCCGTAGTGTTACGGTTACGATAAACTTGGAAACAGCGTCAATTGACGGAATCTAAACTCGGCGGTGGCCTCACCCTTCGAAGTGGCCAGCATCCAGAAATTACGAGCGTCTTGCTTATCGGTTTCTTTCATCTGGCGCCCGTCCACAGACCGGCTAACCATCGTTCGTTGGGAAACACACCCACTTGTTCGAACTTTTCCACTTCGTCTACGGATTTCCCCCGTTTATTTGCAACGTCAGCATTCAACAATAAAAGACACATAGCTGCGGCCAACGATACGTACATCCGCTTCTAACGTAACTGATCCGTGACCTATTTTTGACATCTTTCGTCAAAAGCAAAACGAAACAGCTGAAAAATACCTCTCCCTAGAGACATCGGAGCTTTAATTCGAGTTCCAGACGATCCCCTCTCGTATTCACAAAATTGCACATGCTATTTTCGATGCTTAGTCACGTATTTTCGGAATTCTGTAATTAATTGCCTTGGGGATGTACGTAATGTTGCTCGTGGCTACGAAGGATTGTGAAGCTTCAAAGAGGGACTGTTTGTAAGAAAGTCAGGAGGTGAAGGAAGAGGAAGAAGAAGGTGCAAAAATAAGCAGTCTGCTCTTATGCACGAGCAAAATTGAGAAGCAGTTATCATGTATGGCGAAACGGTCTTCGAACCTGAGGTAGAGGCCATTAGACGAATTATTATAGCTGGATCGCGAATATTTACGGAAATTCCAATTTTTCTAAACACGACTAAAAAGACAGAGAACCTCGACGAAAATTTCTTTCGTCTACTAAATATTGTTACACTAACGTGTTTCCAGAGAGAATTAAAGTAGCGTAAACATTTAACCGTCGATAGTTTTGAAACGCAATTACATCAGAAATGAGAAAATCTTTAATTTTATCAATGGCAAGAAGATCGCAAGCTATTATTAATTCTGATGACGAATTAACAAGATATTACTCTGATATTAAACCTATTTCTCTTTACTTGAACTAGATTTACTTAAACACGATCATGAAAATCGGATCGGCGGTGAATCTACATATTAAACCTGTTGAACGTACTTTATAAACAAATTATAACTTACAATCGTATAAATATTCTATTTAAGCCAAAAGATCGCGAAACACGCTAAATCTGCGATCCCAAAAAACATTCACGATAGCATAGAAGAAATTTTGCTCATTTACTAAGAACGTTACAAGCACATTCCTTGTTTCTTCTTGTAAATAGGGCTGCAGTGTCAAGATCTGGTTACGGGCGGGGGTGTGGGAATACCCACTGGGCACTCAGCCAAAAAATATTCGTTCGTGAATGTCGGGAAATGATACGGCGGAGGGGAGACCGGCATATAGCGTCGCGACGCACGGCGTCCGACTTAGTCTCTAGTCAGCGTCATCGTTCAAAAGTCGCTATCCTAAACTACGGTAAAACTCAGTCTCCGTGGCAACGTCTACAGTGTCGAAGGGAAGAAAAGAAGAAGAAAGATGCCGGTACGTGTTCATTATTCCGTGGGAAATCAAGTGTTCGTTGAAAATAACGATTAAAGGACGCTTAATCGCGTATACATTGATCATACCATGCCAATTAACGATAAGCGAAGCTATACTGATTATAAATCTGATATACGAATAATTTCTTATTGCTACGTTAGCGGGCGAAAACCGTGGTTATTCGTAGAATCCTAATTACGATAGACCTTGGGCTATTTCGTTTTGGCGATTTTCCCAGATTGCTGGATTAATCTTGACACGTAGCAGTAACGTTCGAAGTTGCAAAAGAAAAAACAAATATTGGAAATAAGAAGAAGAAGAAGGATTTTGTAAGACACGTAGCATATTCGTTCTTAGTTTTATTTAACGAATGTCGGCCGGATTATTGACACGATGGAACTGGTAACTACGAAATGGCAATTTGTACCGCTGATCGGCTTTGACGCGCGTCTCCTCCCCCGCCTCATCCGGTGTCGGAGTATTTATACCCTAAGATAAATATCCTTACGTAATATATCTTGACGATATTTTCGAGAGGAAATGCCAATTCGAAAAATTAATAGATCGATTTCTGCGACAAGATTAATGTTGTGCTATTGGATCTTCTTTCGAAAAGATTGAACTGTCGACTTTATTACAACACTCTGCTAATTTCCCAATCATCGTCACCTATTATATTCGCATAACATTGTTTGCTCGTCAATTCCATTTCAAACCTTCGACACGACTGAATATCAAATGTATTAGCGAAAAGATTATGTCATTTATGAATTTCCAAAAGCAAAATCTTCAGCGTAGGCGTTCGACGATCGAGTGGCCGAATCACTGGAGGAAAGATTCGAGAGGAATCGATCAATTTAACTTTTAACTTGGTGAATCGTTGCACCAGGTGTCACGTTCACGAAACGTCCTCGAAAGTTGGATCTGATCTGAACGAAAACGCCACGTCCCTTGAGAATAGGTAGCTTAAAATACATCTCGAGAGTATTCGAGGAGGAACACATTGCTTCAAAAGGCTTGACATTTCGCAGATATGTTGAAAATTTCTCTTCGGCACTATCATTGATCCTTCACGAACGTTTCTCAACCAGACATAAGATAATGCACTCGTTGAAATATTTGAGGCAAAACTGTATATAAATCGTGAAGTAAGAATTTAACGAAGCTTAGAAATTTGTTTACGAACATAGAGTCAGATTTCATTTACGTCAATTGTTCGTTGGCATTTTAAATCATCGTAAAAGGATTTTATAAATTACTTATACTTATTACGAGGCAACATGTTCGAAACATGTTACGTGTTGATGCTCGATATTCGTCCACTTGTAAGTCGTATAATACACTCGTTGAAATATTTGAGGCAAAACTGTATATAAATCGGCAACCGTAAAATAACAACTTGATAAAGAAAGCTTTTTGTTACTATAAATACTAATTTATCGAGAACATAGTGCCAGATTTCATCTACGTCAATCGTTCGTTGGCATTGTAAATTATTCTAAAAGGATTTTATAAATCACTTATATTTACTACGAGGCAACACGTTCGAAATATGTTACGTGTTGATTGTCGACATTCGCCCATTTGTAAGTCGATTCAAAGGAGAAAGATGTCGAATCAAATAGAATTACCTTTGCGATGAAAAGTAACTGTTCAACGATCCAGTCGCGATAAAAATTAAAATATGAGAATAGTTTACATGTTCATTGGGAGAATTTTACTCGTCGAAAATCATCGGACGAATAATTCCAAGTTGACTCGGTTAAAGATCACAGTTAAAGGTCACAGAACTACTATTTTCTAGTCGCCCTGTTTCTCTCGACTAAAATCTATGAATTGTTTATCGATCAATTGTCGACGGCAGTTACATCTCGTATAACCTTCGACTAGGTCGCGAAAATGGGTCTCTCGGTTCATAAAAGTTTGGGAAGCCCTATCCTAAAAGACAAAAGACGTGTTTCGTCGATACAGACGCCGCGAGAAGGGACTCACGGAGGTGAAAGAATTGTCAGCATGCCAGAAGCATAATTTCGTCTTATTGACGATTTTACTAGAAATCAGTAAAATTCGGGATTCACACGGCACGGAAACAGGTGGCCGAAACGTTGCTGCTTCTTGCCAGTTTTAATAAAAGCCAACAGATTGGTCGTCGTATTTTATTTTCGACGTTCGTTTTACGCCCGCGGTAACATAACACCGTCGCGGTCTATTTTCGTTCCCGGCATTTTTAAATTCCCCGGCAACACTTTGCTGGACCATCCCTGACTCTCGAGACGACATCGAGTGTCGTAGCATCCACCATTCTACGATTCTAATTCCGCACTATGCAATTGACGAAGAGACTTCCGGTTTCTAGGCCCGAAACAAGGAACAAGAGACTGAAGTTATGGTCTGGATCGAGGCTGTTTTAGGAGAAAAACTTCCACCTGGAAATTACGAGGATATTCTCAAAGATGGGGTCATCCTGTGCAAGCTTATCAATAAATTGGCGCCTGGCTCGGTGAAGAAGATTCAGGCCAAGGGAACCAACTTCCAGCTTATGGAAAACGTTCAAAGGTGTTTTATAAATATAAAAAAGAAACAAAGTTTCTTCAAGAGATATTATAATTTTCAATTAAAACGTAGCTAATTCTAAGAAACTAGAATTGCGGCAGACCTTCGAAATTTACTCATGAAATTTACTCATCGTTTTATCCTATGGCTGTCCCTATATATTTTTTTTTCCAAAAAGGAATATACTTATATATATATATATAAATATATTTATATATATACATATAAATTTGTAATCAGTGGATACTATTGTGGATTCTTTTCCGGACAGATTTCAAGCAGCCATTAAAGAATACGGTGTCCCACAAGAAGAAATCTTTCAGACAGCTGACCTCTTCGAAAGACGCAATATCCCACAAGTTACATTATGTCTCTATGCCCTTGGAAGAATTGTACGTATCTTAAAATCAAGCAGAGATTTTGAAGTTTAAAGAAAGAATTAACAGACTTGTCGTATGTATCTCTTTTCTTCTACACAGACGCAGAAACATCCGGAATATAATGGACCGCGTCTAGGACCAAAAATGGCTGAAGAAAATAAGAGAATATTCACGGAAGACCAGCTTCGAGCCAGCGAGGGTCAGCTCAATTTACAGATGGGTTACAACAAAGGTGCCAGTCAAGCTGGTCACGGTGGATTCGGCAACACTCGACACATGTAAACATTCTACGACACGTAAAACACGTGACATCGAAACTTTATATAGATCTAAATAATAATATACTAAAGATCTGCTACCAAATTGTCGATTTCGAAGTACTCAAAAAACGCAACTATCGACCAATTCGAGGTATTCTAATCACGAGTCTATGACGCTGAATTCGACCAAGCTATAAAATTGCTTTCTCATCGAATGTCTGCGAAAATGTATCCTAGATACACTGCGATAATGTAGTGACCTTTTCTTCCCTAGGATATGATACTGAAACGTCGTTGTACTCTTGTATACGTAAATGCGAAATCCTGTCGATAAACCATAACTATTAATCAAAAACAAACACTTAAATACACTACACGCTACGTTATAATCACACATAACGTATTACGTACACACGTTACATTCACTGTTTACCTACACACCTAGCATACACACGAAAACACTAAACAATTTTGTAAGATAATGACACGTACACCTACACTATACATGACACGACAAACATATACCTACCTATATAAATAAAATGTCAAAAATACGTTTCTTAACATATCGAATATCAATCTATCTTTCACGAGAATTTATTAAAGAAAACAGAGAACATGATATAGAATGCCGACAAAAGCTCATCAATTATATCATATCGCGTAACACGGGAAAGATTTATATATATTACAAGCAGGACTTCCTAGTTATTTTAACATGTAAATGTAAGATTTTATCCGAATCTCTACATCGAAGATTATTTTATCAATTCGAACGAATAGTCTAATGCCTTTTCTAAGATTTGTAATTGTCCTCGCACAATTTACTAACATAATGTACAAATTAATAATGTATAAATAACAAATGTACAAAATAAAAAGGCAACGCTGCTATTTTCTATTATCTGTATTATTGTACATTGCTGACATCTGTAGTCAGAATTATTAAGAAACATGTACCTTAAATTGATTACAAGAATGGGACCTTTTGACCATCAATTGTTACTATTTTCTCTAAAATGTTAAAAGCAGAATGGTCGAGGTAATTTGAAAATTCTAGTGATGTCAAGTTCTTGGCAAACGTTAGCACAAATAATAAAACAATAGTGAGTGTGTCTCTGAAATATGACATATGATGGTAAAGTCGATTGCGAATGTTTATGCAACTAAAGAAATAAGTCCTAAATAAAAATTTATTTCACTTACTAAATATTATGGGTAGTAGTATTACTATTATTACTGGTAGCAGTTTCAAATTTCATTCTGATAAAATTTTCCTATTAGTAGGTATTTATCTTTTATATATTTGTGTACATATGTATGTGTATATTATGTGCATTCTGTATTTACCTGTCATGGATTTTTATCATTTCATCCTAATCGAAATTTGTTTTAGTATTATCGTCCTCTAACAATGTTATCGAATATTATTATTTGTAACCTGTGCAAACAATAATTTTTTTTATTTCTCATTTAGTATTAGGCAGTAACAAAACGTATATGTCTCCACTTTGTTAACTGTATTAATATTTTAATTTAGAAAAAATATGTTGCAGTGAACTTTCATCTGTAATAGTCCCTAAGGATAAATGTTGATTATTCTTGTTCTTAATTTTTAAAAACAGATAATTTATTCTGACTGCTGAAACTGTTATTTAATTTGGAAAATCATTCGACTTTCCAGAAATCTTTTGGTGAAAATCATCTGAATCCGTTTGGTTTTAAAGAACTTAAACATGAAATTAATTTCAGATCAGATGCTAGAATATTCACGACTTGTTTGTAAATAAAGTTTGCACCATACTTGATGTCGTCGTCATGACACAAATTTCTCTCTTTTATTTTTTCCTCCTTTTAATATGACCATACCGTAGTATTCGATTGAAACTTTCGCTTAGCTTGGCAAGCCTTTGCGTTATTTTTGGAAGTCCGCGGTATACCAGCAGACAGCCAATACTGGACTCGTGTTATGATATTGCATTAACATACCAAAACATTTATACTTCACGTTAAGATATCATACGAAATATTCTATATCGTCTAATTACTAAAAAATCCTATGAAAATTTTTCTAGATATCCAAAATTTGTTTTATTTAACACGAATGATATAACGTGGAAATGTAATCTCGTTTACATGAAAGAGATATGAGTCAAATGTAAATTAAATTAGTGTAGATGACGGTGCATCGAATGATTCATAGTTTATAACCTGTACAGAATTAGAAGCACTTCAACGAAAATTTGGAAAAAGTATTGCAAAAATGTATCCTGAGTCAGACGTTTGAAATAGATGGATTTTCAGTATATAAAGCAGTCAACATTTCTCCTACGTCTGTAAAGATCATCGTCTATCAAGAATATTCCATTTTTCGAAAAAAAATTATTTTTTTGTTACCTATTGATCTATAATGTCTTACAATTATAATTCATGGTGTAAACAAATATATGATATTGAACAAATACTATGAATCGCATTATCGCATGGCGCAGCATATACAATGATTTCGAAATGCAGGTTAATATGGAGAATATGCAGTTAAAAGAAGATTACTTTGAAAACTTTTTTTATAACATAAGATATAAAATCACTTGATCATTAAAAATCAATAGCCTAATGTGGATTACAATTTACAGATTATACCAACTGGTGCGAGCAGCTCCATAACGTCCATACTTGAATGGCGCGAATCTATATAAGTATGTTAAATGCGCGACAACGTCAGTAGGTAAAAATGAAAATTTTTCAAACGCAATTTACCTGCCAAAGCGGACGTCCAGGCATGATGAACGCTGATTGTGACTGTTATTTTGCAATACCCAAAACGTAGAAACGTGAAGCCGGCAGAGCTTAAGCAACTCAAGCTCAAAAAGTGTGCGCCTCGGCCCTCGTGCTGCGTATATATGCGTGACAGGTGTGCGCTCGTGTTGGTAAATGTGGGGGCGCTTCTATATATGGATCACTTACTCACCACCCACCCTAGTTTACCCGCGAGCACCTCCGCCGGTATCTTTTGGAAAGCGTTCTTAAAAGAATCACGTGAACACGATGTTTCTACTAACTGAAAGCAATTCAACAGGCTTTTCTAATTCTCCACAGAAATACTTCCCTTTGGAGATACTTTTCATACATCTTTGTAAGACAATGATAATTGATCATTAAACAAATAATGAGAAGGGTTGAAGTTTGATTTGTGACACATCGAATTTGTAACCTATTTCTTTCTCATATGATAGTTTTTGACAAATAGAGTGGAAAAATTCCAGTTTTAAACCACGAAGATCATTATTTTAGACGCATGTAAAGTTTACGCATAGTTTATTTGGATACTACAATATATTATAATATAAATTAAACCTAACCTAAACCAAAATCCATTCTGCTAATCGAACTCCTGGCGATGCATATAAATCATAAAACATGTATGTCTAAGATAATTGTATAATATACACCAACTTTAAAAGTAATTTAAAAGTAAAAAGTAAGGCACGTATAACCTTTGAAATAATGGTCTCCTTAGAATTAGTATTTATGAATTCTTCTTGTTAAAGACTGTCATGTGTTATAACAAAAGTTAACAAATTTAGAGTGCCGAATGAAGACTAGCCACGGAAACATGACAATAACATGATATTATATGTAAAACATGACTTTGTTTTAAGAAGGTTATTAAGGATCTTTATGATATCCACGTGAAAAATAGTTATCACTGGTAGCGTGGCCGAGCGGTCTAAGGCGCTGGTTTAAGGCACCAGTCTCTTCGGAGGCGTGGGTTCGAATCCCACCGCTGCCATTTCTTTTTGCCTTCTTTTGTAATACTTTAACATGTAATAAGTTCATGAATTGTATTTCGACCAACCTTCATAAATCAACGACGCGTAATTAATGAAGAAGACGGTGGTAGCAACTCCCTTGAAGGTCCAATGGGTTGCGTCGGCACGCGGCGCCGTGGTTCACACCTATTAGGAAACTATGTATTAGAAGGAAGTTATCTCCTCTTCATCACAGTTAGCGACACCTATGCTTTCTCTCATGTACTTTCTTATTCCGGATGGAAAGATGGCCGCTTATCTTTTATGTCATACGGAGTCCATTTTACCGATGTAACTAGAATGTGACAATGCTTCTGAATAATATGTTAGCCTAATAGATGTTTCATTCTGAAGATGCCACCACAAGCCACACCCAATGAATAGATACAAAAGATTCAATACCATTCGTTGTATTTATGCGTGTAGAATATAATTTAACAGAAGCTGTATACATAAACCCTCTATACTTTTCCTAAAAATGGCAGCCCTCATCTATATTTATTATATTTAATTATTGCATTATATATTGTTTAACATTTTGTAAGGCTGTTTCTTACTGAAATATTTATTAATCAAGACATCATTTATTAAGAACTAATATTCTAATGATTCTCATAGTAATTGTATATAAAAGACTATGTTATTCAAAAATTTACATAAATAAGTAAAATTTCCCTATAAAACACTTACTAGGTCAATGTTAATATACGTTGGTGATTCTTCCTACCAGCCGTTGGGTTTCGTCTGTCCATCGTGCATTCCCGGCTGGGGTTTTCCCAGGAGTTTGTTATCTGACCTCGGAGTCATTAAGTTTACAGCTCGGGAAGGACATATAATTCGGAATTTTCTAAAGAAGGGATAAGGGCCGTACGAGCCATAAACGGAGCCACTCAAAATTCCGAACAATATATTAATGCCAAGTATAATCAATAAAAATGCACAAAAGATTTTTTCTGCGTGATTAGATAAACAGGTATTTACCAAATTTTATAACATAATTTAATTATTTATGCTGAAGTTAATTAAAGATTACTCGAGCAACATTTAATTTTAAGTCATCGAGATCAGTTTAGCCTGGCGCTATTCAGCTGTAGAACACTTTTATTACAGATACATATGTATTACATGTGATCTGTGAAAGTGTAAGTGAGGATGAGTTTGCCTAAAAAAATTTTTAACAAACAGAATAACCATTAATATCACAATCTTGTATATTTACTTTGAAAATATCAAATAAGTTAAATGTTTAAGATTTGAAACTATATCTCTCCCGAATCCTCTGTTTACTTGAATAGTAAAGATCTTCGTAAAATCGTTTATATATGAAAAATTTTATGCCTAGCAGCATGAAAAATTTTGATATAATACAAAAAAATGTTGATCTTTGTTATATACATATTTTACTTCTTAGTTTAGTAAATAAAAGTGAGGCAAAATAAAGACTCCGTGGCGCAACGGTAGCGCGTCTGACTCCAGATCAGAAGGTTGCGTGTTCAAATCACGTCGGGGTCAATAAATCGTTTATCTTTTCCTTTTTTGAATTTAAATATAAATTTATCTACCTTTATCTTCCCAACAATTTTCTTGAAATATTTAAAAAGTAGGCGCACGGTTATGTCAATATATTAAAATCCTTATAAAACAACTATTCGTAGAAATAAAATGAAATTTTTGGTTACAATAAAGTCCCCTAAAAATTTCTATTCATACTCCCTTTTTATGTTCTTTAGACAATTTTGCTCTATTCAATTAGAAATATATACGTGTACTACTATTTATATGAATTCCATAACATATATGTAAGTATTTACGCATTTTCTTTACATCAAAATGCGGTGCGTACTCACATCCCGCACACAAGACGTGAAATATTAGGATAACATGAATGAATCACCTTTCTCCTCTCTCGTACAGTTGAGCGACATTCGCGCGGGCTGTCTCATTTAGCCCCTCCTAAGATTAGGCTAACATGTTAGTCAAGGAAGCTACTTTAGCGAGACTAACCCGTTTCCTCTTTCAATATATTACATGCTGCATTCCGTCCTCGAGTTTGATTTTTGGGTTTCCAAAATAATAATCAATAACTATTTTTATACGTTACTACATTTATTGTTGTACAAACTAATTGTATAAAAGTTGATAAATTATTTTTGCTATTGATAGCAATAGTTTACTCCTCCATGATTATATGCAGTGGCGATCGCTCCATGAGGCCACCTCGAGTTCATTTGTCACGCAAGTACTTATCGTATCGAACATTAGTTACACATGTATGTAGAGTTGTATGAATGTCAAATTATTTACATTCATACTTATAATCCTCCAGTAAATCTGTAGTTAGTAGGTAGAATGGACATAATCAACAATTTAACCGATTCATGAACAGGAACGCATGATCTTCGGTAGATGTCAAACGCAGTGGATGATACCTCTATGCGTGTTATATTAGCCGCGGATTGGAAAGACACAATTTTGAGAAAGAGCCGAGCGGGCCTTAAGCACCTCTGTGACGTAGCAGTACTTCATTGGGTCACACAGCTTCTTTTCATTGTTTATTGATTCGTTAACCCTGTATGGTTAGAAATTTTGGCAAATTTGTGGTTCCAATATGTCTCCAATGTCGATACGCATCTTACCGCTTTAGAATTTTGCTTGATAATGCATTGTGCCAATGTCCTAACCTTACCTGAACGATATAAAGTGCAATCACGGGACAGTGACACCGTTTTTCCCCAAAATTGGAATTAATAATGTGTTTCTTACGTGTGCGTGTACGTACAGACAAAATTCTTCTGTAAATCTTAATCATTTCTTCGTTATATTTCATAAGAGTAATACGTAGCAATACTCTTCCAGCAGATATTCGCGAATGGATCAAATCTTATTACGCTTTCCCCTAAAATTAACATGTGATTCGGAACACTGGTGGGGGATTTGCCTCTACATACATAGTTAAAGCTTTCAGTATGTATATAGGAACCTGCGTATACACATATACAATTCAATGCTTACACTAGCGCTTCTATCGGTGGCGTCATGAAATTACTGTTGGCTGCATGCGTTCCTGTTGAAAAAATTCCTCACGGGCGAAAGTCAAGGTATGACGGAATATCGTAACAGCATATGCGCCGGTAACGTTGCAATCACTGCATGATATCCTGATGCTAGGAGGGGCTTTGTGAGACAACCCGCGCGAAACTCTTTTCAACGTAGGGAGAATGGTAGCTTCCTGGTAGATATGTTTCTCGGGTAATTCGAGGCTTGCATGCGGGATGTGAGCACAAATCACGTGCTTATTAAGAATTAATACGTGCATATTAAGAAGACAACATCAGAAACGGTTGAGTTGTTTGAAGATATTTTTAATAGAATTTTTTTCTTTGCACTAAAGACATAAATACATCTTCATAAATACATAAGAAAAACTATATTTCGTTCCCATGTTTCGTTTTCATGTTTTCATTCATGTCTTAATTAATGATAATCTTCAAATCTGTTCTGTACAAAGCGTGCATACTAGATCATATTCTATTTGATGCATGATACGTATAATATACTACCCAAGCGTCCTGTTTTGCGACCCAGTTTTCAGGACAGTAAAAACAAATAAAAACAAAATCACATAGAAGCTCCGCTCCTCCAGCGGCTTAAACCAAAAAATTATATTAAACACGAAAAATGTAAAGCGCCGACACATATTATAGCATGGCTACGTCGTACCGTTGCGTATCGGTACCTTTGCCTAAGATATCATTACATAAATTCACCGTTTATTGTGAATACCAAAATGTATTTAAAATTGTATCTTGGGTTTAATAAACATCTTAAAAAAAAAAAAAAAAAAAAAAAGCATGATACGTATAAATAAATAAATTATTATGTCATATGCAATATTAATTGTTCAAAAAATGACGTATTCAATTTCATTTATATTTCAATATCAATTTTATATGAAAATTCAATGTTCTGTATATATATCATAAAAGATAATCCATTGTATTATGTATTGAAGCAATCGATGACACCAACGACTCCGTGGCGCAACGGTAGCGCGTCTGACTCCAGATCAGAAGGTTGCGTGTTCAAATCACGTCGGGGTCAAAAATTTTTTTCATTTTTTAGCAATTGTAATATAATAATTTATATTATTAACAATATTTAAACAAATTTCGGTGTTGTAAGAAAAATGCGATATATAGAACATATAGCTTTTATATAGAATTAATTTTACAATATTCTTCATCGACGGTAGTCTTCGGCCCCTCAAGTCAGCACACAGCTGAAGGCAATGTCCCAAAAGAGAACCATGCGTCGCGTTGTTTCATTTTCCAAATCTCAACCGATGCTTTCAAATATCCGGAATCTGGTTATTGTTATGGGACTCGTTATAAAACTGTCGTTGGATCTGAACTAAGACCAATCTGACTGTCCATGCTATTCCGCATATTTATGCTTTTCCGAAGATATCTGATAAGTATTCGCTACGCTAAAGCATCCTAGAAGAGAAAGACATAGAATAACAGATAAAGAAAGTCAAAGGAATTTGCGAGACCCAAAACATTTTTGTAACAAAGTCATTCTTTCTCATGGTGGAGAATGGATTATATCGTATTATAGCCAAAGATTAGCTGAGCGTCTTAAAATAGCATCAGGAAGCGTAGTTGTAATTATACGTACTAAATATAGTACTTCGTAAAGCGTATATCTCTTACTCTTTAAATGTAAAATTTGAAATTTAATTTTGAATCCTGAATATTGACTTCTATAATAAGTTTAAACCGAGGCAGTCGTGGCCGAGTGGTTAAGGCGTCTGACTAGAAATCAGATTCCCTCTGGGAGCGTAGGTTCGAGTCCTACCGACTGCGGTTATGTTGTCTCAAAAAAGAGAAAGAGTAAATACTCTTTTGCTTTTACATGAAATGAAATATAATAGTAACAAATAATAAAAATAAGCTCTTTCTATGTAAATTTTATATTTGAACGTAACGTGATATTATTTTATTATGCCTTTTATTCTATTTATATTATAATTTTATTATATTCCTACACTTAAGCGGAAAATATTTTCGCTTAATAAATTCGTAGAAAACAATATAGAAATATATTTCATTATATTAAAAAAGAAACGAGATCAGTGTTTATGATAGAAATTCCATCAAGCGTGGCGCCGTGGCTTAGCTGGTTAAAGCGCCTGTCTAGTAAACAGGAGATCGGGGGTTCGAATCCCCCCGGGGCCTTTGCAAGTCTACTAATTTTTCTTTTGCGATTCACTGAAGTTATTATAATTCTATAAAATACACAAGACCTATATAAAGTTAATAAGATAAAGAACAGGGAGTAAAAATGATTTGAATATTTGCAGATCAATTTATTTAGTTGCTGTAACGTACAAAAATATTTATATTTGCACTGTAAATAAATAAATAAAATATGAAGATATAAAATATGGAACTTTTATCATACAATGCACTTAAGCTTTATTCAGATTAATCAAGTTATATGAATTAAGCAACTTGAAATCAAGTAACTAACAAGGAAGACTATAGAAACTTAAAGAAATGTTTCAAGTTGCTTCACTTCACGTAATTTGACTAATATGAAATGAGATTTTATATATCTTAGAAATCGAATTTATAACCATTTCCGGCAACTTTTACCCGCGCTACCGAAGGTGCTGCGGAATAAGAAATTCCTAATAAATTCTGAGCTTGGTGTTGTTGTTCTTGCTGCAACTGAATCTGTTCAGGTACCTGTAGATGATTACTATTAAACAAAAATCATATTTAAATTTTACACAATGCAGGACTCGATGTAGCTTTAGTATATCATTCTTACTTGTTGTGCTTGTGCTTGCACATGTTCTTGAACTTGAATTTGAGCTTGAGCTTGAGCTTGAGCTTGAGCTTGAGCTTGCCGTAATGCAAGTAATTGCGCTAATTGTGCTTGATACGCATTAGATGCAGAATATCCATGTAACTGGGCTTGCTGATATTGCTGTAACTGTTGATAATAAGCTAGTGCAGAAGTTGGATCAATTGAGGTTTGATAGGGTAGCGGTGCAGGTGCAGGAGAAACAAAAGTGGGTGCAACTGGTGCAGTTGCATAACCATGTGTGACAGGACCAACCGGAAATATACCTGATATGATAAATGTATGCCAGTTACAACTAGTTCCTAAAAGTATCTAATATTTTGAATGTACTACAAACCTAAGCCAGGATTTTTGTAAGCAAGTGCATTAGCAACATTTGGAAGAACCTTTTGTGCTAAATGAGGATTTCCAATACTGGAACTAAACGATTGATGAGAGCTAGGGCCACTAAAAGCGAAGGCTGTTTGTGTTAAACCCGGTCTGATAAAGCTGAAAGATGCATGCTGATCAGAAGTGCCAAGTACATTTGTTGGTTTTACACCTTGAATGGGTGGTTCGGCATATACCGAAAGAAGCATAATACAAAAAAGTACTACGTATTTCTGAAAATAATAACTTTCATTAAAACATGCAATGAAAATAGTAACATAGCGGTACTTACCAACATTTTGCAGTTTTATAAGAACTTTCAAAGTTTTTCACTAGAATAAACGATAGTATTATCACCGACGAAAATCAAGCAGCTATTCTGACGCTAAGATACTCTGTGGGGAGTTATATATCGCGGAAGCAACCTGGTTGATACGTGAGTAGCATAGCATCGGCACATTTCGAATACGTTGAATCACACTTTCTCCAAAATACCGAGATGGCACAGTCCATGAATAACAATTACTCGATATAGTTTTCCCTTTTATAGAACATCGTGATTTTATGCACTATACAATAATTAGGTTTGTAAAGAACAAAAGAGACAGGGAGAAAAACTTCGTTCAAATTTACGCAATGGTCATTAGAGATCACAAAACATCGACGATAAAATTATCAATTCTTGTACATAAAATTTTAATGAGCACTTTGTACAGAAATATATACAAGATTTTAATTAAATACTATTAAAGCGAATACGTACAAGGCAGTGAAATATCTCTGTTTGATCCGCTTATGATCGTAACATTATTGATGAAAGTTACTTTCATCTACCCTAACGTCGAACTGATACGCAAACGATTTATTAATTGTAATCAGTTAGTCGTTCGTCGAATATTAAATAGATTATTTTACTGGCAGTGATTCGATTCATTTATGTCTCGTACTCATTCGGAAGCCTCACTTATTTTTAATTGTAAAACACTTTTAAATTCCTTTTCATTTCTTTTAATTTATAATACTTAGTATGATAAAATGTTCTAAATTTTTATATAAGTATTATATATTATATACAGTATCCAATAAAAAGATCGCAATGCAAAGACGTAGTTATCTTAAATTTTATAATTTCGATATGGCATTTATACATATTATAATTGTAAGATTTTTATTGCTATGCATATTATAAAATTTTTCAAATTAGCATTAACATTTCCATTAGACAGCCAGTATTGTGCGTACCTTAATGTAGGTACAATTTTCAAAATAAGCCATTTTTAAGATACATTTATTAAATAATCCAATGGTCTTAGCATTGATAAACCAACTAACGACATAAATTTGTGCGAAGTGACAACAAATGCTGCCTACCATAGCTTTGTTTTACATATTAGAGAAGTATGATTGGTAAAACATACCCATAGCGGTAGTTGCAAACAATGCAAAACAACTCCACCATGTTGCTAAACCTAATAACCCTCTATATACGTCCACAGTGAATATCTGTTGTACAAGAAATATTCTTAGTATATATATTAACATTATTAACACAAGAACTACAGTGCAACTGTTACCTGCTTTAAGGAACTCAGAGCAAGTTGAAAATCTTGCGCCGTTTGCGCAACAGTTTTTTCATTATCATGGGCATTTATTATGTTTGATAAAGACTTTGGTGGCTCATCAGCTGGACATTCTTCAAGTGACGGTCCTTTTAATATCCCTTCCCATGTATAACCACCTGATATATAAAAGTAATTAGAAAATCATAATTGTAATTAATACAATATTCTAGTGATATCTGTATTACCTAGAGTTTTATACATGAATGTAAAAAATAAACATATGATCATCGGCACAATAAACTGCAAAGCCACAACGCACAAATAGTAGAATACCGCCGCAATCTGAAATTAAATATAAGAAAGGTATTTCGTATCGAGTAATTAATTATATTTTCTCTTACTTAATACTTAGCCAACCGAATAAGTAGATCTCCCCCCTGTAAAGTACATCGCTGCGTGACCGAACGGAGAGATCTCCCTTTTTGACTTTTGTAACGCGTTTTCCTTTCTTTTTTTTTTTGTTATTATCAGTTATTATTTACCTGGAATTGTTCCCAATTAATTGCGCCACTTCTTCTGCTTTTATAAAGTACAGTATATAATAAAATACACCGATTTAGTGGTGTTAAAATTAATTAAAAAGTTACACTATCAGTTATAACTAAATAGAGTTATAATCGAACGACACCACATTGTAAAAAAATATTAAAATGCATTATAAATTTTTAATTTCACGTTCAAGTCGTGTTATTTATCTTTAGTCATCTTTAATGTTTTTAATTTTACCTATATTTTTTTATACTTTTAATATATACTCTTAATTTGATGTTTTGTATAAACAATATGTGAAGTCGTTAAATAAAATCATTACCGCAAAATATAATTGACCATTTAAGTAATTTTTAGACTTCTTTGTTTTTTAAGTAGTGAATATTAGTCCTCGATACTTGGAAAAATGCGAGGTGGACAGCGTATAGGTTGGCTTGTTCGAACAGGGTGGAAAATGTATACTTCACTGTGGCGTGCGCGGTTGGCTAAGTGTTAATATTATATATCACTTAATTTTGATACCTTTTTCTGCAAATCAACATTTGTAATTCTACCAGCTTCTTTCTTTTGATTCTCTAACCGTTGCATAGCTAGATTGAGATACGATTGCAAGTACATTGGCATTAATACAAATTTTAACAGAACTGCAACTATAATTGCAATTAATCTCATACTCTCAAAAGCCGAAGTTGTCATCCTGCAAAAATACATCTAGAAAGAGAAACTTGTATGGATAAGTGTATTGTAGTAATCATTATTTCTTAACTTACAATGGTCCATTCATACCACTAAATATTCTGACTGTAAGGTAATCTCTGCTTACAGGCTTAATCCATAAACTTACTAATAAAAGTGGAGAGGCATAACTGATGTTTGCTATTAACAATAACAACTTTTGATCTTTATAATATCTGAAATATATAATTTTTTTTAAATTGCATAATTTAAAGATTTATTTAATTTTAATACCTCAATGCATCCCAATGCATTCTTGACACTCTTAATCCTGGGAAAGTAAACAAAGAACCAAGTAAACCACACCACAAAGCAAGGAAGAACTTTACTACAATTTTTGATGCTGGCCCTCTATGAAAGAAAAGTTATTTCATGACTTTATTTGAATAAAATAAAAATACGATAATTTACAAACATTCTTGCATGAATTTTATAAACTTACGTAGAAGAAAGACCTTGATTATCTAGAAAAAGAGATGCACTATGATTGAAACTTGCATAAGCTTTATCCAATCCAATTTCAAGGTTGTTTTCATCAACAATAAGAACCATCATAGCTATGAGAAGATAAGCAAATCCAGTTACAATACATGTAGACCTTTCACCTATACTCTCCTCTCCCTTAAAGTATTGCACCCAAAGAGAAAGTAACACTTTACTAAATATTAAATAAGGAACATACTTTTTGAAGAGATCTATGTGCTATTATAATAATATAAATCAACTATAAAAAGGATACAATGCAAAACCCAGAACTAGTGAGCACCAAAGCATACTTAGATTAATTTCATCTTTGATTGGATATAAATAATTATATATCTGTGAAATGGCAAATAAATACAACTGCAAAGTATCAATGGAAATACAGATATGAAGGAAAAGAAGGTATAATTACCAACCTCTGTCATGATATAAACTGCAGTAGCATAGATAGAAAAGTCCAATAACCACTGACACTCTGTATAATATTTTAAATGCACTACATCTAACGTAGTTATCTTAGCACTCTCAAGCGTGATATCCAAATTTCTAGGAACATGAAAAACATCTCCAACCTTCCCATTTTCAGTATGTTTACCTTTCTTGGGTTTCTCTTTAGGCACACCAGCAAGAGTTCTAAGCTGTTGATCAGTTGGATACAAGTAACGTGTCAACCTATTAGTTATAATATCTTTTGTTAATTCTAGATATCATATATAGTCAATATTCTTATTATTTAAAGAATTACCCAGTAGAACATAAAATCCATCTTGCCAAAGAAAAATGTGGAGTTACTTTTTGGATAACACTGACCATAATCAGTGTTATAACTAATTGAGCACCTAAGAGAGCCTAAAACATTTAATCATTTTGAATATAAAATCTTTACATATTTCTTAAATGTTGTATAATTACATATAAATTACCATGATTGAATAGATGAAAATTGAAAATAAAGGTGGAATCACCGATCTCACAAAAGTATTTGTTCCATCACGGAATTAGTAATTTCTTGGTAAATTGTTAATTAATGCTGAAAGACACAGCAATGAATTATCTTGTGTTTAACGGCGTTAATGTGTATTCGACCATTTTAAATGGCACATAATGGAATAGCTCATTTTATAAATAGTTGTAACCCCAAAAAACCGAAAACATCATAATCCCTTGCATATGATATGAGGTTATTTCCAGCTTCACCTATTCTATCTATAGAAAGAGACAGTTTTGGTCTGTGTTCGACAGTAGTAAGAACATCTAGCGGAGAAGCACCGAAATATATTAACGTTACCAAATCGGTCAGAACCGAATCGAACTTGTGCAATTACTAATACCCGCAGGTGAATACAAATTATGTAAATTGTTTGGAGGAAATGCTGGTCCCATGATAACATAAACTAGAAAATGAGTAATCAAAAATGAGGAAATACTTAATAGCAGTTTTATATATCAATACCAATGTACAAATAACAATTTTACGTACAAGTACCTGACATGTTTCACGTATCTCTATTTAACTAAAAAAACATCAAATTAAACGCTAATTGAATGACTAATTTTGTGTATTTTTTTACGAAACTTGATTTTTTTTTTTAGCAAATGTAAATTAGATTGGTATATTGTCAATATTTATGCACTTCTGCTGATCGACATCATCGTATTAATGCGAAACAATAACATCAATTATCGATCTACGTATGTTTTCAGAATCTGATGCGATCTCACATCTTGGAATTTCCATTCAATTGATTACGTAATAACATAATTATAAATAGACGATCTTTTGTTGAATTTATCATTTACATACGTCGAATATATGATTCACATCGCATTAAATTTATTAAAAGAAGATCGCAGAAATTAATTACGTATTGCGTATTTTTTTATGATGTCAAGTATAAATTACTTTGATCGATAAGTTACCGTTTCTTTATATTAAAATAAAATACTCTGTATCACTCAATTACTTTTAAAAATACATTTTCACAGTATAATGCAATTAATTTGACAGATACAGAGGCGCGTCAAACGGAAGTCTTATTTTGATCAAAAATACGCGCGAACCGTTTGTTTAGAGGAATAAAAGAAGCGGAGAAGCTGCCGATATAAAGAGAGGCCATCGATTTGTGCGATCAAATGTGAACAAGTGTTTGCCGACTGCAGACTGCGTATAAGATTCGTAAGTGTTCGCGCATATGTACGTACATACAGTTTTATGTTTTCAATTCTTTTTTTAAACGAAAAAGCGAACAGGAAAAACTGGTGTTTGCGATTAAAAAGTATTTCAGATTAATTAAACGTGATTACGAATGATTGTATTTGTAAACGTAACACTATAGACTTGCTATCTTTGAAGTTTGTAAAAAATACTTTGTCCATTGCTGCTTTGTTCACTACTTTTGTAAAAACACTGTGGTCCACTGAAATTTTAAACACAACCATTTAACTAAATTAATTTTCTTATTAAAATTTTCTATTATAATTATATACAATTTTTGTACAGTAGTATTTGTAGTAAATGTTTACTCTATATGAAATTTGTACGATATTGTCGATATTTTTGTATGATATTTTAATTGTCTCGAATGTAATTTAACGAATTCCAATTCCATTATTATTCTGATTTCTAATTTCAAATCATTCACAACTGCATGATTCGAGTCTTGACACATCACGATAGCTATGGACTATCTCCTCAAAACAATTTAGTTTATTACACTATTCATGGAAATTGTGTAATTTATAGTGACATATTATCACGAATGAAAGAAAGTTGAAGGTCGCGGTAATCAAATAGTATAATGCGATATCTCTGGAACATCGAAATTAAGACAAGTTTGTAAATACAGTTTTGAATACTGCATCCTCTATCTATATTTTAACTTTACGATCAACGCGTGACTATCGTGACTAATCGTGAAATTCTGACAAAGATAGCTCCATATAAGACGATCCTATGTAACGTTATTTATATACCTCCTAAGATATATCATTTAAGACAATATCTATAATTGTAAAATTAAATCGTGCATGAAGAATGAAAAAAGATATCGCGTTAAAATAATAGGTACAGTCGATCCTACAGATAATTATTTTTATTAAATCATATGTGGCTTGTATATAATGTTGAAATTATTGTGAATAATAAAAAAAAAAGGAGATGCATTTTCGTTGCAGGAGTCAGCGAGCAAAAATAACAATGATGACGCCAATTTTTGTGATTTCTGTTTTTTTATTCGCATTGACATGTCCCTGCAACGCGCAAGCTGATCAATCGGATTATATACGTTGTCAGAGCAACACAGAATGTCAACCAGGCTATTGTTGTACCATAGGTATTTATTGTTTTTCAATAAGATGTTAATAAATTAATCAAAGGTAATTATTAGTTTAAGAAAAAGAAATGTCGTCAACGTGTAATTCTAGGGGCAATGCGGTATAGTATACCACAATGTAAAGCTATGCAAAAAGAGGGAGAAGTTTGTAGACCAGGTAACGTTTCAACGCTTAACGTGACCCTTGGATATCCAGATGGTTCTGTATTGACATTAAAGGATGTCTATTACATCCTTTGTCCTTGCGCCGACGGACTATCATGCGATATCAAAGAAGGTGTTTGCAACAAATTAAGCGAAAAACGTGATCCAAATCGATTATCCAATGAAAATAAGAAACAAGATGGCTAATACAAAACTAAAAGGAAATATGTAATCGTTTATTATGAAGAATGACTGCAAAGAGTTGACTATAGTGAATGGTGATAACAAACAACCAAATCGTGGGAAAACCCGACTCGTAGATTGTCATAAATTGTATAATTAAATTATGTACCAAAGGACTAAATTATTTTTCTAATTAAAACTTATTGATAATTTGAAATTTCTTTAATAAGTGTAATCATAAAAAAAATAATTTTAAACAATTTAAATAATAGTATTATTAGTACAACTGAAATTGTTTTAAGTACTTTAATGTAAGAATGTTGAATAAAAATAAAATATGTATGCATTTTAGTAAATTTTGATACATAATACCAGAGAGGAATATCCTCTCCGATAATACTACTTATTTCTTGATCGTGAAATCTTCTTAATCGACGGTAGCAGACGATAGCAACATTTAGTGTACGATCTTAGACATAGAGTTGGCTATCTTTATTACGCTATGACAGTGACAAAGATTTTTCAATGTTATTAAATTTATTATAATTGATAATCGAATATATTATTTTGTTAGTTTGTTTTTATATAAATAGAAGAAAATATTGAAAAAATATTATATTTTGAGGTATGGACAGTCAAGTGTGCAGAGATGGTAGATTATTAGATTTAATTGACGAGATCTGGCATAAAGAGCGTTTGCCTATTGACGATATTGTAGTGCCAAATCAAGAATTACCTGATCCCGAAAGTGACAACGGTGATTCTCATATGACACTAAAGGAATTAGAACAAAAGTGGAATAACCTAGCTTTAGGAACTCTCAGTGAGAACCATTTACATTCACCAACGCCGTCTCATAATTAAATATAGGTAATAACTTATTATATACATATAACGACTGGACACAAGTGACACATTAATAATTTATTTAAATTATGTTTCTACTATAGTGTACGTATTGTACGTATCTTATATTATAGATTTAAAAATGGAGTTTCCAAATGTTGGGGAGAGATGTTCAATCAAAGATTGCAAACAATTAAATTTTTTACCATTTGAATGCAATCATTGCCATGACTTATTTTGCAAGGAACATTTTCATATAGGTTCTCATAAGTGTCTAGGTTTGAAAGATAAGATCACATATACCAAAATAAGAGCACCAAATTATACATGTTCAGATGAATTGTGCAAAGAAACTTCACCCATTGAAATGCAATGCATCAAATGTAAGAAACACTTTTGTCTACAACATAGATATCATGGCTGCCTGGAATATACTAATGAAGAAAAAACAACAAAGTTGAAAAAATGGCAAATTCCAAAAAAACAATTTGCTGAAGCAAAAGCTATAGTAGATCAAGAAATTTCAGATACTTTGAAGAAATCCAAAAATACTACAATGGCCAATAAAGTATGTAAAGTATCATTTAAATAGTTAACAAAAAATGTTACATATTTGTATATTTAATTATTATTTAATTAGGTAAGACTTATGCGTGTAAAGGGTTCTGCTGTTGGTTCAAAAAATGTACCAGTAAATGAAAGATGTTATTTTCTTGTATATCCCCCAACTACAATATCTAACAAACATATAGGACCATCTAAAGGTATTTATGTGAATATGAACTGGACAATTGGGAAAGCCATAGACTCAATAGCTGATATATTAAAAGTATCCAACAATAATAATGTAGCAGGAGCATCTAAACTGCAATTATTTCATCATATAACTGGTGCACTAATATGTAATGAAATGGATACACCATTAATAAAATTGCTTGAAAATTCGGAACTTATAGATGGACAAAGTGTTATTTTAGAATATTCAGATAGTATGTTTGTAGATACTACTTTATATAAATAAATATTTACAAGAAGTAATAACAATTTCTTTCCTTTTGATCTATACATTCTTAAAATATGATTTAT
This sequence comes from Bombus huntii, assembly GCF_024542735.1. Lineage (NCBI taxonomy): Eukaryota > Metazoa > Arthropoda > Insecta > Hymenoptera > Apidae > Bombus > Bombus huntii. The sequence continues at coordinate 12,520,733 of NC_066247.1, read as the reverse complement.
AAGTATACAACAATTTATTGATAGTGGTAAGAACACAGTTTTAGAATAATATTTGTTTATTACAAACTAGATGGTTTTATATATATCAGTTTTACATTTACTCTTGATAAAAAGACACGCAGATGTACTATGTATGTACTTAATAAACAAATCATTTACACCAGATTATTGTCAAGTTTGCTTCAAATAAAACAATGATGATACTTTGACTTTGGCACTGGACGTTCTTTCCTTTTTTGACTTACTTCAATTACACTAATATAGCATAATAAAAGAATCAACAATATCGATTTAAAAACAACTATATACTTACTAATATCTTGTAATGTGCTTATATAAATGTTAAAAAAGATAAATATAGATAGCAAGAGAGATATTGAATAATATTTTTAACCATGTGCGTGTTTTAACCGTATCATTATTTTATTACATTTTGGCGAATTGAGTAATTGATACGTTATGAAATTATAAAAGTTTCATGTAGTGACACACACGGTGAAATTTTTCACAAATAATTATGTGAATATATAAAAAAAATATTAATATAAAAATCATGTATCTCTTATGAATTGAATCTACTTCTTAAACTATTTAATGTAAGTCTTTCGTAGGATATTTAAAGGCTTAATGTTTTAATACTTATAATATTATTACATATAATGTGCGAATAATGATTTAAAGTTTTGATGCAAAAATTACCAACATATGAACTTTGTATTATAAATACATATATATAATAAATTATGTATAACGAAAGAATTAATATTTTTATAAAATCAATTCCGTCTTATACATGATTAATAGCATTAATTTAATTAATCTTATGTCAATTAAAAATTCTTCATATGTGAATAAGTTTTGCAACAAATTTTATATGTAACTAAATGTGTAGATTGAATAATATTCACTTTCAGATATCCTACTTTAGGTTGAATTACTGTACTTTAAAAGTAACCAGCCTATGATTATGCGAGTTATATAAAATTTCGAGAAAGAAAATATATAATTATCACTTAACAATTTATCGATATAGATTCGATAAAGATATAAGATAAGTTAGTAATGGAGATAAAAGGAAATAGTTATAAAAATAGAATAATATATAAAAGAAAATAAAAGCTAGCCTTTGCTTAAATATACATGAAAATAGTTTCTGAAGTAAAGTACAAGTCTGATCAAAGAAAGAATACAAAGTATGTATACAGAGATTGCAAAAAGAACAAGTAAAGTCATCCGGACATTTACATTTGTTTCATTGTCTTGGCCTCTTATTCGGCCACTGGCCACCTGCCTGCTGGGAGGAGAATGAATCTGATAGCGGTAGGTGGCCTGAAGTCAAGCTCAGGAATGCCAACGAGACTTTTGCAATTCAATTTGACCTTCCAATGTCTTGGCAAGATATATGACAAAAAGTTGACTAAGAGCTATACCTAAAGCAATACCAGCTATTGTGTACAAATTGCGTTCTGCCCAACTTCGTACAATTTCAATGCAACCGCTAGTCCATACTTTCTTGCCTGCTTCAGATACTGGTAACATTTGCACTTTATAGCCACACATTATATTCACAAGACCACTCTAAACATTTCAATAATGTTTTAAATTCCAATATGATCTCATTAACAAAATGTAAAAATTTGTACTTACTGATATGTCTGTAGCATTAATGCAACATGAAAATGGTGCACCACAACGTTCAACACTAGGACTGGAGCAATTAAAATATTCATTCTTTCCCCAATCCAAGTATCCTTCTTGACTTAAACCACAACATCTAAACTGTTCATGAAAATATAGATTTTTTAAATATTATTAATTATAATAATATACCTTAATAAATGTTTGTTTATAAGAGTCTTTACTTTTTGTTGCCCAAAATCAATAAAATTTTGTAGATCAGGATCTTCCCTATATGTTTGTATGATTTTATCTGTAAATGACTCCTCCAATAATGATTGCAATGTATGTGGGAATACAAAACCAACAATTGCAATACCCATCTCAAGCAAGAAGAATACCAATAGACATAGTGAATACTGCAATAAATAAGTATTACTTGTGTGTTAATAAACTGCTTAATATAACGATATGTCTGATAATACTAACAAATTTAAGAAGACAAGTATTTTCGCGTAATGCTCCAACACATCCTGCAAAACTAACAACAAAGACTACTCCTCCAGCGATAACCATCACAAGTGAAATATTAAGGATCACATCATATACATTTTCTACTCTAACGGAACCAGTTGCTTGCCATTTATCCACAAATGCATATAAACCTACTCCAATTAAAAGGCCTCCAAATAACTGTACAACAAAATAAAACATTTAAAATTTCATTCTCATAAGATTTCTCTACATATAATAAGATTTTTTCATAAGATTTATCTATAAATAACAAATACATGTAATACATAATTTTCTGCTTACTGTCTGCTTATATTTTATTTATTAGTGATAATAATGATAAGATAATTAATAGGATGAGAAATATAAAACATTTACTAACCCAAAAAACAAAATTGAGCATAAATATCATATACTTCACACAAGAACTAACATAAGTGAAGTTATTTGTTCGCCGCCGATTATTCATCATGGTAAAGTAGAAATTGTTTTAAGAGTTATTAATTGGTATATACAAGAAATTCTCACTTTTAGTTATATATACAAATTACATAGATTGCATTACTTATTTCATAATTTCACTTATTCAACGCATATTTGCTACCTTCTTACTTAATCTTCGATGAACTATATTTAATCGTTCATGAAAAGGAAAAATATAATGCACCATACTTTGACAGCTTACTTTGCATCCGCCATTACACTTCTGTTTCTCGTATTCCTCGCATCCAAGTTTGAAATCAGCTGTCCGCGCATTCCACGTTTCAGTAATCTACATGCAGAATAGACAGAATTCATTTTTGTATAGATCACGTATAAACTGTCAAACGTAAAAAATTCTAAACGAGACAAAATTTCTAATGTTTGATTTGTTTAGAATTTTTTGATATTTATACTATACATATTCGAAAATATAAGATACTCGCTTTAAAAGGATGACATCAGTGCAAGACAGTAAGTTTGTGTTGTGTACTATAGTTCATAATTTAGAGGTTAACAGGACTATATTAATACATTCTTTTATATTTAATTAATAATAGATTACCGTAGTATCACATTATAAATATTTTATCATAATGATAAATGATGTAATATATTACTATTTATTTTTATATGATTACATAAAAAATAAATCGTTGTTTCTTAACCTATATAATGTAAACAACCAATTAATACTTGAAAACATAAATATTATATGCTTACAATAGTATTGAAAGTGCCAATTATATAAAATTTAATTTATTAAATAATTTATATTTATTAAATATTATAATATTTGCAGGATTAAAATTAAGAAGATCATATGATACTTGGAGTACTCGTGAACAACTATGTTTAGCTTCTAGTGTATTGAAGTCAGGAGATCAAAATTGGATGAGTGTATCACGATCATTAAAAGCATTTGTTGAAAAAGAAACATTGAGACCACCTGATTGGTTTTCTCAAAAATCTTGTGCCAGTCAATATGCATATTTATTGGAAAATGCAGATACCCCCAAGAGGAAGAAAAGGGAAAGTGGAGAAACTACTGGTGAATCAATAGTTAGAAGGTTAACGCAAGAAAGATTAGTTGAACTAAGGCAAATATTAGCTTTCCAAAAGGATGAATACCAACAGCTTAAAGCTGAAATAAATATGTTAAAATCTGGATCAATATCAGAGGACAAGTTACAAAAAATGTGGCTTGCAATGGAGCAAGAAGAACGGGAACAAGAACAAAAAGCAAGAGCACATTCTGCATGGTTAGCAAAACGACAACAAAAGCAAGAATTAAATTCATCACAAACAGGAACTACTATAATTCAACGTAAATCTACTGAAACTAGAATAGAAATTCAAGAAACAATAGAAAATACAGATGAAGATGAAAAGAAAGCCAGGGGGGGAAGGTCACCATTGTTAACAAGTCTATTAAAATCACCAAGTCCAACAACACAAACCCAAACCACAACTACTACAGCACAAGTAAGCTCTCCTACGATCACAAGCCTACTTAGTTCTAGTCCTAAAGTACCAAATTCTCAATTGACACAAAATGTATCTCCACAATTGCACCAGTTAGTTACTTCTGCAATTTCAAATATATCATCAGAAAGACCATCAGTTGGTGCACCAACCTTATCTATGTTATTAGAAATGCCTGCTAATGCACACAGGGGTCCTCTACCTAATTTACAATCAACTCCAGGTATGGTATCTCAACAAAATGTTCCTACTGAAGTTCACAGTCTTCAACCGCAATCTATGCATCAAGTTACAATACAAAATGAAACATCTGTATCTGCTCAGCCTCTTACAATTAGCACTCCAAATATGCCATCTACAGAAAGTATGGTACAGATTATAGATCATATAGATGATGTAATACGTAAAGATATAATGGCAGATGTAATAGACAAAGATGAAATCAATGAAATTATTGGAGATATAGAAGAGTTGATAAAAGAAGAAATTACTGGTAGTCCACAAACTATAGATACAACTACATCAACAATTAATACCCTTACTGTACCTCAAATTCAAGAAGTACCAGTGGTAACAGAACGGCCAGAACCCAGAGATGTAGATGAAGTTGTATCACTTTCTAATTCACCAGAAAGTGAAATGGCTATTGAAGAAATTGATTCCAGTACATCAAATATTGCAGAAATTATAGGGACAGTTGCTATTGAACCACAAGAACATAAAGTTATTGTTGCGGAAGTATCTGAAACCATACCAAGTGCATCAGAAGAAATAAAATCTGAAGAAAGTACATGTTATGAAAGAGTAACATTGAATGAAGAGCTGAATTGTCCTGAATTAGACACTCAGGATGGTGAAAATAGCAAAGATATTCCAATAGAAGAGAAACAAATCATTGAGGAATTTGATACTATGGATTCTACTTCAAATGTAGAAACTGAAGAAAATGATTCAAAAATACCTACAAAAGAGTTAATAGAAGAAATAGCAGAAGATGAAGTTGAAGAAGAAGAAGAAACTGAAGTAATTGTACCAGAAATTAAAGAGTCACCTACTAGTAAACTACAAAGAGTGTCCTCTGAAGAGTTAGAAAATAAAGGCAATATGGAATTGGATCAATTAGAAATGCATCTTGCTAAAATTACAGGTGAACAGCAAGATGTTCCATCAGCAGAAGTTGTTAGTGTTTCATCTGAAGTAACAAATGATCTTCCTAGTACCGAGGATACAGAAAAATCACAAGATATTAGTTTAATTTTAGAAGATGATGAAAGTAGCTCTGATGATAAAAAGAAGATAACAGAAGAACAAATAATAGAAAATACAATTGAGAGCACAGAATCTATTGATCTATCATTCAAAGAAGACCCTATAATTGTAGTCAAAGAAAAGACTATTATAGAAGTAAGTGAAGAATCTCCAGAAAAATCTCAAGAGGAACAAACAGAAGAAACTTTAGAAATTTATACAGATGAATTTAAAAAAGAAGATACAAAAGATTCTTCTGAAGATACAACAAGCTCTATTCTGCAAGATATAGAAATAAAAGAAGAGGAAATAGAGGAAACAGCAATTGTGGAAGATTGGTCAATCAAGGTCAAGGAAGATCAACTGGTATCTCCAGAAGATATAGAAACTTCAAAAACAGAACCCGCAGATCCTATTAAATCTGAGTTCGACATTTCCATTGTAAAGAAAGAAGAAAATACATATGAAGACTCAAAAGTCGAAGAGGAGACAAAAATTCAATTGGAAAATGCTGTAATATCAGAAGTTCAAAAAGAAGTTCAAATAAAAGAAGAGAAAGAAGAGAAAAAAGGTATAGATACTGAACAAAATGTAAAAAAAGAGCTAGAATCTATAATAAGTGCTGGAGAAGATACTGCTGAATTAGATGAAGAAGAATCATCATTAAGCAAGTTAAGTGGAGGACGTGCTATGAAAACTTATTCAAAAAAACAAAATGTTTGTATCGATAGTGAACCTGAAAATGAAGGTACTGGAGAAGGTGCAGATTATAGGGCATGGAAGAAGGCAGTCATGTTGGTTTATAATCGACTTGCTACACATAAGTATGCATCTGTATTTTTGAGACCTATTACAGAAGATCAAGCACCTGGATATCATTCAGTTATCTTTAGACCTATGGACTTATCCACTATTAAAAAAAATATAGACAATGGAACAATTAGATCTACGATGCATTTTCAACGTGATGTCATGTTAATGTTTCAAAATGCCATTATGTATAATAAACATGATACATTTATTTACAAAATGGCAGTTTCAATGCAGGAAGAATGTCTACAGCATATGCAGGTAAATATATAAATGTAATATTATTTTCTATGCATAATTACTATTTTCAAGAAATCTAACATCGTTTAATTTTGTTTAGATATTAGTACAAGTTACAGGGGAGGGAACACTCAGGAGAGAAACAAGAACTGCAGCAAGTAGTAGTAGTGAGGCTAGTGAAAGTAGTATAAAAAGAAAAAGAAGTCACATCACTCCAAGTCCTCATGATACAGACAGTCCACGTTCAAAAAAGCGTAGAAAATCAGAGAATGATTAAGGACATTTTTATATTTATGTATATACATATGTATAATGTGATACACATTAAAGTTCTAAAGAACTTTACTGGGAAGGATGAAAGAAATGATAAATTTATCCTATCAGCATTAAAGAATGATACTGGACATTTAAGATGTTTGAGATGTATGAAAAGAAATACAGTGATTTGAAATTCTATCTGTTAGAATTATTTTTAAATTATAATAAAAAATACAAAAATAGATTTTGTATTAATAATTACAAGGTTCATTCAATTTATCTTTTAAGACTTTATTACAACTATGTACTATAGTATAATGAATAACAAAAATAATTATTTGCAATATATATGTCGGAGATGGAAAGACAGCGGCATTTCCCGTCCGGAATGTTGGGAAAAACCCCAACACACTAGTCCAGACTTTTACTATAGCTGCCCTTAAGTAATAAAAATAAGAAATAGTCTTAATGTTCCAATCTGACTTTATGACGATGGGTTTGGGCTCGAAGTGACATGGTAGGTCACCGGACGTAGCCACGGTCACGAGAGGGACATGTACCTGACAGAGGTATGAAATGATTATATGGCTCTCCTTAAAAACAAAGATTAACCCGAGAAGCGGAGACAGGAGTATATAAGGGCAGCCTCTTTTGGATTACGAGAGTTAGAGTTAGAGTGTTAGAGTCGTTGGACGAATTGCCGATTGAGTGATCCGAATCGAGTAGTACGTTGATACTTGTCCTCCCATGGATCGTGGATTTGTATCGAACCTGAATTCGTTGTCACCATCATCTCGACCATGCTATTACCATTACTCATAGCCTCTTGTAGTGTCCACATTCATACTGATAAATATTGGCTACATCCGCGACGGTAAAGTAAGTAAAGGTTCATCAAATGCCCCAAAATGCCAACCTATCTCCGACATATATATTATTTTAAAGAAAATGTAACATTTTTATTTTAAGGAAGATATAATAAAGACATTTTATAAAGCATAACTTTCTCTTAATATTAAAAAACCAAAAAATGTATTAAATAAATATTCCAAATTATAGCTTATAATGCAACTTGTTCTACCATAATAAAAAAAAGCCTGCTATTTATTTTCAATGGCTCTTCTAAACATTAAAATTTTAAACACAAAGTACAAAAAATTATCAGTGTAATCAAACATATGTAGAAAATTTAAATTTTATAATTGTATAACTTATCAAAATTTAAACAAAATTCATAATGGGCTATTATGCTAGCGGTGATACTCGTAAAACGATACAAAATTCCGAGGATGAAGGTTATGAAAATCAATCATCTTGTACCACAATATCTGTTGGGGTATTAAATCAATTAAATGTTAATGACAAACAATATTTTACATTTAGAATTTCTCAAGATATTGTAAGTTACTATTATCAAAAATATGCCTTTATTTAAAGAGAAATATCTTTATTTTTAAGTCACCGGCATCAACAACACCACCAATATCCGATGACACTGATCGACCGTTTTGGGCCGAAGATGAATTAAGTAGTTCAGAATCAAAGCAGCAGTTAAACGAAAAACAGAAACGTAGGCGTAGTTTGTCTTATCGTAATCGTGTTGCGATACACAGAAGCCGGTCTTTACTTTTTCAATCATCAAGTTCTAGTTTAGATTCGCTATCTGAACAAATTTCATCTGGAGGTACTTATTAATATAAATATTATACAAGAAACACAAGAATCGTAGGTTCTTTGTAATTTTAACATAATTATCATAGTTCTCAAGCAGGAACAATTTACAAGCCAATTCAGTATAGAACTACACAGCTACAATAATAGAAAGAAAAAATATGCACGTAAAAGAGGAGCTCCTTTTTTAAATAACGATAAAATTATTTATACAAAATGTAAAACTTCCAATCGAAAATAAATGCAGAAACATCACTCATTTTTAATAGATAAAATGTTTCACTAGTAAATTGTTTATCATCGTTTATATTGTTTAAATTACAGCATATCATAATTCTGATAAATCTGTTTGCTTCCTATCACAAACTAATAAGAATTCTATGTATAAAATTATTTTGGAATACATATATAGATAATTAAGAACCTGAACAAATTATGAGCTACTTTATAACCAACGAGCAAGAAAAAAATGAGTATAGGAAGTTTAGCAAACTTCGACTCCGTAAGTTCTTTCATTGAAATTAATAGAATTTATTTTTAATAAATATTCGTATTAATAAATACTCCTTGCATAAATTATTTCTATACGCAATTAATATTGTTAAAATACACATACATATATATAGTATATATACAATATTATCGCCATATTGCATGTTCTATTACGCATGGTATATTTAAAATTTGAACTTCAAATACGCCCAATGGATTACTTATACAATTATAATATCTACACGTTCATATTCTTCTTTAAATTTCAGAATCAACAATACATCCCGTTTTTAGTTTAACCCTTCTGAGTTTTTGTATGTTAGTTTTAATATTATTAGCATGGAATTTCAATAATATGATAAACCAGGATATTGATAATCACATCCTTCACTTATATTCGAGACAATCACTTTTACACACAGTGTCAGACAAATTTTTGTCATTCGGTCTTGATACATCATTACTTCGTGATATGAAAAGTCTTCCAATAAAGGATAGCAAATTTATAAATTTAGCTCGACTTCTTGGGCCAGCCTATGTTCGGGTAGGCGGTACGTCTGCAGATTGTCTATATTTTAATCAAGTTGGTATATTATTTTATCATTTATGAAATTATCATATATATAATATATATATATACATATTTATTTAAAAACACTTAGATAATAATTTATATGAATTATATTGTATAGACAAAAATAGTTTCCGAAAAAGTAATTAATCCGGTAGACGGCCAAGATATAAGTAATTTTACTATTAATGAGACAGATTTTGAGAATTTATACAATTTTGCGACAGAATCAAAATTGCGAATGATATTCGATTTAAATGTATTAATTAGAAATGTTAATGACTCTTGGAATGATGTTAATGCTAAAAATATAATCTCATTTGCCAAAAATAAGGGCATGACTCTAGACTGGCAATTAGGAAATGGTGAATGTTTTATTTACTATTTTTTTTTAATATCATATTTTATTATTCAATCTGCTTATCTTTTAAATAGATTTGATACGTAATAATAATAAAATTTCAGAACCAAATTCTTTTCATCATGTATTTAATAGAAATGTTAATGCAACTCAACTTGCACATGATTATTGTCACTTGAGGGAATTATTAGATGAAATGGGATATAATAAAAGTCTTCTTGTGGGACCAGAAGTAAATCATGTAGAAGATACAGTTCATATGGGAGAGCAATATGCGAAAACATTTTTAGAAAATGATAAAAATAGTGTAAACTATGTTACTTGGCATCAATATTACCTTAATGGAAGAGAAGCTCAACTAACTGATTTTATAAATATTTCAACTTTTAATTATTTGCCAAAGCAAATTAAATCCATGCAAAAAGCAATTATATCATCAGGAGGACTTATTCCTATGTGGTTATGTATGTAATCATATTAGATTCTTTGAAATAAAATTTCAAATTTAAGTGATGGAAAAGAATCTTTTTGTAGCAGAAACAAGTACAGCTTATGGTGGAGGTGCACCAAACCTATCAGATAGATTTGTAGCTGGATTTTTATGGCTCGACAAATTGGGATACAGTGCCAGTACAGGAGTAAATGTTGTTACTAGGCAATCATTATTTGGTGGAAACTATGCTATGATTGGATCTGATCTTATACCAAATCCTGACTGGTGGGTTAGTGTAGTGTATAAGAAATTTGTTTCAGAAAAAGTTTTAAAGTTATCACCAATACCTCTTGAGTATTTACGATTGTATGCACATTGCACTCCAAAAAAAGCATGGACTGGCAGAGTTCCAGCAATTACAATATATGGAATTAATCTAGCTAACTTCCCTATTCGTATTACTATTCAAGGAATTCCTGTATTTCACAGAAATGCTAAAGTTTATTTATATGCACTTACTTCTGACAAACTACAATCAAGGTATGTAATAATTATTTTACATGAAAATAGATTATGTAACATCTTATTTCAAATTTTTTTAGGACTATAAAAATAAATGGAGAATTATTGAAATTGGAATCTAATGGAAATTTACCACCATTCCGACCTATAGTATTAGAATCTACAGAACAAATTACTTTACCACCCTATTCCATGATATTTATTATAATACATAATGCAAAGGTTCCAGCATGTTATACATAGATAATATGCAACAATTTCAATTAAATTATATCATATATTATGTATACGTGTTCTATACATTAAAAATTTATATTATAGAATCTCATAAAACATTTTTACAATCATCACTAACTAGAATAAAGAAAAATTAATAAAAGAATTAAACAATTAAATAATTTTTTATAAGATATTACTATATCTTATATATACGCATTTATGGATTTGTGTGAGCTCGCGTGTGCGTATTATATATATGCAAACAACTATATTATTCAATATATGCATCTTATTACGATTAATGCATAATATTATTATAATACAAAGCATGATATATAAGATTTTTTTATAAACCTTATGCATGTTTCAATCAACTATCAATATATCACAACACTGTTCTATTGTTGAAAGATACATATTTAAAGTAGTTACTTATTTATTCACTAATACATGGTATTGTGTCCTTTGATAATTATAAAACAAAATTTTCTTAGAAATTATATATTGCAAATACTACAGAAAGAAATACTATAATACACAAAAAATATATAAATACTGAAAGTAGTATAATATTAGATAAATGGAATGATTAAATTCACTATTATCTAATAGCAAAATGTTATTGCATCAATGTTATAATTGTTAAATGAAAAATTGATAGCATTAACAGCATTAATAAATTTTAATGCACATACATTCTACATGTACAAATTACCAACATGACATTGAAAATTTATTTGACAATTGATTAGATTACGAGATACTATGGTATGTATGTACACAATATCTTTAATTATTTAATATTATTATATTATTCCTGAGCTGAAATAGTAATTGTTTTTCCTTTGGGGTCATCAAATCTATCCATTGTACGAATATCTATAATCATAGTAAGAGCCCAAATCATAATTAAAGCTAATATAGCGGTAACAAATATTCCTGTCCAAATTGGAATTGTAGTAAAACCGACACAGTCATATGCATCATTAAATGCAAATATTTTTGTGCCATTAGTCTTTTTGTCTGGTTGTGGATCAAGTTGCACTTGTAAACCTGTTATATTTAAGGCTGTATCGCCATTTTTGAATGTAATAATTTGTGAACAATGATAAGAGAAATTAAATGGAAAAACAATATCTGTATCTGTTGTTAAAATTTGTGGATTACCAGTAGAATTTGCATTAATATAATGTGAGTAATTAATTGTTTTGAGTGTATAATATCCTGCAGTTCTAACTTTAAATATAAAAACAAGTTCATTTTTGATGATAGCACCAGATCCTGTAAATGTCATAGTTAAATTATATGCAGATGTTTTTGGATCCGATTCTTCAGTAATTGTAGGCTTAAGTGGAAGATTTATTATAGCTTTGTCTTTTTCAGGCTATCAAATAAAAGAATTATTATTCACAAAGATGGATTAATTATGGTCATAAAGATCATTAGGTAAAATACTAATAATTAAAATTACCTGCAATGATAATGGTCGATTAGCATATAATAACACTCTTGCTCCTGAAATGACAAAAGATGTAGTAGTATTGTCTGCATCAATGTCCCTTTTTACTCGTTCAGAACGTCTATAACTACAGGCTTTCCCTGTGAGCATAGCTATCAAATTAGGGCTAGAATCCTTTATCGTCTTGTATGTATCTGGGATAACATCCAAATTACTAATTAGCACAATCAGCAATTGTCCATCAGATACAGAATCCACATAATCATTATAAGTTTGGTTGTACAAAGGTAAGTCTTCAACAGTATTCACTGCTTTCTCAACAGCAGGAAAATAACGTAAAGAATCACCACTAATAACTTCCTGAAGATGCTAAGAGATTGTACAAATTATATTAATATTCAAGTCAACAAGTAAATGAGTTCAACTATATAACATTATAAAGTATATTACAATAACCTGTTTGTATTTCACTAAATCTTCAATACACAGATTATCTTTTATATAAAGAAGAACTGGAGGTGAATTTTCTAATTTTTTACGCAGGTAAAGACCAAATTCCTCGCTGGTAGTCTTTAAAAAGGGGTTCACTGCATTTGTTAAATCAGAATTAACTGACTCACCCCATAGCAATACAGGTACTGCATTATCGGCGCGTGAAGGTAAAATTTGAAATGCAACGTTTAAGATAAAAACGAAACAGAAAACATTACAAAATTGTGTCATGATAGTTTTAGTCAAACACAACTGGGCGAGTCAGATAAGTACTGATCGACTGCGATCGAGCAGAATGTAAGGTAACAGAGCACCTGACTAGGCTAGAATCATATGACAGACGTCACGTGATAACTTTGTTTCCGGTTTTCAAATAAACCTTCATTCCAAATTAAGCCATTTCATTTTAAGAAGTTATTCATCAAGCTAAGTGAAATGTGAAAAATTATTTCGTAGAGATAACATTTTTGTCAGTATTAGTTCCTTTTAATATAAATTTGAACAATGGAGAGTACCAAAATTGAGGGACAACAAGAAACTGTTATGTACTCGGTTTGTACTCATGTGAATTTAAATAACAAATTATGCTACTAATTTACTATTTTAATATTAGCAACTTCAACCATGGACTACGGTGGGTGTTCTACCATGTATGGAACAAATTATTGGTCCACCGATTCCGGTTAGAGTTGGAGAATTTCATAAAACTCCAAAACCACATCCATGGCGTCCTACTTTAGGATATGAAATCGTAGAAACATCTCCGCTGTAACATTCTTATTAAAATCCATTCAATCGCTTGTATCTTATTGTTAGTTTATCTTAAAAAATTATTTATCCTTTTGTGATTATTTCAGACCTGCACAACCTATGACAAATTTACTTGCTAATACCTGTTATATGCCAAAAGGAATGACTACGGAACCGTTACGATTTCCTAATCTGGTAACTGGTTTCGATAGAAATCCTGCACACGCCGCACGAGCTGCACTTTTTACAAGATATGGTCCATACGAATGGGTGGAGAATCAGCTAAAACTTTATAATGAATCTGATAGCAACAGAAATTTCTCTGAAAATTTAAGAGCGGATACTGTTCGAATGATGCGGTAAAGTGATTATGATATTTTGTTATATATATATTTTTGTTACAATACATTACAAATAATAATTAATCTAATTTTAGAGAGGCCGATGAGAAAGTACAGAACGGCCAAACTGAAAGCGGTCGTAAATTGGGAGAAAGAATTACGGATACTACTTTTTGGAGGAATGAAGTGGCTTCAGAACTGGAAAGATTAATAATAGAAAATACAAGAATGCAAGAGTGCCGTCGAAACTTACAAACAACGATACAAAGTTTAGAGGGTCAACTGCACATAGCGCAGGAATGTTTATATTATCGTGAAGCTAGGACAGGTTTATAATATTTATCTCCATAAATTAATAAATCTCACCAATGTTCATAAAATATATCCTTATGTCCTTTAAAATACAGGTTCTGATTTGGTACATGACCAAGCTGAGCACGTTCTTTTAAAAGAGGTTGAGGTAGTCAGAAATTGTCAAAATAAGTTAGAACACTTTACGGACAAATGTGTTAATCAGGTAAGTACAAAATCATAATTTCATACTAATTATTGCAATCTCTTGCTTTATACTCAGCTTACAAACAGTAGAGCAGTACAAAATCAGTTAGAAATTGATATAAAAAATAAAGAAACTGCACTTGGAATTGATGTTACTTGTCACCAAATGAATAATTTCAGTCGTGGATTAAAATATTACGGTGGTATTGAAAAATATGATCCAAGGTAAGTTCATATTAAACTGTGATTTACGATCGTAATTTATGTCGTATATCTTAAGTGTTACAGAAGCCGAATCATGGGCTGAAGCTTCCAATAATGTAGTAAAAAAATCACAAAAAGAACGGGAGAAATCTAATCAATTACGAAGCGATATAGAAGTCGCGATAGATGCAGTTGGTCATGAGATGTGGGAAGCATGGGGAAATACAAATAATGCATTAGCCAGGAGAGCTGCAGAAATGCTTGAAGCAAAAGAAAAATTACAAATACATTTGCATAAAGTAATTAAAAATATCTTGATCTTTAAACTTTTGTTGTATAATTGATGTATGTAACTACAGATCCAACAAGAAATTTTTGCAATTGAAAAAAATCTACAATTAATGCAAAAAGCCATCACAGATAAAAGTTCTGCTCTTAAAGTCGCACACACTCGATTAGAAAGCAGAATACATCGACCAGCTGCAGAATTATGTAAAGATCATGCTCAACTTAGGTATAGTCAAGAAATTTATGTAAAATTTAATGATAGTAATCGTAAACATCTTTAAATTTTCAAACAAATTTTCACTTACGTAGGATGATTGAGGAAGTAGAAACAATAAATACAATGATACATGATATGAATTTAAAATTACAAAGATTTGAAGCACAACATCAACAACTTTTACGCACTAGGTCTAATTTAGAAAGTGATTTAAAATCCAAAGTTGATTCATTATTTATTGATAGGGAAAAGTGTATGGGCATGCGAAGAAGTTATCCGATTGCATCAGTTATAAAGTTTTGAATCATATATGCAACACGTTTCTAACTGTAAATATATCAAAAACGATGTCATTTATTTGTTCTGTTTATTCTTTTTTATAATATCATACATAAAAAACTTATTTTATCGTTCGACTGTTTTGTAAAAGTGTAATAAAAATAGCTTTTTACTCTTTTAAGTATGTCTCTGTTTTTAACAATAACAAAAAAGTTATTAGCACTGAATTTAATAGTACGTAAGATTACTTTATTAACGAAATAAATCTAATATGTTTAATATATTGTAATATCACATTAGCCATTCTGCTATTGTATTCTTACATACAGTTAATGACCCAAATCTAAACTTTCTGTATTTCTGCTATGAATTTTAGAACTATTCATGCAGAGCAATAAATATTTAATCTACATATTTTAATGTATAAAGAGATTAACACGTTTGCTGTCAGTATCATATATGTATGTGTTAATTTAGATATAATCTTAATGTGTGAGATAAATATTAGGTTGTCCGAAAAGTTTCTTTCGTTTTATAAAGAAATAATAGACGCACAATGTTTTCTGTTTTATATTAGTTTATTGAATTATTCACAAACATAATAGAAATAGAACGAAATGGATCATACCTAATTCAATAAAATAATATAAAACAGAAATTGTTACTCATCTATTATCACCTTATGAAACGAAAGAAACTTTTTGGACAACCTAATAGATATATCATATTTAGCATGCTTGGATGAAAAAAATCGCAATTATTGACCAGTGATGGATGTTTTGTTCTAATGCACTATAGTAACAAACGTGTTAGGTGATACTTCTTATTTGTAAACCACTATTTACAAAGTTTTTCATATCAAGTTATTCGTTGATGTAAAAAAGTAGTACATTATAGAAATTCATTCAAAATCATCTTTTTTTTTTTCATTTATATTTTTAGTCCATCTGAAAGCTGCTATTTTATCATAGATTTTCATTACAGCTGAGTCTGTATCATATTGATCTTTCAGGTAGAAAATTTTAACATTCTCTTGTGGATAACATTCTAAGATATTCCATTTTTCAAATAATTTTAGGGCATTCTTTATTGAATCAATAGATAAACATTCACCTATATCAAAATAAAATTAATGATACATTACTTTATAATGCAATATATGTACATATATTTATATATTATAAAAATATAGTTATTTGCCATTACTTACTGTATTTTATTATGTCATGATCTATATTTGTCTTTATGTCATTTAAAATTTTTTGAATTAAATCTTTCTCGCTTAGCGATTGACCTACTAAATCTTTAAGAGACAAAATGGTAAAAGTATAAACATCTACTAAAGGTTGTAACATTATGTGAAGATATTCCACACGTTTTGCATATTCCGATAGTAAGTTTAACTAGAAGAAACGATTAAATTAGATCACAATTCTGTTATTAGAAAATATGTCTAAATTAAAGAATAACTTACTTTGTACCGAATACTTTTAGATCTATTCTTATTATGATATTCTTCATCTGAACTATCATCAAAATTTTTTGCGAATCTTTTACTCCATAGTTCCTCTTCTAAATAAGATTCCTATCAAATAATTTATATGAGTAACCTATTAGTAATAATGATTAATAATAATAAACCTATTAGAATAACTTTATGTTAAGTATACACTACCTCTTGTAAAATAATAATCTCTTTATGTGAGAGATTTACCACAGTGTCTATAATGACGCGTTCTAATTCCTCACATGGCTTGCAGAAAATAAATTCGTATTTAAAAATATCACAAAGTTTAAGTGATTTTTCTACCAAAAGATCTTGAGACACTATAATATTGTTTTGATCAAAACCTATAGGATCATTGATTTGTGACTGTAATTCAGCATACAAAGCTGTTACTGCAAATGTAGTAAACAAATTATTAAATTGAATAAATTAATATAATTTACGAAACAATATGTTCTCTTACCCACTATGCTATCCATAGCAAAACATGTTACCACTGTATTACTATAATAAGATAGTTCGATTACATTTGGTAGAAACGACATAGGACGGATTACGGTAACGAAATTTGATTGAGTTAACTGACTATCAGCTGTTTCTATAATTTCGTGATTTTTTAGTTTTACTAAATCTGGACCTAAGATGTCTAACTAAAAGAATGAGTCAACATATATTCTTTTATCATAATAAAATATTTATAACATAATTATCTTACTAACAGCATGTTTTATGATATCAATATTTTCTCCACAAAATGCAATGTTTTTAGTACGACTTTCTAACTGGTGTCTTATGAAATCAAATGCTTCAACTAATTCATCCAAGGTACAACCATCTCGAAATATATATAGAAGGATGAACGCAACAACGTTAGTCGACATTATTGGCATTGCATTACTACAATCTAAAAAATATTGTACATTAACATTGAACAAAGAAACAAATTAATGCTTTTAGAGGTGTTTTGTCCTTACTATATACAACGTGCCGTGCAAGACTGTCAACTAGTTGACGGTATTCTTCTGCAACTACATCTGTACCATACAGCGATGAGCTAGATACTGTCGACCTTAAAGGTTTTTCAGCAGGAGATATTTTTACTCCATTCAATTTTGATTGATTTTGGAAAGACTTTAACATTTCCTTTTCAGAAAGCAATAAAATTATGAAATTTAGTGATAAATGTCATCCATGACATTAAAAAGAATTTAAATAACTTACCTTGAGTGAAAAGGGTTGACAAATATCAATTTTCATAATTCCATAATTTGTTAATAAAGTAGAAAACATGGCTTTCATTGTAGATATAAATGTTTCTTTCTTCTTTGGTTGACCTAGATGCTCTTGAACAAAATTTCCATCAATAAGACGTTCATAATTTGGTACAACAGGTACTATCATTGCATCTTCAATAATTCCCTCCATGTATGCATCAAGAATGACACTCAAAATGCCACCTTTTGGCATGCATGGTTTACCAGTTCTTGTACGTGTACCTTCTAAAAAGAATTCTATAATATGACCCTCTTTTAATTTTTGCAGTATGTATGTTTGAAGAATGGCACGATAAAGAATATCTTTGCGGCCTATGACAGGATCAATTCGACGTTTTATAAAGAATGCGCCCAAACCTTGCAAAAGCTTCCTGTTTGACACATAAAATTTCGATAATAATAACATGGTATTGTAATAAGATACTCTATATATATTTATAACATACCCAAAAAATGGCATTTTTAGATTATCCCCAGCTGCAATTAATGGACATTTAATACCATACATTACATGAAGGAAGGTAATTATAGAATAATCCATATGACTACGATGTAAAGGAAGTAATATCACAGGAAGACCAGTCTCATTTGC
This sequence comes from Bombus huntii, assembly GCF_024542735.1. Lineage (NCBI taxonomy): Eukaryota > Metazoa > Arthropoda > Insecta > Hymenoptera > Apidae > Bombus > Bombus huntii. Next base: position 12,501,912 of record NC_066247.1, on the reverse strand, counting down.
TTTTTTTAACATTTCTATTTGAGATGGTAATATTATAACAGACTGCATAAAACATGGTAACAGTACATAAGTAATCCATGATGTAATTCTAATGAAAAGATTGTTTGGTTTGCTTTCCATTTGTGCTAGTATGGTCTTGGCTCTCTCTTTTGCTTTTTCCAGGGCAACTGTTTCACTACAACCCTCATCCTTAATTATTTCAGAAGCAACCAACTTTGTTGCTTCTTTTAAATTATCACTTTCTAGGATCTATAAAAGAGAAAAGTTATGTACAAAATCGACAAAGAATTAAATTTTTACTTCAATAAATGTAATTATTTTAAGATTTATATCTTACTGATTCCCTTGAATAATCGTGTTCTTTAAAAGAACAAACGCGTATCGCACGAGGTAATATTCTATGGAATAGCGATTGATGTGACTCCATTAATAGGACATTTGTACCAAAAGGCGCATATTGCTTACTAGCAATATTTACTAATGAATTCTGTAAGAAATAAAATTAAATGAAAAAAATATATTTAGTAAAAGCTTATACTCTAATTATTTACGGATATGCTTTAATTGTATGCATTTTATATATTACATTTCTTCAATATTCATGTTGCCACCACAATAATAGTTGCTTAATTAATAATTTAATAAACATTGTTTTTAATTATTACGCATTTGTGAAATTTATTTAACAGTGATAATCATTTATATATTAGCGATTACATTTGAACTTCGTTGATGTTTAGTACATAGATATCAAAATAATAAAATGATTAATTTAACTGTGAGGAAGATCAATTTTTATCATCAGAGATACATATGTGGCCTTCATTAATAACAACCATTATTCGATAAATGTATCGTATAATATCGCAATTCACTTTATATGACTTCTTTTATCTAATTATATTAAAGAGAAACCAGAAACCAGTAAAGATAAAGAGAAAGAGAGAAACCAGTACCGCTACGTGCAATATTTTCATATTTATATTAAACGGTATGCAAAAATCATGTGGTATGTGCAACAATATGCAATAACTAAATTACGCATCGAAACTTTTGCATGGTGGATAATATATCAATATCAATAAACTTGTTATATAACTACATTAGTTATGTAAGTAATTAGTTTTATAGTTTCACGTCTGTTTGCACAATATTTAATATTTAAAATATACTACTAGAAGATTTTATTCAAGATCACATAAAGATATAGATATTTTTTGTAGCCACAGATAATACTCTTCTTTTAGTACTATCAAATTCAGGGTGAAATATATTGATTATCAAAAATATTACGAATTTTCTGAACAACACTATATATAAATCAAGCTATTATCACCACTGAAAAATACTTACTACAAATGGTTCTAGATAATGATCTAAAATCTATACTAAATAAAAAGATGGTTACGCGACCATCTTATGACAAAGTTATAGCACATTAAAGATACACTAGATATAAGCGGTACGTCGAATATCTTTGTTAAAGAACGAACAACAAAATCATTTTATTTTTCATTTACATCAACGTTAAAGAATATGTAATATATGCAGAACCTACTCTAGATGATGGAGTGCAACTGTTGCAGCAATAGTGTAGAAATAAAGAGCTTTCTGTGACAGTAGGGATTAATGGTTCAGTCTCTTTGATTTGAAATAAAGAACTTTCCCGAACTTTTCTTGCTTGTTCCTTATCTTGTAACTTTTTTTTATGCATTTGTTGACCAGTTCGCCGAAGTTCTAAACCATGTGAATATTCGATTAAAATTCTTTCTTAATCAGTTTTCTACCTTTGATAAAAATTCATGTATTTTACATCCTTTATGCATTGAATGAAAGTCTTACCCTTTATCGAAAATCGAACTGTATTCAATTCTGGGTTTCGCTTTATTTCCGTTCTGCGATTCCATTTTGCATACACTTCTTGCAAACGTGTTGAAACTATATCGATCATACTGGAAGCCCTGTTAGTACAGATACTATTTAAAAATATTATCTTTATGAAGTGCAAAGAAATTTTCTTCCATAGAATTTATTACATTTTACTGCATGGTAATTAAAGGTCGCAGTATAATTTTTTGTAGAATCTATATTAAAACAAGTAAATTCTATGGAAAATAGTATAACGTAGAACATAGCTCGAAGCTTTGGAAAAGAGATTGATCAAACATCAGTCAACATTATGGTTTCAATCAAAATAATTCAATGTAAACTTGTGTAAATATTACTGAATGAAATCATAATAGAAATGTAATTCATAATGTTGGTAATCACGAACATAATTTCAGGGTTGTTGGTTTCTAATGCAATCATTCACTATTTACGCTCCATCTCCGACGCTTTTAACGGGTCGATGCAGTCGAGTGAAATTGCAACTAACGGATGAGATTTCCTTTTTTACAAACGTGTCGCCTTAAGTTCAATAAAGTTAAGTTCAGTACATTCATACATGATTCAGAGATAGATAAATAAAAATATATTGATAATAAAAGAATTTCTCAGCTTATCACAAAACAGATAATTACAAACGTCAGTAATAATTAGATTAACAATAATTAATACTAACAAATAAAGTTTCTCAATAATACGTAAAAAATAACAAAACAAAAACGACGACCAAAGCAGCTAAGTGAAGTTAAGAAATTACAGCCGTTTATTCATCTTTCAGCTTATTATAATCACCATTCAGCTTATTAATGTATTATTCATTCATAATTTTTGGTATAATGGTTTTATTTCTTTAAATACGTTTACAAGAAATAAAAAAATACATCCATATGTATATGAACATACATTCTTTAAAAAAAATGTTTTAAGCTTTAATTTGTACAGTAACTGGAAGTGAAACAAACTGATGATAAAACCAGTTCAGTTACAAATTATAAATTTATATATTTAGAAATATGTGACTTAATCAATTACGAACCAACGTTAGGTTGGCGCAAAATTTTACTTGCAATTTTCTTTTTACATTGTCGAATTATGTTTATTAAAATCGTAACTAAAAAAAGGAATTCCAAGGATTCGCTTAATATTTCCTTTCATTTGGATTCTACAATTTTATGAAATTTAAAGAAACGAAACTATTTATAACATTATGATAAACTATTGAGCGGTTTTTAATGGATTAAGAAATTTTGACGCGGATAAGGGAACAGCATCACAATGCTGATGTCACATCGGTTATCGCCTCTTGATATGATAATTTACGATCTTACCATTTCATCATCAAGAACTTACATTCAATCGGAAAAAATTCAAAGACCCTCTTCATAATTACATATAAAGGATAAGCCATCTAAATTGTATCACCTACATATTTGGCTTATTTGTTGCAATAGGAAAAATTTTCTCAAGACGAAATTTCATTTCATCTCAAAACACATGTGTAAGGGTAATATTTTTCATGGTCATTTTATCTCAAGACACATGTGTAAGGGTAATATTTTTCATGGTTATTATTTGTTATACGAGATTTCAGACCCATTAGTATTTTTATTTATATTCGTCTTCCATATCCTTGTAGAACGTGAAAAAAACAAATTCAACGACTTTAACAATCATATTATTCAGATCACTTAATCTTAAAATATTTGTTTCTGAGAATAATTAAAGATCCACAGGACACCCGGGCACCAATATTGACATATTGTTATCCAAAGATAAGCATTGGCTGTTATTTAAAATAGATACGATAGCAGAAGATACGTTTCTCATACAATTCATTGACAATTCCTAAGGCTGTAGATGCTCAAAATGATGGCCCTTACAATACATAGTTGGAATCTTTGAACCTCGGCTAACGGATGCAGGTTCATTTTAACCAACGGTATTCGTTGCTCTGTTTTTTGTTTTAATCAATTCTTCATGCACATTTTCTATTTCCTGCGATTTTATGGATGTACATGCAGCTACAATTCTCTGCTTGATATTCTCCGGCGTTGTTGGTTTGCTATGATACGCTGTATATTTTAGTTTATTCTATAGATAAAAATTTAACGAAAAGAGGTCAAACAGCCAACGGTCTCACAATCTTCTGTATAATCACTGTCCTTATACATATCCAATAATGTGCTGAATAGTCATCATGTTGATACTACATACATAGATAGCAACAATCGAGCAAGATTGCAGTATATCATATATTTTCTAATACATCATCCATCCACCTCAGCATTCCTTATACAAAAGTATTAACCTAATTACATCGATAATTTATTAGTCTAGCAGATACTTTAATTCTAACATGTCTGTAATGTAGTGCGAAAGGCAAGGAAAGATGCGAAGAAATACTCTTATCTTTACGTTTTAACGTATGAAAGACAAAGACAACATTCTTCATACGACAAATTAAAACCAAAATATCTGCAGACTAATAGTTTTTCGACATAAATAGATTAATACCTTTTTTATAGAGAATTCCAAGATGTATGGCTAATGTATTACAAAATATATGATTCCATTTAACAAAATAACGTTGACCTTAAAATCCCTGCACTACTCTAATCTGTAAGAAATAATTTCAACCAGAAGATGTCATCTTTCGAATCAAGCAACTTTTGTCAAAACATTTTTTTAATAACCAATCCCTTATGAGATATTCCACTGTTCTTACTTAAACGGAACGCCCTGTATTCCTGTTCTTACAAGTCTCTAGAATAATTTTCAGAAAAGGAAAAAAATTGCGATACTCGTTTCTGTTCTGAAAGTATGAATAAATATCTAACAAATGGCAAAACTATACAATCCGACCGAATAATATGTAAAATTCTTTCATAAGAAGCTTTGTTTCCGAGAAAAAATGATTTGGAAATTTATCATACGCAAATTGATACATTTTATTCTACATTTTCGAGTTATTTTCACACGTGGAACGAGCTGCTGTCGATTATTTAGTCTTGTCCAGTCCGGAATACACACACATGTGTGAAACACACATTGTGCTCGTTTTTACATGTTATTCGGTCTGACTCTGTAAGCGCAATAAGTATCCGTACAGTTATCGCTTCATAGGATAAAATATACATCGTAGATGTTTTAAAAAATAATCTGCATTAAAGCGCAGAAAAAATGGCTCTGAACAACAATTTCATCATGATGTAAGATAATGATTCAAAGCATAATGTTACTAATACGCGAGCGTGGATCTTATATAATGTTCGGAAACTGTTAAAAGTAGCTTCACAGTCTCCAAATACAAATATTATAGAAAATGTATGGGACCACCTGACAGAAAAGAATAGGAATCGTCGTATTTCATCAAGAAATTATTGAAAGGGAACTCTTAGAAGAATGGAAAAATTTTTGAAGTAGACAACTCATCAATTTGATAAATTCGATTCCACAACGGTTTCAAACCATAATAAAATCGAAAGAAAGCTCCATTAGGTACTCCATAGTTTTTCCTATTAAACCGTGACTGTATGAATACTTATTACACATATATTTTTAGATATCCATTATTTCATCGCATCCTCTAGGTATTTGTTAATATTTTCCCAAAGGATATAGATATCCCATCTTTTTTTTTATGAAAATTATTTTGTGAATTTATAAGAACATATTTCTTATTTGTTTAAATTTTGTTAGTAAACGATCTATAATATTTTCGTTTAAATTAATTATTGTACAAACACTTTTTACACTGACTGTATTTGCAATTTTCACAGTTATATGTATCGCCTGAGATAATATAACCTTGTCCTGAGAAGATTTTTCATACAGCAGATATTCAAGTCCATTTAGCTAGTCCACTCTGTATAAAAATGGTCTTGAATAAAACAAATCTAAAGTAACAAAGCTAAATAAATCATAACGTGCAACGCAACGCAGAACTTATTGTCCAGAAGGTTGAGTATTATAAGCTTACGAAACAATCAAATCTATACCACTCGAGAAAAGAGATACTTGCCATATGATCTAAACTGCACCTATAGCCACACATGAACGTATCATATGTCAGTTATATAAATAAATATTGAACGTTATGTTTCACGTTTAATATAAGCAATTTATTTTGAATATTACGAGCACTATTACAAGAATAGTGCATAGGTTTTCAGAATAAATAATTAATTCTATGTTGATAATGGACTATATTATCGAATAGTAATTCAACAATGGCACAGTTTTGGCCACTTTTCCCCGGTAATGTCGCACATTGGTCAGCGAGTTTCGCATTATATTGTAAATATTATATCGATAGATGTATATAAGAAGATCCAGTAATAATAATTCGGTTAGGTTATTTCAATTTCTTTTTACTATAATTGTCAAAGTCCATGATGATAAGACAGAAGATTCGGAAACATACTGATTAATAAATCATTAATTCATCACGAACTACGCACAAATGATTACGCGTTTTATCTTTTCTGTACTTTTTAATTTGCCTCGTGTAATTTACTAATGAAATTTCAAATAAACAGCATATATACGTATTTCGCAACTGTGCTTTTAAATTAAAAATATTAGGAGGAAAAGATGGGAGATAAATCACACTAAACATCTAAAAAATAACTCAGAGTATCTTCACAAAAATACGTATTGCGGAATTGTACGACTTTTACATTATCCATACTGTTTTAATATGATCGCGAAAATTTGATTAAGTAATTAGATTACATATATTACATGTCGTTATTAGATTATACATTTTTATGCATTTATAGAAAATTTGAAAGTGAAGAAATGGATGTAAGTAATATACAAAAATATATAAAACACTTAAATACTCTTTATGATTTTCAATAGACATTAAAATCTTATCTTTTTAATTATATTACTGAGAAATACAAGCACATGATTGATTGAATTATACAACGCGTACTACTGTAACGATAATTTACTTTTGTTACTCTTTCTTCGTAATGAAATTTTAAACAACTTTGCACATCCATCATGGTTCACTATATTATTGTTAATATGCCGAATTCTACAATTTATTCAATGATCATTCTATGATAAAATAATTCTAAAAATATTTCTACTAAGATGTCAATCAAAGTTTCAAGATTAACGATAAAATTAATTAGATTTAGTGGATTATTATATTTATTAGATTTAGTCGATTTTATTTAGTCGATAGATCTATTTTTTTTATATCGTTAAACTTACATACGTATGGATAACATAACATAGGTTTGCAAGAACAAACACGGAAGAAAATAATTTGCAGGATGAAACAGTTCCGTAGCGTGCATGTCAGTAACGAAGAAAATATACGTTACCCAAAGTTGAAGAAATAGAAGAGGACTCCGAAGAAAAGGAAAATTTCAATAAGACCACCCATTTTCCGTGTGAAGGGAGACCGCGTGGCTCTTTTTCTCACCGAACGAAGACTTCAAAACAATGCTAGAATTCTCGTTTAGATTGTTCCTAAAAGCGTAAATGATCAACTGCTCGTTTTCATGCTTTTAATCACCATTTATCTACTTCGCTTGATCACGAATGTTAATGTCGTGCAAACTTTGATCCAACACGTCAATTACCGTGAGAGAAAATTCACAGATCACTTCATCGAGATCCATAAATTCGATTAATTCGATGATTATTATTTTGGCGCCGTTTGTGCTTGTTGCGCTTTGTCACAATTTGTCGATTAGAATTTTTGTCAAAGCTTATTATAATAAAAAGCGATGTATATGGAAAAGCTGCACTCTTGCCGCGGCAAACGCCGATTTTCTACTGCAACACGTTAAGTAACCACGGGCAATATACGACGCTGACGACGGTTCAATGACTCGCTTAGTTAATGATGTAGTACGTCGGGATGTTCAGTGTGTTATAACAACAGGAATATGTTTTTAAGACCAAATTTAAACATCCAGTATTGCATAAACTTCTGGATTATCCGGAGCGTTTACCTTTTTTGCAAACGACTTCAAACGGTATACGTGTTTGAAGGCAACATGGCAATCATTCATTTGATTTTCTTTTCTTTTTTCTTTTTTCTTTCGTACTTGAAAATGCAAATTCTATATTGTACTAAAATAATAATTTAATAGTTTTCTTTCGAATTTTTCGCTTGCGATCGCGATCTACTGAAGTAACAGTAGCTTATAACTGCCTGCTTAAGATTCCTGATGTTCCAGAACTATATTAGGATAATTAAACTGACCGGTGAGCGAAAGAGAAATGATAATACCTGAAACGAACATCACGCAATGAAATTTTAACATCGATTACAATCTATAATATCTGTTTCCACGAATTTATGAGAACGGCAAAGAATAATACAATGAGCTGCGAAAATATTTAGATACATACAGAAAACTTTTATGAATATGTTATACATGCCATACGAAACATTTTAAAATTTCATTAACGCCGTAGCGAGACATACTATCGTGATTATATTAGCAAATTTGAAACAACGTTGAAAATGTACACAAAAGCTACAAGATATTCTGTACAACTGACTATCCACTACGTCAATAAGCTTCAATATTTAGAGATATGGAACATCTTCGACACTAATTATGCGCTTAGATCGACTATTCATGCCATTACGTACATATGTATATTAATTTTTTGCTAAATACATACTTGTTCATAACAAATATCTTGTAATTTCTATTTCAGTTTTACTTTTACTTTGGTATAATCATGATGATCTGAGATTTGAAAATATTTTATATAATACATAAAATATACGTAAAAATTTCCTATGACAAATATCCAAATACTTTTCTGAGCCACCGCAAATGAACAAACAGACACTTATAAGGACATATGTCGTATTTTATGAGATGTAATCAACCTCGACATCTTCGTGTATATTTTTTCTTTTTGTAATTAAGATTCGAGTTAAAAGTGGAAAATTAACTCGTTAATGCGTGTAGGAAGAGATACCTTAATTCCAATAACGTTGACTTCGTCAATTTTAATCGAAACAATTCGAATTTTACGAAGAGGAGTATAATTCCACTTGTTGTGAAAAAACGTAATGACGAAGATCGTATTAATTATCTCTTATGAAATCAGATAAATGTTCATGTACAGAAAAATATTACAAAGAAAACAATGAAAATACATATCCACTTCCAGTTTAATCACTGGATTATCAACATAGTTACTGCAAAGGTCAAAACATAATTACATACATATACAGAACAAACACAGAATAATCAGTTTGACAGTACCGATTTTCTTTTTGCCATAAAACATGGTTGTTGATTAATGTTAATTTAGAAATGATAAGATTAAAGTTTGAAAATATTACATAACGCCTATTATAATCCTTCATAAAATTGCAGACATAGTATACGATAGCCAGGGCATCTGTGGCGTTACTCTACAGCAGCCAATAGCATCTTCGCGGTAATTTTACTATTCAAATTACGACATTATTAAAATGTCGTTTACAAACCCGTCACTCGAGCTTTCTTTATTACGTAAATAAAACATATACCATAATCACTTGGGATGACTCCATGCACACTGATTTATTATAATCACATATTAATTCGGTGAAAAATTTTGGAAATTTAACAATTACATGTTTTAAATGCTGATGTAATTTATAAAAAAAAGACATCTGATATTGTTTTATATGTATTCGGTACGTTTACACGATGCACTATATGACAAACAGCATCTTGAGCTGCAAAATCGGTGTGACCTGAGGCCCGGTTAGTTCCATGCAACTCATAAATTAATCCTATTGAAAGCCATTAACGTTTAGTGTTGGATTTTATTGTACATCAATTTGTAAGAGTGCATTAAGATTCTCTGTCTGTATATTCAGGGAGTTTCATTGGTAGTTCAAGTCCTTACGAAAGAATGATTTCATGCGTGACTTATTGTTACACACTTTCTTTTTTGTAATGCGCGCTACTTTCACAAGATGGAAATAGCACATGAAAGGAATGACAGTTTTTATCAACATTTAATTATAAGCATTGTCTCCTTTCCTATGTATTGTTTTTGTGCTTTTTCGTGTTCTTTTTTTTCTTTTATTGTGTATTATGGTTATAGTTAAGGTATTTTTAACTATTTAATAACATATTGTTAAGTATGCGTACATGTGCGCACGCGCGCTTACATGTATGTGTTTATATATAATTATGTAATTTAATATATAATAATAATTATGTAATATATTGCTAAATATTACTTGTTGTAAATCTTTTTTTATATATGTATAAAGTTGTATGAAGGCTAACATACATACATATATGAATGTATAACCTGGTATAACCATATATGATTTATAGATGGAGCGAAAAATTGTTAACTTTATTTTACGATTATAATAATAATTACAATAAATTATTAAAAAATTCAGAGTTCATTCGGTAGTCTACTTCACCTAATCTTTACAACGACCTTAATAGAATTTACAAAACATAAGCTTAATTTGTTAAATACGTTGAGTTTAATTGATAACTATAACAATCATAACTTACCCGGTATCGATATATAAAGAAAGTTTTTATATTAACACAGAATATTACAGTAATTACTTAATATACTAAAGTACAATATGCACGATATCGCACGCCATTACGCTATGACACATTTGTATACATATTAACCTATTTTTTTAACTATACGTATGTGATAAAATCATTGTATATAAAAATATAATGTTAGATATTTAAAGGTTCACTACTATAATAAAAACGTAATTTGCATTATTAATTTGTATTAAAATTTCTTTAATAAAATATTTGAATTATGAACGCTCCATGTTCCTGACATGCTTTGTAATCACATGTATATTTGATGTTGAAGATCGTAAATGTATCGTAATAAAATAGATCGTAAAAGTTACATAAAGACAAAGTCATTTATTTAAAATTAATTTAATATCTATCATATAGAAAAGATTATTATTTCTAATAATATATATATATATATATATATATATATATATATATATATATCGTTTTGCATTAGAAATATAAATATATATATATACATGCAATTGTGTTAAAAGGAATATGGTGCGTGTGCGTGTGTAATGTGTATAATACAACACGTGTAACTTAAGAGGTTATCTTAGAATATCTTACAGGAATGATTTTTTGGTTGTAAGGAAACAATAATTGTTTAATTAGTTTGACAAATACTTTCATTTGAAGTAGCCTAAAGTAATCAAAACTACGGCGAAATGGTGGTAAGTAAATATAGTTTTAATTAATCTGGAACTAATAAAATTGTTAAATTATGAACATGTATATGTCATATAGTATCATCTGTTTTAAATACAATAAAAAATATTTCTTTAATTATGTAATTCTTCTATTACTTTTAATTATCAATATATGTATTTTTTAAATTCTTAATCAAATAGAAAAAACTAAAGATCAGTGCAGTTAAAAGAAGTAATCAAAAAAGAACCAAACTTACACGGCAAGGAAAACTTAAAACAAAGAGGCATAAACCAAGGAATGAACATATTAAAAAAAAAGTAATTCCACATGCAGAAACTGTGGAAGAAGAAGAAAGTGATCAGGGTGAAGACCTCATGGACATGGTCGAAGAAGATGATTTAAACTTTTTAGGAGAAGCCATTTCTAACAAATCATATAATTTGTTGAAACAAATACATCTAAATGAGTATGAATATTGTAATAGGTAATGAATATATTTTAATTCAAAATAATTTAAATGATATTTATACTTTCTAGAACAGGTGATGATAAAATAAAAAATAATAAGGAGGAAAAGAAAAGAACATTAGAGGATAGATATGAAAATAGTATGTCAAAAATAGTTGGGATAGAGGGTACGAAAAAGGTTCGTATGTTACTTCCTATAAAAACTCAAAATGGAATTATAGAGAAAAGGATAATTCAAGAAACTCATGCAGAAGATAATGAAAACATGTCTCATGAAGAACATAATATAGAGAAAAGTAACATGGAAATAAAATTCAATTTTCATGTAAGATTTCATTGAAATTTATGAAACACTATCGTAAAAAACCTTTTTTTCATGTATTAATTGATTTTTTAGAATGAAGATAAAGATAAGAAACCTGTGTCTATGATAGAACTTTTAGCATTTCGTGAAGAAGTATTAAGATCTAAACGTTTAAAAATTGGACTATTATCTAGCAGTCTTCTGGAAACACCAGAAACTAAATGTGATAATTTTAAAATACTATTAGAATTAATGGAAGAAACCAATCCAGAAGTATATATTACCGTGAGAAAATTGGCAATTATTTCTTTGTTAGAAATTTTCAAAGATTTGTTGCCATCTTATCAAATTCTTCAAATTCAACAAGAAGGTGTAAGATGTATGTACCTATAATAATATGTAAATATCATGATTATTGTAGAAATTATAGGCTTTTTACTTCCTTTTTAGTAAAGAAAGAAACACTTGCATTACAAAATTATGAAGCTACATTATTAAGGTATTATAAGCATTATTTACAAAAGTTAGAAAAAATGACTAATATATTAAGAAGAAAAAAGGGAGATACACGACAAATAAAAGAACAAGAAATTGAACTAGGAAAAGTTGCATTAACATGCATGTGTGATCTTCTAACAACTCATCCCTACTTTAACTATTCTATTAATATAGCAAATTTTCTTATACCATTGTTAGATAATAAACATGAACTTATAAGGCAGGAAGTCTTAAAATGCATTTCCCAAGTATTCAAGGAAGACAAACGTGCTGAATTATCTTTAAAAGTAAGAGATTTAAGTGATTGTATTTCATTTAACCTGTATTCTAGGAATATAATGTTTATTAATAAATATTTCAGATAGTACGCAAATTAAATCAATACATAAAATTAAAAGCTCATTCCGTTCATTCTGAGGTTCTATCAGTACTTTTATCACTTCGTATAAAAGATATAAATTTAGATAAAGAAAAAGAAGAAGAGACTAAACAAAGAAAGCTTATGTCTCATAAACAAAGAATTCTTGCCTTAAGTAAGCGTGAAAGGAAGAAAAATAAGAAGCTTGAAGAAGTAGAGAAAGAATTACTTGAAACTAAAGCAGAAGAGAATAAGCAAACTAAACAAAAATTGCTCACTGAAATAACAAGTGTAGTATTTACAATTTATTTTAGAATTTTAAAACAAGCTCCAAATAGTAAGATTTTATCTATTTGCTTGGAAGGATTAGCAAAGTATGACAGATTTTTATTAAATTTAATTATATATAAAATTATATGATATCTGATAACATCCAATTACAGATTTGCACAATGCATAAACTTAGATTTTTATCAAGATTTAGTAACTGCCATAGATAAACTAATGGAAGAGGGTAATTTAAATTTGAAAGATCAATTACATTGTATTCAGTGTGTATTTACAATATTATCAGGACAAGGTTCAGCATTGAATCTTGATCCTTACAGGTTTGTATTGAAAAAGAATAAATATCGTAAATAAAAAAACTAAAATTAAATTTATAATCACATGTTATATTTATACAGGTTTTATGCACATTTATACAAAAATTTACTAAATATTCATTGCGGTAAAACTCATATAGAAATGGAAGTTCTTATAAAGATTTTAGTTCAAGCTCTAATTCATCGAAGAAAAAGAATTACACAAAGGCGTTTTGTAGCATTTATCAAAAGAATAGCTATTCTAGCCTTGCAATTGCAACATAATTCAGTACTTGGCATTCTCGGTATTATAAAGCAAAGTATGCAACTTGGAAAAATGCTAGATATTTTGTTGGATACTGATAGTACGACTGGAGATGGTTTCTATCAAGCAGAGCTAGAGGAACCTGAGTATTGCAATGCACACTGTTCAGCATTATGGGAACTTACAGCTTTACAGGTACATATTCACATATTAAGTTATCTTAATATACATATTAATATACATATTAATATACATATTAAGTGATCTTAATATACATAATTATTATTAAACATACTTTTATCTTTCGTTACTAGCGACATTATCACAGTACTGTACAAAAGATGGCAAAAAACGTAGCTTGGAATGTACCACCAATAGGTGAAGGCAGTTTATCTCCAGAAATTGCTAAGCTGTAGGTTTCAATTTTTGTAATATTTAATACAATCATACTTCTATATTGGTGATTTACTGCTATCCGATGAGCTTCATTGTAGAATATCTTGCAATGCACATTTTTTCATTGCTCGCAAGCAATAAATGAGCTATGCTAGAATATATTTCTTTATTTGTTCCAGTTCTCCAGAAGAACTTTATACTGAATTTGATCCTACCGGTGTCGTATTTAAACCAGCAGTACCAGTTCCAAAAAATACAAATACTAAGAGAATAACAACAACTCATCATCTTATAAATAGTGAGTTCAAAGAATATATTAATACTATATATAATACTGAATTATTTGCAGATGGATACATAGATTTTTATAAAGCTTGTAATAGTTAATACTGTATGTCGCACGAACTATAGAATGGATTGTAAGAATAAAACGAAATTTAATATAAAACATTAAACACTGTACGTATTTTCTAAATAGTAACAATTATTTCTTATAACCATTTTGTTATTTTAAATAACATATTAGATTTGCAACGCCAAGTATCTTAACTATTAAACAGCTATTATTCTCAAATGAGATGATTAGAAAACGAAATGTTAGGGTAATTACGATTTTTAACCAGAAAATGGATATCTGTATCTACAATATTTATCATTTGTTTTGCATTTACAATGCCAAAAAGATTGTTTTTTAGTACAGGTATACATCTTCTGTTGAGATGAAACATTTTATATTTGTAAATTTATTACATCATCGATTGCAATACATTCTGAATTATCTTCTTTTGTTACATTTAATTTAGCTTCAGTCAAACTTTCTTTTGCCTTGTCACTTGTTTGTAATGATAAGTCAACTCTTTGCAAAGGTACATGTTTACGTTCTATAATATTCATTTTTATAGCATCTTCTATTTCTAATGCCTCATCTACTATATTATCTTCATTATTTGCCGTTTGCTTTATCGCGATTTGTGCATATCGATGCTCATTTTTATCGAAATTTAGCAACTTAGATGCATTAATTTTGTCAACTGTCTTTGTTACAATGACTTGTTCATTTTTATCATTTTGATGTACTGATTGAGAATTTCTCTTTGCAAGAATTATCTTTGTGTATTTAACAGTGGGTTGATTTGAACGAGTTTGTATTGGAATTGTAGTTTTAGTTTTAGACAAAGTGGAAGTTTGAGGGTTTGTCTGTAGTATCACATGATTTAAATTTTGTACAGCTACATTAGGACATAGAACAGCTTGAGTACAAGGTGTTACAAATTTATTACTTTGCTGTAACTTATCTTGCTTGTTACTTATGAGAACAACTTTGGTATTACTGTTCAATTTAGGTATAGTCTTTTCATGAATATCTACAGCCATTGTCTGAGATAAAGATGAACTTTTCTCAATAGAGTTTAAATTATCATCATCTTTTGCAAAAATTATTGGTATATCTAATATATTTCCCAATTCATCGTCAATCTCGTTTACAAGAGAATTCTTCTGTACTGTTTGTGACTTATGAATTCTTTGTAAATTAGATGCGTTGACTGTTATCTTTGGCATAGATTTGGTCGATTTTTGAGTAACTTTTAGTTTATTAGACAGTGGTAAAATAGTTCCTGAATTATGATTGTTTAATGGTACTATTACGGATGAACAACTGGGTTTAGTACTAAGGGAACTTTCAACCATGATTATATTCCCACATACTGCATTATGAGAGATATCGTTGTTATTACAAGTTGTTACTTGTCGAGGTATTTGTGACATCTTGAATGTGTCCAAGGAATGAGTAGAACTGAGCATCAAATGTGAAGAGCTACTGGTTGTTGCCATGTCGTCCATCACTATAAAACACATATACATGTTTGAACAATTTTCTGAGATATAAATAAATTCAAATAATATTCATTGCATTGTTATGAACATGAACATCATGTAAAAATAAGCATCTTTTTTTCTACATGAGTTATGTAAATATATCTTTAAAACTGGTTATAATTATAACAAAAACCATGCATAAATCTATTATATATGATAAAAAAATTTGGTTTTTAAATTTCACTTTATCTATGTTGTTAAAAATAGCATAGGTAATTGATTAAGTAATTACATAATAAAAATTATAATAATTTATGTACTTTAAACCAAAAAGATTTTCAGACTATATTAATAATATTTAAATAATATTTTGTTTGACAACGTAAAAGATGTGATAAAAAAACATTAGATGATAAATGTAAGAAACAAAAGTTATAATATCTTTAATTTAATTCCAAATTGCTTGGACACAGTTAATATCAAACAGGATTGGGGCAAGGAAACAAATAAATTCAAATCACATGGAAAAATATTTATTTAACACAAAATAAAAGATAGTAGTGATATATTTACAACATATTATTTTAGATGCTTCTAAATATAAACTTATATTAATTGTAAAATAATATAAATACATGCTACATTTGGACACATGTTACATCACATGCTAAACAAATACATACATTTACTGGTGACTTAGTCTAATGACTTTTATATATAACAAAAATAATATATAAAGAATATTTTATATATATACAATTGCAAAAGAGAATACAAACAAGCTAGAAATAAGAAAAAAGTTTTATGGCTAGAAAACATAAAATTTATTAAGTTTATTAGACTATTTTAATTATTCTACAATAAAAAACATAATTAAAATTAAGTTTAAAATCCATTATTATTGATCTACACAATCTCAAAAATATAAATAAAATGAATTTTTTACTTAGTGGATATATTTTCTATAAGAAACTTATTTTATCATATTAATGATATTCATGCACAATACATTTTGTTTTTGCATGTATGAATATGATCCACATGGTTCCATACCAAGATGCATGTATATTTTGAAATCAAAAAATATGCTAAATACTAAGAAATTTATTTTGTTACTTAGCATGTTATGCTTTGTAATTGTATTTATGTGTAATATCCTAATCTTTTTCGATCGTGTTTATCTTGAGATTTTAACAATCCAATATTGTTTCCACTTTTCACGTTTTTATGTATGAATATATTAAATATATTTCAATTTCAACAGCTGTATAATTTTTATATACATATTTATATACAAATTGTGTTACAAAATTTGGAAAGTAGAATTAAGGTTTGTTCTAAGTTTAAAAAGTTATTTTACAAAATACGAGATTTCTACTATTCAAAATAACTTCCCGAAATAATAATAATTTGGATCAACTTAATAATTTCCTTTCTATTGATGATGTACCTTTCATTCGTAAAAATCATATACATTCGATCAAGAAGTAGAAAATGATTATGGTGTAGGTAAATTATTTAATAGCTGATTAGATAATAATATTCTACCTTTTGGTATTATCGATGTGGTTGATGCTGTATTAGTTGCCACAGAATTGTTTGGTGTTAGTAAAATGCTGGAAGCTGCCGATATACGCGCAGACGATGAGCTAGTAGTGAGTGTAAGAGAAGTTTTACCATTTTGTAAAATATTTGATAAAGTTCCATTTGGTGTACCAATCGTAGGTTTATTGTGCATTGCTATAAAACAAGGGAAAATGTATATTATACAAAATATGTGAGAATAAAAAGAAATAAAAAGTAATTTTTCATGTAAAATGTACCTGCTGCAGTTGAAGTATTCACTCTAATCTGATTTCCTGATGATGTTAAAACGTTAACAAGTTTTGTATCTCCATTCTTGTCAGGAATATTGAGATGCCTATAATTGTTTGATATTACTTTAGAAAAGCCTTTACCTGATGATACAATGGCTTTCATTTTTGGCATGTTCTGTAACTGTACATTCGTTGATACAATTTTAGGCACTTTAGTTGACGCAATCGAAGATTTAGGAATATTTTTTATTGTTGTAGATACACTTTGACCTGATGATGCTGGAGCTAAACGTATTGGTCCAATTGGTGCTAAACTTGCCAATGAGCCAATGTTTAATGTTATACCACCATTATCTGAACCCGAGTTTGGCTAAAAAATGCATATATTATTAGATGCTTCCTCTTTAATAAAAATTAAGGTTGTAACTTACTTGTCCGGAAAGTCTAGATGTTATCAAGTGTTCCACAAAATGACTTTTCTGGTTACTAACAACTCGAGGTTTCCGTTTCACACTCTGCACATGATTTGTATGTATTCCACTCACTGCAATTATATTCTGTTGAGTACTAAATGTTCCTACTCGGGAAATCGTAGCTGATTGTGTATTTTGTCCAATAGATATTACTGAAGAGATTGGTGTATTTGGTCGAGACTTTTTTATTGTAGGAGAATTTGGTTCACTTTCAACAGAACTACTTGTTGAATTTCTTCGCTTCCGTGATTCTTTTCTGTTATTTTTATTTTCATAATTTGACAATGATGTTGATCTCAATGGTAGTGGATGTGGTTGCAAAAGAATAGTTCCTACAAAATCTCCAATTTCATCCAAGATACATCTATCTACCATGTTTTGTGTAATACCCTCTGATATCTTTTTAGCAGTAGAAATTCTTAAATGGTCATCAGCAGTTCCAACCACTACAAAACTTGTTTCAACCATCATCCTTTCTCTGAGATCCTCTATATCATCAGGTCTTACAAGTGTAGCATTTTGTCCAATAACAAACATAACTGGGCATCGAATATCCATTAATGTATCATCAGGTGTACCCCTTTTTCCTTCAACTGTAAGAAATGAAAACCCAAGACAAATAACTGCAGTTACATGCTCCATTTGTGCTACCTATAAATATCAAAAGATAATGTGTGAATATCTCAAATCACATTAAAGTTTTCTAACTACTTCAAATTATACTGATGCGTTACACATCATGTGTATATATGTACATATAAATGCTATACCTGACATGCAAGAGCAGCACCAGTATTAAATCCAACAAGAATAATTGGTCTACCAGGACAATCACTTCTAATATCTTGTATCTTAGTTCTAGTGGCTTGAAGTAATTGATCAATGCATACCATCATGGTCATTCTATTAGCTGCTAAACCTAAGTGTGTGTGAACTGTAACAACCATTCCTAAAGCTCCTAATTGTGAAATCCATTTATGTTGCCTTGTAGACATACTAGATCCCACTCCAGAAGGAACTATTATTAAGATTGGATTTCCTGGTAATTTTTTCTGTAATAACAATAATTATCTATAAATAAATATATATATGTAAAATATATTATAATAAAATATGCAATAAAATATGCTTACAAGTCTATTACTATTTAAACTAGGAGTAACTGGATCCCATGTACGTTTAAGGAGTGATCCAAGTGTTTCCCATGTTATAGAACCTGTTTTTGCATTAATATTTGGTTGTATAGCAATCATTTTATCAATAAGTTGAGGAATTTTCAGTCTTAAAGATTGTAATATATCAAGATAAATCCCAAGATACTCTTGAGGAAGATGGTCAAACAATAAATTATGTAACCATTGTGCAAGTCTCCAATCCCACCCAACTGAAGCTAATGTTTCTCGAAACCTCCTTGCTGCTGTGTCAACTGATGTTCTTCGATAAATTGGTTCTATTGAACTGCTTACTTTAGCTAATCTTGTAAGTCTCTCTGAATTTAATATTTTAAGAACTTTGGTGAATATTCGATTTTGAACTGGTGTCCATAAAATTTTATCAAGCTTTTCTTCCCAATCTTCATTTTCATCAGGTCTAGCAAAATTTGCTAACCTTTGTAATTCATCCATTTGATGTCGAACTCTAGTAAAATCTATTGGTGGTACTAATGGCTCATTATTAATTTCTTCTATATTAATTTCTTCATCCTGAGTGACTTTTTCCCTAATATATGAAAAGTTGCAATGTAATTGTAATGGTTTTATGTTTAATAATTACATTTATAATTTACATTTATTTACATATATAATTTATTTTTATTACTTACGTTAATAAATTTTTCTTTGAGAAAAACAACTTTTTTATTGGCTTTACATAAACATTCTCTGGTTTCCAATTCCATGGACGTGCATAACAATGATCTTTTGCAAGCACATTAATTTCAGTTTCATAGCACCCAGCAAGTTGATGTAAATATGTAGTTAATCTACTAGGATTATCATCAAATGTATCACTGATGGGACTTGGAATTCTAGAAGAGTTTATCGATGTGGATGGCATTGTTAATGTTGTAGTTAACATTACTTATACTCAATATATTTATAATTATAAATAATTCTTTCAACAAATAACACTGTAATCATTTACAGTTTTCCTCACATATCTTGAATCTGTATCACAGAAATTAATAAGATTATTATATAATTAACAAATATGAATTATTTATAAGAGTCGAAACTACTTAACATTTCACAAAACTATTTCTAACCCTTTGCGCTCGAGAGGCTATTCTCAGTCGCCACCGTGTTTTGTGTGGCAACTCCATTGGCAAGTGAGAGACAACAGTCCCCACTTATGCTAGATTTTAACATCTCCAATTGATGAAGCAGCAGTATTGGTTTGTGAATAGGTTCCTTAGTTCTTTATGGTCTTTGTTAGAAGGTGTAAAGTGTTACACTTTAAAATGGAAATAAAATATTTAATCCCAAATCCCTCTGTAACTATGGTTCTGACATCTCTGATGTTAGTTTGAATTTGACAATCATGGCAAAAGTATTATAGTTTAGAAGCCCCAAAAAAATGGCTTTTGTAAGTGAAATTAGCTCAAATGAAGATGAACTTGATTTTGAACTGTTGAATAATGAGATCAATTGTATTCAAGAGCCATATAAGCAAAATAGAGACAATGCAAGCTAAAATTCTCAGAACAATAGTAAACACCCTATGGTATGTTAAAAACGAGGACATTCAGAAAGACCTAGGAATACCAACGATCAAGGAGGAAATTAGCAGATGTGCAAGAAGGTACAGAGAAAGAATAACAACGCACCCGAACTGGCTGGCAGCGGAAACGATCAACACATCAAGCATAGAAAGAAGACTAAAAAGGAAACACCCAACAGATCTCATAAAGGATATAACCTAACAAACACGAAGATGGTACCCCGCTGGGGGTAGCCACCCACATGATAATCAAACAGCCAAAAAATTCTACTCTATGTCCAAATTGGACAAATTGTGAATGTAAACAACTAAATAAAAAAAGAATTGTATTTAAGAATGCATCTTGGTGAATGCTTTATAAATTATCAAACAAAAAAATACGGAAATTAATATTACAAAATCATATTTTAAACGATGTAAGTATAGATTAATTATTAGAATATAATGTTTTTGTAAGTTAATTTGTATATAAAATCATTTTACGCTACCTGTAAGACGCGCATCACATATACGCTAAATAATCTGGAGTTGCTACTTCGCCCGATTGAAAAAGTCCTCGAACGCAAAGAGCTAATTTATAACAATATGAAAAAATTGCTAAATGATATATATAAAAATTAAACTTCTGAATGTAAAATTTATACATATATGTATAAATAATTGTTCCTGTTACATAAATTATTTCTATGATGAAACTAGCCTTTAAACTATTCCAGGTTGTAATATCACAATAGTAATTATCTTGCAATGACATACAGCTCTACTCCAAACAACAAAAAGCGATGTATTGCGATTTAATGCAAGCTAATGGAAGAACACATGTGGAGCAAGGACATTGTAAATATATAGATAGGTACATACAGATGTATATTACATCAATTTTAGAATAATTATTTTATCGATACAATATGTTATTATGTATTGATTTCCATGATATGTAATGTAACAAAATGCAAGAAATAAAAGAAATAAAATTTTAAGATTAAATGTAGGTAGGTAGATACATAGAATTCCAGTTTATGTAATACATAATATTCAAAACAATGAATGTCCAGTAACATCTATGATGCGCTAACCAATCAATCTACAATTGTAAGGTTAAGCTAAATTTTTACGTTTTCTTAAAATTTCTTCGATAATTCCAAAAATAATTTTACAAACAGCCTATAGGAAAATAACATAGTTTATATGGAAAATATTTTGAAAAATTCAAGCATTCAATGTATAGTATAATATATTTTACAATAAAGTCCAATTTTCAAGAAACTTTCAATTTATAGCTACGTTACTATCATTACAAAATAAATGAATATACCATAATATACATAGTACATAGTACATAGTACATGTACTACACAGTACTACAGTGATATCAAATTGAATGTTAGTATTCAAATCGAAATAGTGTAGTTAAAGTTTAATGTTTTATATATTGGGATTGAAATGTTATACAGCGTTAACATATAATTTAAAAAAATTAATTAATGTCTTAAATTATCTGTAAACGACCGATTAATATTTACTTTTTAGAAAGAAGTGTCTCAGCTTCAATCCAATGTTGAAGGAGGTTGGCGATGAAACTGAATTGCTCATATATTTCCAGTGGAATTTCTGTAATAATTAAAAACATACACTTTTTTAGATAATTTTAAAACCAATGAGTATATAATAACAATTAATAATTTATTCTATTCAAATATACAACTGTATACATACACATTTGCATACTTGTATAATGAGTCATCTGAATTTGTGTAATGTACTATTTATTTGTATATATTTGTACAATATTTATACTGCATTCACTTTGAATTCATAATGGCCATAACACGTGGTAAAGATTTCTTAACAGAATATTGGTTTGACATATTATTGCGAATTGTCTTAGTGGGATTATTTATGTAAGTTAAATTTAGTCTACCATAGCAATATAGCGGATATACATATAAATGTACTACTTTTTTATATGAACAGTGAATTAGAAAATGCAGAACCATTTACTAGGAAAATTCATGAAGATGAATTATGGTTGTATAAAAATCCAAGGACTGAATCATATGTTCCAACCACCATATTATGGGTAATATATTTCATATGAAACAACATTATTATACATATTTTGAAATTACAGTTATATTTTATATAAATTAATTTATATATTTATTTTTAGCCTCTGGTTTTTATAATGCCTGCTATAGTAATCTTATTTGTCTTTTTGGTTTACAAGGATAAAACTGACATTTATCAAGCAGTATTATCTGTAACTTTAGCATTAGGATTTAATGGTGTCATTACAGATATTATAAAACTTGTTGTTGGTAAGAATTGTGAAATGTTGATTCTGTTTTGGAAGTATCATTATTCTTATAGATAATACCTTTTGCTAGGTCGCCCCAGACCAGATTTCTTTTGGAGATGCTTTCCTGATGGACAAACAAATCCAGATTTTAAATGTAATGGAAATCCAGTTCTTATAAAAGATGGAAAGAAATCATTTCCAAGTGGTCATTCCTCATGTATGTTAAAAGATAAAGTATAAACTATCAAGTTATATAAATTATATAGAAAACCTTAAATTTTATTGAAAAATCTATTTATCTTTCAGTTGCATTTGCAAGTTTTGGTTTCATTGCGCTGTATATAGCTGGTAAATTACATACATTTAGTTTAATGGGTAAAGGACAATCATGGAAATTATGTGCATTTGTATTACCAATTTGTATTGCTCTCTTAATTGCATTGAGTAGAACTTGTGATTATCATCATCACTGGCAAGGTAAGCATATTTATTTATTGCATCAATAAATAAATATTTTAATTTCAAAAATATTAGACGTGGTTGCAGGCTCAATAATAGGATACATTTTGGCATATATGTGTTATAGACACTATTATCCACCATTAGATTCACAGGTATGCCATAAACCATATGCTGCCCTTACTCATCAAATTCAGTTGGAAAATGTAAGAAACAAAAATGAACAAATCAAATGGATTTAATACATAAGAGAATCCAAAGTATTAAAATTATTACAATAATTTAAATCACATAATAATTCCATGATTTAATTTTTTACTTGTTGATTTTTCTCTTTTATGAGTTATTTATAAATACGATAAGTAATATAAATATATACATTTATATTGTAAATATACACCTTGTATTATTTAAAAATTTCAATTTAATCAATAAAAAAGGACTTGTTCTAATGGAAATGAGGTTTATTTAAAACAGTTCGAAATATTGTTTTTGAAATATGCGCGGGTACAACAGGGATGGATATATTGTTCATATACGCCATTTTGGAAATTTTGCGTATGGTGCGCCATCAAGTTGATTTTAAGTTAAACAGAAGCAGTGATGAAGTCGGTGGTGTAAAATGGTGTTAGTGCTTCTCGCGAGCTTCTTATCTTGATGGTTGGCCGTGCATATATCTTGATGAATTTTGGAATTCATTTGGATATTTCGTACGTTTCTGAAGAAGATTAACATTAAATTTCTCATATTGTTCACGCATAGGATTTTAATACACATTTTCCATATAAATTAATCGTTATATCAGGTTTCTTGGATTTGTGAAGTGACATAGTTATTTACGAGCTGTTGTGTTGGTGAAATGTTGTTTCAACTTCCTGTACATGGCGAAGACTCATGAGCGTCGTCAGTCGTGTTGAATAGTCAAACGCTAGTGTTCAAAAGGTGTTTTATCCTTTTTACAAGAACTTTTTCCAGCCAAATTGATCCGGTTGTATCATCTGAATCAATTATATTGTGCCAGTTGTGTGTGAAAATGATGAACATGGAAACGGATGAGATTATCGAAGACACAAACACGAATCTTCAGGTACGCAACACATAGTAGTATTTTTGACCTGAAACCTACCGCCATCTTATGTTTCCTTATGATGGAGAAATTCACTAATATTTTATGATCGACCGTTATTTTCTGCAAAGCTTATATCTGTTAATATGCACTTCCCAAAGAAAATTATTAATTGTAGAAATATCTTATGTATACGAGAGGTTATAGAATACAATTGTGTGCTGTCATATATGATCGTGGTCATTTCTCTAAACTCTT
Organism: Bombus huntii; assembly: GCF_024542735.1. Classification (NCBI taxonomy): domain Eukaryota; kingdom Metazoa; phylum Arthropoda; class Insecta; order Hymenoptera; family Apidae; genus Bombus; species Bombus huntii. The sequence goes on along the minus strand of NC_066247.1, from coordinate 12,477,035 downwards.
TTATATCAAGATATTTATGTACATCTAATGACAGTTACCTTATTATCTTGACGGAAATTAAGATTGCATCACTTTTAATTTCTTTTATTTGATCAAATCAATACTAGTATATATTATGTTATATGCAGAATATTACAAATATTTAGATTTGATTAGAATCACAGGTATATCTTAAACAATATGACTCGAAATATTTATATATTCTTACAAGAATCATAACAAAGTATAAATTATACTTACTATGCCATCGCATGATTATTATTAAATTTTTACTATAAATATTTCAATATTTATTCGTATATTCGATTCATATTACTACTTTTGTTTGAACATACCTTTTCTTAAATTTTTTATTTTTGTCAATTTTTAACATAAAGTAAGAATATTTACAGTATAAAATGTAATGATTTTATTTTCAGATTGCTAGAAAATCGTAATATTAACTTGTTATTTACTAATTTATTTTTTAATTTGTTACGTTATTGTACAGTTGCTACATATATTTGATCGAAAAATTATTAGTTAGTTACTATTGAACTAGCATAAACTTGACCGGACACGATTGTCTTCGTTGTCAGAACAAAGGATAGATCGTTTAAACATAATCCAAGCTTTGCAGAGTGGAAACAATTTACTACATGATCAATGTTTTAACTCCCTTTTTACCTTTTCTCTTTTGTTTCTCCTCTTTTACAATCTTTACTTTTTTTAGCTTCCCTTTTTAAATTTTGTGCTAAATTGCATTACACTCATCGTAACAGTATTGTAAATAATTGAGTAGAATCTACAGTTTAATTCCCTTAAATTTATTTCTTTATACGAGTTTACAATCGTTATAAAAATTAATGATTAATCTTTATTGTCCATTTTTGTCGTTTAATGTTACAGTGATATTGATTTATACGTACAATTGGATATGAGCCAAAACTGTCCAGGAATGAATAATTTGCACTTTTTTATTTTCAACTGCTGGAGTAATTTAAAAAAAATTTGTTGCTTTAGAATTTGTACAGGGATCATATAGAAATTCTGTTTGATACGCGTTATTTGTTACAATAATGATTAATTATCTTCAAGATAAAATATAGAATGATTAGTCTGTAGACAATACAAAGATTTAACGATCTATCCGTGTATTGTGTTTAACTTAAACTATACACGTGTATTTCGAGGAGACCGCCAGAGAGAAAGAGGAATCGATTACAATCCTTGCGTCAGATCTTGTGAATTTATGTAGTATCGTTTTTATCAATATATCTTTTATTCTGTATATAGATACAAATATAAGGCTGTATACAAATGTATATATATACAAAAATATATAATTTTTTCCTACATATTTCACATTTACATAATCTTTAATAGAGTTTATATTGATAGAAAAAAACATATGTGACTATATTTGTATTATAATTAGAGTTATATCTATCAATATCTTATTAAAGTATGTCTGCCGTTGGCCAATGTAAATGAACTTTATATTGTGTTGTCAAGTTATAAGTACGTGACTTGCCGAAAAAAAGTATTGCTCTTCTATTTAGTGCTAGTGACTCATCATTCCGGTTTCAGTCGTTACTACATTACCATGCGCATTTTTAATTTTCTTTATCGTTTTATTTATATCCAAATGTGTATAAAAAAAATAAAAGGTAATAACTACTTAAGAATGACGAGAAAGTGATGCATCGCGATTATCAATTTGCGATCTTTATAAAATTTTATAAACTCAAAGAGACGTGAATTTTTATACATTTTATTCTAGAAACTTATTGTTCTTAGAACTTTCCTTTGTTTTATATTTATGGAGACAAAAAAGTGTTCTGAAATTTAATGCCGTAAGTATTCATAATCAAGGACGACAGGAAATTTCGAAACGTTCCCGTGGTTCATTGTTACATGCTTCGAAATGTACATTATTTTTCATGGGTTTTTTCCACTAATAAACTTTATGTTTCTATTGATAGATGCGTCTCACTTTCACGTTTAAGAATATTTTTCTAATCATATGTGCATACACGTAAATCTGTATCATGCATCGATTTCAACATGCCTATGATATTTATTATTGATAAACGATAAAAAACAAAGCACTAAAAACCACAAGGTATACGAACATCTTTTCCCACAATTCGTTCTTGATTGTCTTTTATTTATAATCTGGCGCATATGCGAATGCCAGTGATAATAAGTTAGATAGTATTTCGAAGAACTACCGACCAATATGATTTGCTGTTATCGATATCAGAATATTATTTTTTTATCCTATATACGACCGTATTAATCTGTAAAAACCAATAAAGAATGCTTTATCAGCATTCCAGTACATGTAGGTGATATTAGTATTAATTTCTTTATGAAAATTTTAAATTTATTATAATATTTGTATTATACATTTACTTGGAAGTTTTCGCGTTTTGCGTGACTACTTGCTAAAATGGAGAGAACACGTAAGGGGTACGAAGACAAAGAGATACAAAGAGCATAGATTCGACACGAGTTCGCGATCCCGTTATACTGGAACACCGTACTGAGAAACATTTTCAGATGATCGAGGTGTACTCCTCGGTCGCCAGGACTCTTCAATGTTGCTATGCTACCTTTTACAGTCGAGTGATCATGAGATCTCAAATCGAAGAATCATACTATGCACAATACACACATGTATATATATGTATATGATATGATATATATATATCATATACATATCTAGTATGATATATATATATATATATATATATATATATATATATATATAATCATACATTTTATAGAGTTTCGTGTGTTGATCTTCATAAAAAGACACATTAATGGATGTTTTATTTTTATCATTGAAGAAATGCGAAAAATCAAACTTGAGTTTCTGGTGAATGATATTACGGGAATATATCATCTTGAGGCATCTAAAAATAACTTAAAATTGCAAATTCTTTTTATAAGTAATTAAAAAGTGAAAAATTCAGATTTTTGTGGATGATACAAATTCAGTCTTTAATTTTAGTTTGTAATTTTTTTTTAAGAAATCTGTTGCAAAATGGTGGTTATTTGTCATATTCGAGACCTCTTCTTCTGCTAGAACGTCGATGGCTACCCATCACTTCGGGGGAAACAAGAACATTTAAAATAAAAAATAATAAAGATAAATTTTTTAATTTTTTCAGTCAGCTATTGATTCATATTGGTTTGAATTATATTTTCTTGTGGGAGACAAAAGATTACCTTGATTATCTTATTTCTTTTGCTTTGTGAAACTATTTTGCATGACAGGATTTGCCTATTCATCTCTGTAACTTCATCAGGAGCTTTAATTTTGATAAATCGTTTTGGCACAATATTTTATGTGCTTAAACTTTACTATTGCCATTACGATGTTGCAAACGTGTTTCAATCGTTTGAATTTTGAAGTATAAATGTTTAACTTCTATTGCGAAATATTTAATAAGATATGCGTCTATTATGAGTTTTCGCTTCCAGAAGTAAATGGCAAGCGCTAACAAGTAGGCCGCACACGAAATATTGGATTAGTGCAGGTCACGGTCCGTTGATGCAATTTTCTTTATACAAATCGTTCGCTAATACGAATTAAGTAGCAAGCTATTTTCTTTTCTCCTCGTTTCTTCTAATTATAAATTTTATTACAAATTTCAAATATTGCAATTAATTTTTTAAATAAAAAAAACAGTATTACTGTTTTGTATTTTGCTACAAATAATTGTGTATTTAGTTAATAATTTTTAAATATTTTATTTGCGATTTTATTTTAAAGCATGATCATCAATAAATTATATTTATAGACAGTCCCATGATTCAAAAAGGACAAATTGCATGTTCGAACGTCAATTTCTGTGAGCGTTTAATATTGTTTTGTATAGTATAGTCTATCTGAGGTCAAGAACCTGATACCACACTCTATCTTAAAATACATGTGTCACCTAATAGTTTTGCTGCTGTTTTATATAATACTTATAACTATTACGATTTAATTGTATTATGTATTAAACAGTTTTTAAATATACAATAAAAAATATATCTGAGTATCTTTATATGCATCCCTTAAAGTATATAATATTTACAGTATAATTGATCAAGGTATATCTTTGCATTCTTATCAAATCTGAATTAAATTTAAATAAAATAATGTTTTAAAAGTATACTTTTTCAATTAGGAAAATCTTTATAATGTGTACAATTTTTATAATGTTTTTACAGTATCCAATAACAATACTTTATGATCCTACTCGCAAGAAAGAACTGCCATCTGGGGTATCTGCGCAATATAGGCAAGAAAAGGAAACTTGTATGAAACTCTTTGAGAAGTGGAGTGAACCCGAACAAGTTAACTTTGTTGAACAATTGTTGACAAGAATGTGCCACTATCAGCATGGTCACATCAATGCATATCTGAAACCAATGTTGCAGAGAGATTTTATTTCTCTACTACCAAGTGAGTATTTCTGTCGAGATATTTTTATTTAAATGTTGGAATATATATATATATATATAAATTAGATCTTTTATAACTTATATTTCGGTTATCAGAAAAAGGATTGGACCATGTGGCAGAAAGTATTCTTTCCTATCTAGATGCTGATTCATTAATTGCTGCTGAATTAGTATGTAAAGAATGGCTCAGAGTAATTAGTGAAGGAATGCTTTGGAAGAAATTAATTGAATGTAAAGTTCGGACTGATTCAATATGGAGAGGTCTTGCAGAAAGGAGAGGATGGTTAGTTAATACATTCTATGAAATCTCATTCTGTGGTATCTGTTTATTTATTAATGTTTTTAGGATTCAGTATTTGTTCAAGCCAAGGCCGGGGGAAAGCCACCCAAATCACAATTTCTATAGATCTCTTTATCCCAAAATAGTTAAAGATATTGATAGTATAGATAACAATTGGAGAATGGGAAGATTTAATCTTCAACGAATAAATTGTAGAAGTGAAAATTCAAAAGGTGTTTACTGTTTACAATATGATGACCAAAAAATTGTCTCTGGTCTTAGAGACAATACAATTAAAATCTGGGACAGAAGTACACTACAGTGCATTAAAGTCTTAACAGGACACACTGGTTCTGTTTTATGTTTACAGTATGATGACAAAGCAATAATATCTGGTTCCTCTGATAGCACTGTAAGAGTTTGGGATGCTAATACTGGAGAAATGGTTAATACATTGATACACCATTGTGAGGCAGTTCTACATCTCAGATTTAATAATGGCATGATGGTCACTTGTTCAAAGGTCAATAAACTTTTTATATATTTAGCTTATATTTTAATACATCGTATTTCTATATTAAATTAATATATTTTTACATCTCATAAATTGTAAAAAATAACTATTTGTTAATTGTATTTAGGATCGTTCAATTGCTGTATGGGATATGACATCACAAACGGAAATTGCATTAAGAAGGGTATTAGTGGGGCATAGGGCAGCAGTAAATGTTGTTGATTTTGATGAAAAATATATCGTTTCTGCTAGTGGTGATAGGACTATTAAAGTATGGAAAACATCTACTTGCGAATTTGTGCGAACATTAAATGGACATAAACGGGGTATAGCGTGTTTGCAATATAAGGACTGCTTAGTAGTTAGTGGTAGCAGTGATAATACAATCAGATTATGGGATATTGAATGTGGTGCGTGCTTACGCGTCCTAGAAGGACATGATGAATTGGTCAGATGTATTAGATTTGATAGCAAGCATATAGTTAGTGGAGCTTATGATGGGTGAGTAAAAAATTTTTTAAATTGTATGTTATATTGTCTTTTACAGTATTGTTTGTTTACATGTTTACAACATGTTTATTGCTTTATGTTATAGAAAAATTAAAGTATGGGATTTGGTGGCTGCACTAGATCCACGTGCTCTAACTAACTCGCTTTGTATACGTACACTAGTGGTGAGATATTTTACATACTTTATTTTATTCTGTTCTATAAAAAGGCTTTAATAGTAATAAGTTATATCTGCAATATAGGAACACACAGGTCGTGTATTTCGTCTTCAGTTCGATGAGTTCCAGATAGTATCGTCGTCGCACGATGATACAATATTAATATGGGATTTTCTCAATTTTAATCCATCAAATGGATCTGTATCATCCTGTGGGCCTGCAGCAATAAATGCATCAGGTGTGAATCAATCTGATACTAGATCTCCATCTCGTAAGTACGATGAGAAAGATCTTTGTTCCATGTACTTGATATTTTCTAACGTTATGAATTATTTTTATAGCATTTGAGTGACGCATCCCTATGAATATTCCTTCATTGTGATATAATTGTAAGTTTAATATACTGTTTAAGATAGAAGATAAACTCATATATGCTTATAAATTTGCGTTCCTTTCTTTTTCGTAATTATAAAATATTTGTTGCTTGTTACTATACTTTCTAGAGATATGTTATATTCGTATGTTTGTTTCAGACAAGTGATTAGTGAGTGAGTTCAATGTGTTCACGGTAGTGTACGCAGGAAATGAAGAATCAGTGTCCAGTGTGAACAGCGCCTAGAAAAAAAAAAGAAAATCTCAGCAAAACACGGTCATTGATTTTGGTTTATTATTTGCTGTGAAAAGCAAAAGAAATTTTCTCAATAATAGGATATATATGGGGTGACAGATAAAACTACGAATTAATTTATATGCGCTTGACGCACTGCGTTTAGTAACGAACAGTATAATTAAAAATCACATAAATACATCCCATGGATGTAAACAATTGTTTGCTTTGGCCATATTTGGAATTCTTCTACGCTCTATGACATGATAGAAGTTGACCACTTTCCTACTACTATGAAAAAAAGACTTACGATACGTAAAGGAAATGAAAACGTTTTTAGGCTGGATACACTTAATAAGATGGTAGCTGTATTATAGTAAATTAATAATTTCTTTTTTTTTTAATGTAATTAATTTATAGTAAGGAGATTGTAAAATGCCGTTTGATTGGAGTACTTATCTGGTGTGAATGTGGACATTCAAGTCTTGATATGTGGAAGAATTATTATAACTATCATATTTCATTACCTTTTAAATCTAGCTAATGTGAATTACTATACCCATGTTTAGTATTATAAATGTACAGCCGTTAATCGAAGACATAGTAGTTTCCATGGACATTAATTTTATGAAATTTATATTATATAATGAAAAGTAAATGGAAAGCTAATAACCTCTGCACAGTCATTGATATAAAATACCATTTGCATTTAAAATATAAAGTTTCATTATACCGAGATGTAAATATTGATTCATAAAAAAGCAATATAGTGACTCTGAGGTAATCTTAGCTGCTGTGAAGAAATTATTGTGTTTTGACTAATGATCTCGGATCATATGTTTCAACTTTTGTTTAAGCTACATCACATTTTCAATTATAAGTTATAAGTGTGCTCTGAACAATATTATATGAGTTAAAATATAATTGTCATTTTCGAGATTTTATAAATGCTATCAACGACATTATTTTTATTCCTATGGTAGTAGTAGCACTAAGAGAAATATGTTTACTTATTGATATATTGAATAATAGAATAAAAATGATATCTTCTCAAATTTTTCACGAAATAGTAATATATATATAAATATATATACATATATATTTCAGTAAATATTGCGACAGTAATTCGATATTTTGACCACATTGAAAAATTCAAAGCCAAGCTTACAAATATGTAATCCTTGATATTGATTTCAATACATATATTTTAAATTTTATACAACATAGATTTTGCATGAGAATTAAATTGTGAATATGTGCTTAAAAAAAGAAAAAAGAAAAGAATTAAATATTACAGATAAAATATGTCAAGTTACTTGACTTTTGCATTACATAAGTAACAGATAGTGTATTTAGTAGTACTTGTACATTATTCTAATATTATACAAATTTTTACATTAAAAGTAAAACATATTATGCAAAATTATGAACTGCATGTAGTCAAATCGGGTACAAAGAATTGTGATTTTTAAGCTAGAATGGTGGCATGAAAAATTTTCTATAACTTTGTGGTATGTATATATGGGACTCCAGTGCAAACATTACTTTTGTAGTATGCAGCATGTTCTCAATTCATAAAATTTAATGAAAAACATAGAGCACAATAGAGAAAAATAGTGTAGCTGTGACAGTTATTAAGATAATCTCTTTATAAGCACATACTTCATTATATTGCAGCTATCTAAATACGTACATATATAGGTAGTATTAATTATATATTGCTGTTTCTTGGATTCCACTTTGGAATGTAAAAATATAAGTATATATATTTTTTATTTAGATTGGGGTCTTAAAATACTTTGGTGAATCCAATATGTAAAATTTCTTTATACAAAAAATTGTTTATTTCATAGTAATTATGATAATTATTTAAAGATAGAAAATACAAAACCCTGAGATATTTCATTTCTAAAAGTTTCGTAAAGAGCGACAATGTGTCTTATACATAATTTAGTTTTGATCATAACGTGAATGTTACATTTGTTCAAAATAATATTATGACAAGAAGTATCTTTAAGAAAACATTGTGATGTTTATTGTTAATATTAACATAAAGTTTCATGTATGAAATTAATTACACAAGAATAATATGAAGGCTGTGGAAAAGCTATACTTGAAATACAATACCTATTCAAAAAGATGCAATTTTAATGGAAACAATATCCATCACTATCCCTTAAATTTAACATACTTTCGTCAAAATCAGATTGTGATTAATAGAAAATTTATTTTGAAATGTCATATTTTTTATAAACATAGTGAAGCTGTAATCTTTTTGAATTTAAATGTACAAAGTTTACTGGAAAAATATGTACTATGCTAGTATTAATGATCAAAGCTATTATATACTGATAAAATTAATATTTGCATTACAAATTTATGTAACATTTTCAATATTTATGGTCGATCTGTTACCTGCATTTAATTATTTTCCGTTAAAACCAACTAGTATTTCACGATACAGTTCCTGATAAATTTTGTCAGATTATTATGACTTACATTATTCCAGATTTGAATACATTATATATATATATATATAATATTACAAGATTTTACCTACAAAATTATGAGAGAAGGTATTTCATATATATTTGAAGTTAATATATTAATTTTGTATGTAACAGCACGAAATAACTCATCGCTTTACAATAACTCGCTTTACAGAGATAAAATTTTACAAAATTTTGTGAACATTTAGAAATTACTTTGGCAAGAAAAGGCCCCAATCTGAATATTATATTTTCATTTTATTATTTATGCATTATATATCGTCATAACACAATGCTACATAGTATACAAAAATTAGATGCATAGTCAATCATAAATCGTCATTAAGTCACTTTTTATCCAATCCCAATTGTTTCTTATTTCATGTCATTATACTATTGCAAAAAACTCAAACTAAAACAAAAAATATATAACACAATTATCAAATTATTTATAATAATTATAATAATTTAATTTATAATAACTATAATAATTTTGTTAAAAAAGGAACAACGATATCTATTTTATTATATATCTTTCTATTATTTGAAATATTGGAAAGTTGTTCAAAAAATTATTTAGTTTCAAGGAGTGCATTGTCTCATTTAATATGTTTCATGTTTTGTCATTTTTAATTTTATAATAATTTTTGCAAATTGTAAATTTTTATTTTTGTAATGAACGTTTTATAAAAATTATTCAAAAAATTATTTATGAGATACATATATCCAAAAAATAAAACACTAGAAATCTTTTATAACTACATATTAAAAAGCTCCATAAAATTATTGTTTATCACAGCATCTTTCATTTGAAAAAATATACGCTTGTATTTTGTTTTTCATCGAAAATTTTGTTTAGATTTCGCGCAAAATAACTACAAATTGTTGACTTTTTATCCTACTTTTTTTTTATTATACCGAAGAATACTATACTGTCTATTATAAAATTTTATTCTTTATTATTTTATACAATATAAATACATTATAAATATCAAATTTTTATTGTTTATAATAAATACTAGACAAAGATAATGATCAACGACAGAACTAGTTACCAAAGTAGTTTCTTCGATTGAATTACGAAACATAATTAAATATATTCTAACGTAATATAATCGGTAATTTATTTGTAATTTCTACAATAAAAATAGTGAAGATTTGGCTTAATTTTTCTTCCATCTTTGTAAGGTAGGCGGGTATGAATTTTGTTTCTTTTGTTAATAAAGGTGGCGTTGTTGATGCTTCCGATGTAGGAAAACGTCGCTTCTACATAACATGTTGTGGCAGTCGAGTTTAAAGCATGTGATCCTGCCTTCATTGTAGATAATACAAAGCTGCGAAAATGGCGGACGAACAGGTGAGTTACCTATCAAAATAACGTGCAAACCTCAACCAAAAAAGTGGAGTTATTTATGATGAAGTGATTTCAAAAATCGTGTGGTAAGCCAGCCGGTGGTAAATCTGTTGCAAGTTATGTGGTGTCGACGTGTGTCCCAAACATTTTGCTGCTGGGAAACTTAAGTATTTCTTGGAAGCTACGTTGTTTGTTGCCGGACCATAGTGATAATTTTATCGCACTGTCAATAAAAATGCAATCATAAATTAATAGATTTTCCCGCTTTAGCTTTATTGACATCTTGTTGTACGAACAAAATCATGTAGCCGATATGTAAAACTTTAACCTTGTTTTCGTAAATACTATTTTGTGTAGATATAGTTCTGAAGTTTCAAAAGATAATTAATGGATGAGAATATCATCTAAATCTTGAATTTTAAGTTTGAATATTATTATTTAAGAGAAATTTTGTTTGTTTACATCGTAATGATATCAAACTATTATTTGAAATTACTTACAAAAATATGGCATAACCTATCCACTTTAATTTTATAACATAAACTAAGATGTTTTTTCTGTTACTTTATACTTAGCTCGTACTGTTTATCTCACGTTAGTTATAAATGTCTTTTTTATTAATCATAATCTTTTGATTAAATAAAAAATAATATGAAAATACGTTGGTATACGTTTGTAATTTTTTTAAGCAAGTGGCGGTTTGGAATTCCGATAATTAATATGTGCTGTACATTTATAAAATTTAAATAAATGTGTAACCTCTAAAATGCCTAAAAGTTAAAAACACTAATTATCACATTGATTTTATAATATAGAATAAAACTGTGATTGTTATAATCCTATCTAATTTCTATTTATGTATTTAAAAAGTGAAAATATCTATAGGTTTATAATTATTATATTTACTTGTATTGTTTTAGTTCTAAAAAATGTTAATAGATAATAATTAGTTTAATATTTTTATGCATCTTTTTAAAATTTTAATTTGATACATTTTTTAAAATATTAATCATGTTTGTTGATATTAATAAGAAAAATATATTATAAATAAATTACATGATTTTAAAGTATTGCCTATTTGTTATAATGTATTTGAGAAATATTTAAATGACAGTTTTTATATATCCAAAATAAGTGATTAAATTTATTAAAGAACTTGGGAAGTAAAATAATATTTTTGAAGTATATAAAATAAAAATAACTACACAGAAATATTGTTTATTTGGGATGAATTATATCATTAAGAATGGATCACATACAGGAAGTACGGCAGCTGGAGTTGCTATGCAAGCAGTTGTATGAATCACAAGATTCTACACATCGTGCAGAGGCTGAAAAAGCACTTGTTGCTTTTCAAAATACTCCTGATACGCTTACAAAGTGTCAGCTTCTACTTGATCGAGGAGATTCTCCATATGCTCAATTATTGGCAGCCACTACCTTGACAAAATTGGCTTCCCGTTCATCAGGACTTAGTTTACGACAGAGGCTTGACATACGTAAGTCTATTTATTCTATCATAAAGCAACACAATTAAACATACTTGGGTCTAATATCTATAATTTTATTTTAGGAAATTATATTCTCAATTATTTAGCAACTCAGCCAAAGTTACCAAACTTTGTAATACAAGCTCTGGTTACACTGTTTGCCAGGATATCAAAGTTTGGGTGGTTTGATATTGATAAAGAAAGAAATGTGGTCAGTGATGTAACAAAGTTTCTTCAGGTTAGTTATTATCTTCTTTGTTCCAAAATGTTTATTTTTCATAATTATACCATATTTTGATATAATATACAGGGATCGGTAGAACACTGTATGATAGGAGTCCAATTACTTTCTCAACTAACGTGTGAAATGAATCAAGTGTCGGATGCAGATGCAACCAGATCTATTACAAAACATAGAAAAATTGCTAGCCACTTCAGAGATACACAACTTTTTGAAATATTTAGGTTATCGTATACTTTATTAAGTACAGCTCGAGAAAATTGTAAAAACTTAAATTTTAATGATGAAGCACAGGTATATATCTTGCTACTTTTTTCTGTATTTGTAATAATATCCTAAATTAATATTATTATTATTGTTTTGTTTTTTTTAGCATGGTTTGATCAGACAACTTTTAAAACTAGCACAAAATTGTTTGACATTTGACTTTATTGGGACTTCAACAGATGAAAGTTCTGATGATCTTAGTACAGTACAAATTCCGACCTGTTGGAGACCTGTATTTTTGGACTTTACATCACTGAAACTTTTCTTTGATTTATATCATAGTTTACCTAACTCACTGTCATCTTTGGCTCTTTCATGTTTGGTCCAAATAGCATCTGTTAGAAGGAGTTTATTTTCAAATCCAGAAAGGGCACAATTTTTAACACACTTAGTTAGCGGTATAAAACACATACTACAAAACCCTCAAGGTCTCAGTGATCCTGAAAATTACCATGAATTTTGTAGACTATTATCAAGGCTAAAGAGCAATTTTCAGCTTGGGGAGTTGGTCTTAGTCAAAGACTACCCAGAAGCTATACAATTAATTGCAAAATTTACAATCCAAAGTTTACAGATGTGGCAGTTTGCACCAAACAGTTTACATTATTTACTAACATTGTGGCAAAGAATGGTATCATCCATGCCATATGTAAAAGCAGGTGATCCACACCTGTTAAATACATATACTCCAGAAATTGTAAATGCATATATTACTTCAAGACTTGAATCAGTTGCAATAGTAGTTAGAGAGGGTTTAGAAGACCCACTTGATGATTTAGGAATAGTTCATCAGCAATTGGAGCAAATATCTGTAATTGTAAGGTGTGAATATCAAAAGACATGTACTTTGTTAGTACAACTTTTTGATCAGGCTGCTAGGACATACCAAGAATTAATGACACAAACAGCATCTCCAACACAACGAATGGATATTACTATACAAGAGGGTCAACTCACTTGGCTTGTATATATCATAGGTAAGTAAATTTGTAAATCATATAGAAATGTAAACATGTTTAATAGTGAATTATTACATTGATATTTAAAAAATAGGTGGTGTTATTGGCGGAAAAGTAACATTTAACAGCAATGAAGAGTATGATGCAATGGATGGTGAATTAGTTTGCAGAGTACTCCAATTGATGAATTTGACTGATTCAAGACTTGCACAAGGTGGCTGTGAGAAATTGGAATTAGCAATGTTGAGCTTCTTTGAACAATTTCGTAAAGTATATGTAGGTGATCAAGTTCAAAAAAATTCTAAAGTATATAGAAGACTGTCAGATGTTTTAGGAGTTAATGACGAATCCATGGTACTTGGTATTCTTATCCGGAAAATGTAAGTAGGAAGTTACTTTCAGGAATATTATTTATACTATTTCAAGATTTATGATCTTAATTTTGCATTTACAGAATAACAAATTTGAAGTATTGGGGTCGTAGTAAACAAATTATTTCAAAAACATTACAATTATTAAATGATTTATCTGTAGGATATAGTTGTGTCCGTAAACTTGTAAAATTAGAGGAAGTACAATTTATGCTCAATAATCACACGGTGTGTATATATAAAAATATGTAAAATTTACTTACAAAAAATTAAGAATAAAATTGTATATATTCTTTTTTTTTTTACTAACAGAGAGAGCATTTTCCATTTTTGGGAAATAATGTTGCTGTAACAGAAATGCGTTGTAGATCAATGTTTTACACATCCTTGGGAAGATTATTGATGGTAGATCTAGGAGAAGATGAGGAAAGGTTTCATACATTTATGTTACCTTTAACAAGTATGGAAAGCTTTTTTGTATCCAAAATTGTACTACATACTTATTTAATATTTACACTTACGTTTTCCACCTATAGATGCATTTGAAAGTTTAGGACAGTTAATTGGGCCAGCTGACCCTTCACTTTTTACAGCAGAAGAAGCAAAAAAGGCATTGATTGGTTTAGCAAGAGATTTAAGAGGTTTAGCTTATGCATTCAACACAAAAACATCCTATATGATGCTCTTTGATTGGATGTATCCTTTTTTTAAATATAATTTGATAAATGATTAAGAGTCATTAATAATAATTTGCCTTAATTTTTGATAAATGTAAAGTACCTTAATTTACACATAGTTATCCTAATTATACACCGATTTTATTACATGCTGTGGAATTGTGGCATTATGAGCCACAAGTTACTACACCCGTCCTAAAATTATTTGCTGAATTAGTACAAAATAGGAGTCAACGATTACAGTTTGATGCATCTTCTCCAAATGGAATTTTATTATTTCGTGAAGCTAGTAAAGTAATATGTAGTTATGGTAATCGTATATTAAACGTTGAAGTTCCAAAGGATCAAATATACCCCTTAAAGCTTAAAGGAATAAGTATATGCTTCAGTATGTTAAAAGCAGCTTTATGTGGAAGTTACGTAAATTTTGGTGTGTTCAGATTATATGGTGACGAGGCATTGGATAATGCACTCAACACATTTGTAAAATTACTTCTTAGTATACCACAAAGTGATTTATTGGTATGCATCAATTAACTTATGTTCATATTCAAAAGATGTAAAGATAGATATCTTACAACTTAATATTGTTGTTTTTTTTTTGTAGGATTATCCGAAATTATCTACAACATATTTCGTGTTACTTGAGTGTTTAGCTCAAGATCACATGGTGTTCCTTTCTACTTTGGAACCGAGAGTATTCTTATACATTCTATCAAGCATCAGTGAAGGGCTTACAGCACTAGGTGCGCAAAAAGACTACTATACAGGTCTGTGCGGCTGATTCTATTTTATTATCATTCTCTTATCCTCTATGCCATGCCACAGGATTATAAGACCCAAATCATTTAAAATTCCTTCTTTATAAGAAAAATGTTTGTTAAATATTTTATATTCTATTTCAGTAAAATATTAGTAAATTATGAATAATTACTTATAATTGAAGTATAGTAGAGATTTCAATCGCAATTAAACAAAATTTAATAGTATATATATCAGATTTGTTTTTAATGAAAAAATATATATATACATAAGTAATCTTGTATCATGCATGTTCGAATTCTTATTTGGCGATATTAATACAATTTTATGATTTTAAATATGAAGCATAAAAAAATCGGGAGAAATATTAGTTAATAAGAATGTTTAATTTTGTTTATGTTTATTTGCTTTTTGCATTGTTGCTTGGAATGTAAACCTGCATTTAGGTATATTAGTTACTGCTATAGTTTCGAAATTACAGAAACAAATGTATGCTGAGTAATATTTATGCATATAAGGAGAATGATTGAATCACCATAATCATATAGGCAATGAGAGGATTGGAGTTTGTAGAATCTAGACCCTAATTGCTATTGTTCTATTGCCTTTTTCTTTTTCTTCCTTTTTCAAATTTTTATTCCTATTTTTAATGTTGTATTAAACAACTTATGAATTCTTCATTTCTTTAAAATTAAATTACATAGCACAGATAGGGTCTAGCACACATAGTCAGCCGCACAGCTGGCATGCTACTAAAATATATTACTATTCATAGTCATAAGTTCTTAAGTTACTAATTTACTAATCTTTATGTGTTGTTTTTACATTTTATGCTTTGTTTTCCATTCAATATATAACATGCAAAATTATGAACAACAAACAAATACTTCAAATATGAATGATTATTGTTTGTTCATTTACTTTTTCAAAATTGATAAAAATTATGTTTTGATTCAATAAGTCATCATTTATAATGACAGATTCTTTTAACTCTT